>NC_141991.1:90952217-91281383 GCF_049901715.1 Pseudonaja textilis
GTAATTAGGCTAGGTAATCAGATTGTGGGTTCAAATGCTTGCACAAGCATGTGATTGATGCCAAGATTGGACAGCTATTTTGGTCATCTAGTATAAATGGAAAACTTCATTAACTGGTGGAATGTCATCTATAATTATGACCAGGCAGTGATCTCATAGTAATAATGGGGGCATAGGGAAATATGGGAAAATATGTGTTGGTTCACTCTCAAGGAAGAAGCCTCAGTGTCCAGTACCAATACTGAATTCTAGCTGTCTAGGCTCAGCCACAAGATACCAGAGCATTAGTGGTCATAGTCTCCATTTGCTGCTGCTTAATGTAAGGAAGGCCTGTGTAAGACTTACTTCATTTATTATTTGGTGTGAAGTTGGGGGCCAATGAGCAGTCCAGTCTTAAAAATGCGTGCAGCTGAATTATGGGTGTAGCATCAGCCACAACTCTGGACCAAGTGCAGAATATAGGTATTGTCTTCTGCTGTTCTGAAGATAGCTGAACATGAGACCCTACTTATGAAGTTAGGATTTAAAAGTCAATTTGGGTTGCTTCCATTTTTTTCTTTGAAACAGTATCATCTGATAGGACACAAGAGGTTTCCGTTTTCCAGAGTCTGCCTATGGAACAACTCCTCTTTGAGATTCAGATGGCCCCAATCCTCTTGGCTTTCTGGGAGACTATAAAAACCTAGTTTTCTCCTCAGATGTTGGGTCTGAGATACTAGTGGACCTTAGTATGGATATCTTCTTTTGTGTTGTCAAGTACTTGGTGGATCTGAATCAAATTGATGTTGCTTTATGATTTTTTTAAAAAATGTATATATTTTTTGTTAGCTACATATAGTTATTTGTTGAATAAGAGACCACGCACATTTGTTAAATTGATTAATTCATTTCTGGACATTTAAATTATTATTTTATCACTGGGAAATTCTATGCTTTCTTAATGTAATCATATTATTACTTCTACTGGTATAACTAAGGCACAAGTTAGAGTCGGGCAGAATAGCTTTTATTGATTTTTTTCTTAGAAATGCAAAGATTCGTAATGATTCACCATTTAGTTCACTTAACTACAATTAATTTTTGGATATTCTGTATTCCTTAATTTAGATTTTAACACAATTAAATATAACTGGAAACTAGGCCTGGGTGGCAACTTCTTTTTAAGATAATATAGATAATATAAATGTAGGGCGCATGCATAAGCGCACCAACGTGCCTACTGTCCCTGTCCTATTGTTTCTTTTTATTTTTGTTATATGTATCCATTTCATGTATTCATAACTATGTTTACACTTATACCTGTTATCTTATAATCGCTTGACAAATAAATAAATAATATATACATTTTGTTTAAGAAATGCTTTTAGAGATAACATATCTAATTCCTCGTTTCCTTCCTTTTTTTTAGATCTACCAAAAGATCAGCACTTTTGTGCTGCCCAAGCTGCTATTCTTCTTCTCCCAGATGAAAATCGTGAAGCTCTGAAAATTCTGTTGTACTTCCTTAGAGATGTTGTGACATTTGTGGAAAAAAATCAGATGACTCCAACCAATATAGCTGTGTGCCTGGCACCATCTTTATTCCACCTCAACACCTTGAGGAGAGATAGTTCTTCATCTTCCAGGTATTTTTTAAATTAAATTATAGTTAGCATCTATGCTTGTTCATTGTAGTTATTGTTTCCCCATCCAGAGGATGAATTTCAAAATGGCTCAGAAGCTGTTTTTTTTTTTTAAGTGTGCCTGGTAAATTATTTGGCAATAACTTATTGTAACTGAATGATAATAAGGACTATCATTTGGGAACTGCAATGCATGGATGGCATGCTGGACAGCAAGGTACTGAACAAAAGTTTGTCCCTTGAGATCTTTTGAGAGTGAGTTTGTTCATTTAAGGAGAATAAATAAAGCCTGAATTAAAAAAAATCTATGAAAGAGTGACTGGATTGAAATTAAAGAGAGGAGCAAGAAAACTGGATTTTGGGATTGGATGACATCCGCCCCCAAAAGAACTGTTGCTGCATTGTTTGGGCATGGCGGAAGCAAGGACAGAAAGTCACAGAACAATATAATGAATGGTGTTGATGTAAGCTTGGATATTTTATTTTATTTCTTGCCTTTTGTTGACTACTTTTTACCCTTTTTTTTTCTTCATTTTACATAACTCTTTCCCCTGACAGATAACAGGATCACTGGTATATTTGTCTGTTCTATATGCAATTCTGATTATAATTACCCTTCCTGATCATAATATGTTGGATGGTAATGCAGTTTTTAATAAAATAAGCACAGAGAGTGCTAGAAAAGAAACCAACCACCTGATTCGTCCATGAGTATACTCATTGAGAATACTTCTAATTCTACATCACCCTGTCTAATGTTTAAATAACGCTCAAGGAACAAAGCTGGTTGATGGAAAGCTTGATTCTGTGTGGAAAATACCCTTTGAAACCATAGTTAAATGTTTTGCTAAACTACTCCGTTTACATTTTGATAGGCTGGTTGTCTTTCTTGAAGATATTCCAGATTCTAAGTTTGTTTGAAGTTGAAGACAGTTTAGTTTGCCAACCTATAAGCTTGTGGTTTATGATGAGTATAGAGAGAAACTACAGAAGATTATATAAACTGTCAGGCCATACAGACGAATAGGCAGACTTTAAGTGTGTGTAATTTTTTTGAGCTTCTTGCGTCATCAATCACTTTAGTGTGGCTTTCTCCCACACTGTTCTAATAACAGAAGAACATAAAACTCCTCTGAGACTTAATTCTTTTGCCAGTATTGCTCCACCTCCTGGAAGAGACATAATTGGGTTAGGAAATAGCCACAGAATTCAGTGTTCCCACAAGACCATTTGAAACCAGAGTAATATGGGAAGCAATCCCACCAATGCAATGAAAAAAAAAATTAACTAATACAACTTTTCTTGAGAAACAGCAAGTAGCAAACTTTTAAAGCCCTTGAAATAAATAAAAATACAAGAGTACCGTAGTTATGGAGAAAGATATGTTTTGTAGCAAATATATCAGATTCCTCCAAATATTTGTAGACTTCACCTTTAGTCATCTGGGAATATTAATTTTAATCCAATATATCTGTAATATATCAAATAGAGGAAAATGTAATATAAAATGCATGATATGATAATTCACAAAATACGTTGGACATTTGAAAGCGTCTTAGTTTGCAATTCCTAAGATTGATCAAAGTTAAGAGTTATTTTTGTTTTAGACATGGGGTGGGAAATCAGGGTAAATATATGTGTATGCAGAATATATGTATAAATATACAGAGAATTAACAATCACATGGATTGTACATGTGTTTAATATCTGTCCATCATTGTATGTTATAGTTAGCTGAATAGTCTTCAGTTTATAGGCTTTGAATGTCTGTTGTAGGTTAAGATCTGAGTACAAGTTTAACAGATTAACAGATAATCAGAGTTGGAAGGGACCTTGTAGGTCATCTCGTCCAACCCCTGCCCAAGCAGGAGACCCTACACCATTTCTGACAAATGGCAGTCCAATCTCTTCTTGAAAGTCTCAAGTGATGGCGCTCCCACAACTTCCGAGGGCAAGCTGTTCCATTGGTTGATTGTTCTCACCATCAGAAAGTTTCTCCTTATTTCCAGGTTAAATCTCTCCTTGTTCAGTTTCCATCCATTATTCCTTGTCTGGCCTACAGGCGCTTTAGAAAATAGCTTGACCCCTTCCTCCCTGTGGCAGCCGCTCAAATATTGGAAGAGTGCTATCATGTCTCCCCTGGTCCTTCTCTTTACTAGACTAGCCAAGCCCAGTTCCTGCAACCGTTCGTTGTATGTTTTAGCCTCCAGTCCCCTTATCATCCTGGTTGCTCTTCTCTATACTTTTTCTAGAGTCTCAACATCTTTTTTATAATGTGGTGAACAAAACTGGATGCTTACTCAGGCTTTATAGAGTGGTATTAGTACTTCCCTTGATCTTGATTGTATCCCTCTGTTAATACAGTTTAGGATTGCATTAGCTTTTTTGGCTCTGTTGCACACTGCTGGCTCATATTTAGCTGGTTGTCCATGAAGACTCTCAAGATCTCTCTCACAGTTACTGCTATTGAGCCTGGTTTCACCCAGTCTATATGTGTACTTTTGGTTTTTCTTGCCTAAGTGTAGGACTTTACTTTTCTCTACATTGAATTTCATTTTGTTAGATATGGCCCAGTGTTCGAGTCTCTCAGGATCCATCTGGATCTTGAGCCTATCTTCTTGGGTATTAGCTATTCCTGCCAGCTTAGTATCATCTGCAAATTTGGTAAGTTTCCCTTCTATTCCCTCATCTAAGTCGTTAATGAAGATATTGAAGAGTTCCGGGGCTAAGACGGAACCTTGTGGCACCCTACTGCTTACTTCCCTCCATGTAGACTTAGACCCATTAAGGACTACTTGTTGAGTACAGTTTGTCAGCCAGTTGTGAATCCATCTAGTGGTGGTGCTATCTATTACACTTTTTTCTAGCTTACTAAGAAGTAGGTTGTGGTCTACTTTGTCGAATGCCTTGCTGAAATCTAAATATATTATGTCCACAGCATTTTGCTGGTCTACTAATTTAGTCACTGTGTTGAAGAATGAAATAAGATTGGTTTGGCATGATCTGTTTTTAACAAACCCGTGCTGACTGCTAGTTATCACTTTATTTGTTTCTAGATGTTGGCAGATCTGTTTTTTTTTTTTATCTTTTCCAGTATCTTCTGGGGAATTGATGTTAGACTGATTGGTCTATATTTTTCTGGGTCTGTTTTTTTTTCCTTTTTTGAAGATGGGAACCACATCAGCTCTTTTTCAGTCCTCTGGTAGTTCCCTGGTGCTCCAGGATTTTTGAAAGAAATGGTGCAGTGGTTCTGAGATGACCTCTGCCAGCTCCTTTCAAAGTCTGGGATGTAGTCCATCAGGCCCCGGTGATTTGTTTTCATCAAGATCAGACAGGTGTTCTCTTACTATTTTTTTGCTTATTTTAACTTTTATTTCTGGTCTGTCTTTTACAGTTATGCTTTTGGTGGGTTGAGCTATAGTTTCTTTTTGCATGAAGACAGATGCAAAGAATGAGTTAAGCAGTTCTGCTTTCTCTCTGTTGCCTGTTACTTCCTTGCCATCTTCTCTCTTTAGTGGACTGTTTTCTTGATTTTTTTTCTTGCTATTTATATGTTGGAAGAAATGTTTTTTATTATCTTTGACTTTTGTTACAAGTCTTTGTTCATTCTGAGCCTTTGCTATCCTGACTTTGTCTTTGCAGATTCTGGCTATCTGCTGATATTCTGCCTTAGTTGTATGTCCTTCTTTCCATTTTTTTTGTACTTGTCCTTTTTTTCTTTCAATTTGCAGAGAGATCTTTGTGCAGCCATGCTGGTTTCTTCTTGGATTTCTTGTTTTTCTTTCTCAGTGGTATTGTGCTGGTCTGGGCTTCTATGATCATACTTTTTAGAGTTTCCCAAGATTCTTGAGTTGTTTTCTCCTTTAGGATTTTCATCCATGGAATATTTCCCAAGTTCTCTCTGAGTTTATTGAAATCAGCTCTTTTAAAATCCAAGACTCTGGTGTCATTATGTTCTGTTGCTTGTGTTTGTGTTATTTTGAATTCTATTATGACATGGTCACTCTCACCCAAGGTTCCTGCAGTTTAAACTCCCTCTATCACTTCTTCTCTGTTTGTAAGAATTAAGTTCAGTATGGCTGTCCCTCTAGTTTCACCCTCTACCTTTTGGACAACAAAGTTGTCAGCTAGGTTGGGTAGGAACTTATTTGCTTTCTCACTTGGTGCAGAATTAGTTTTTCAATTGATATCAGGATAATTGAAGTCTCCCATTACTATTGTTGTGTGTTTCCTGCATATGTTTGTTAGTTGGCTGGCAAAAAGAATATCTATATTTTCTGCTTGATTGGGTGGCCTATAATATACTCCTGTGGCCATGTCATTCTTTTTTTCTTTTATATTGACCCATATGCATTCTAGGAGGTTTTCATCTTTGGTTTCATGCATTTCTGCAGCAATATAGTTGTCCTTTACATACAGTGCAACTCCACCTCCTCTTTTATGGGGTCTGTTTTTTTTATTAGATTGTAGCCAAGTAACTCAGTCCCTTTCTTTGATGGATGCAAACATCTCTTTTGTACAGTTTTTTATTGGACCAGCTGCAGACATCATGACTAATAAAACCAAAGCCTTCCTTTTTACACCACTCCTTTCGCCACACATTAAACTCTGCTACACGCTGCCCTTTCCCTTTTTGTTCCTTGTATATTGGTAGAACCTCTGAAAAGATAAGCCTACAGTCCATTTTACTAAGTTCATACCCTGAGCTCTGGAAGTCTTTCTGAACAGAAAGTACATCCTTCTGGGAAAGATCATTTGTACCAAGATGTATAACAGCGTCAACGTCACAGTCCTTGCTGGCATTCTTGACTATTTTAAGAATACTCTTCTTGTCTCTGCTGGCAGTAGCACCTGGTAGACACCTGACTCTTTCAAAACCTCAGTATCCTTTCCTAAATTTACATCCCTTACAGCTGAGCCCCCAACCAGAAGGCTGCTTCTCTTTTTGGATGCCTTGCTCTTCTTGTGTGACTGGTGCATAATACCTGATTCTAGGACCATGATCCCTGGCTTACTTGAGTTATCATTATCACAACTACCTTGACCTGTCACTTTAGTGTCCCTATTAAGGTCAGGAAGGGCACTGTATGCTGGGACACAGCAAAAGCTTTGCGTTTATGGTCCACAGCTCTCACCCTGCCAGATCCCAATGTTGTCCATACTGCCCATTTCCTGTAGGATCTTTGTGGTAGTGGGGGCTGGTAGCACAGCAGTTCAATAGATGGCTGGACTGGGCACCTAATTTCTGCTTGGAGAGCACAGATTAGAGATTCTAGATAGGTAATCTGGCCATGCAGACTGGTAATTCTTTTTTACAAAGAGGACAGTATCCAAGTTTGAAAAGAGTACTGCGAAAGACAGCTGTAAAACAAGCATTACACTGAACTAAGTCGGTCATTTTGAAATAAAATAAAATCACAATCTCAAGCTCACTTACCCTAAATGTCTTATTGGTATTCTTGGTTTATAATTATATGATTTGCACACCATTAGGTGCACGGGCTGCTATCTTTCTCCTTTCTACTCACCTTCTGCTTCCTTCACAAGCAGCCAGCTCTGGGAATTTGAAATGCAAGTTTTATTTCTGCAGGATGGGGATCTGGAAAAATAAGTAGTAGTTCAATTTCTGCCAGAGGTGAAGAGAGGTAAAGCATTTGAAGAATGCAGTTTTAAGAGGCGTACACATCCCAGATGTGCATCAGGCAATAAAACAAGTCTTGTGATGTTCAGCATTCCCCAGGGAGAGAAAGAAAAACGAAGACAGCCTTGTCAGTCATAGAGAGTGAAAATGTGGTCAGGGCCAGGAATGTGTCAGAAAAATGGAGGGGAAATGTTGCATAGTATTTATTTCCAGGAGAAGAAATTAGTAGTTCCATGGAGATTTGCAAGTTTTAGATAGGTGGCGGAGGAGACCAATGCTTCCAGGTTTTTCTTCTATCTACAAATTATAGTAGGTTTTATCTTACTAGGTAAAGAAGCTGTTCTTTTAAAAATGGGACATTTTCAGTATGAATATCTTGAAGTTTAAATAATAAAGTTGTAATGCAATGATTTGTATCATTTCATTAATGGTATCAGTGTGAGGATAACAAAAAGCCCTTATCTAACAGCTCTGGTTTCAGAATTTGAATAACAGTGTCTGTCTGTCTATCATCCATCTGTCTATCATTGTCTGTCCGTCCATCCGTCCGTCCATCCATCCATCCATATACCATATCTATCTATTTACTACTATCTAATCTTCAAATGTTAAAATTTTTTTCCAAGATAGAGCTTGTAAAGATGAATGCCAGGTTCTTTGCAATCAAGGTTTTGGCCAGATGCACAAGTAAGCTTTAAATATGAAAAATACTCTCTGGCAAAAAATAGAGAACTCTTAAATAAGGATTGGCTTTTCCTCTGAATTTATGGCTCAGCTTAAAAAAAATATTTTAAGGATACTAGACAAATAAATGAATGCTTTGTGTGTTAAATGAAACAAGATTAGCTAACATTTGCTCTGTTTGGATAGAAGTCATTAAATGTTCCACAAAAGAAGTATTACATTAAAAGGCCACTATACTGGTTTAGCTTATTCTCATATGCAGTTTTTAAAGTGTTATTTGATGTAACTAGAAATGAAAATAAATGTGTGAAACAAGCCTGTATTTGTCACAGGAAATTATTTATATTACATCCTTTACTGTTTTCAATGTCTCAGTGTTTTTCCCCCCTTTTCATTATACCACCCTAAGATTGGGTTCAATGCTCATCTGTATTGTAGACTCCTGCCAACTTATCTCTGCTCTCCCAGATGTTGGGACCAATCTTGCTGATCTCTTTACACCTCTCTCGTCATAAGCTATGCTCAGTGGCTCCTTCTCCTGCCATCCAAGGAAACCAGCCAGGAGAACCACCCCTGCAAAATACAGACCCTCAATATCAGTTCAAAGATGGTGGAATTATATCTACTGCTTATAACTGCCCAATGTCTTGTTTTCTTATTTTTTCCACATACAACATACAACCACTTCCTTTTCCACTTAGTCCTTCTCTCCAAAGTAGCAAATGTATTTTTTAAACCAGAACTAGCGTCCAGTGATCAAAACAATGAAGTTGTTACATTTTCCTTTTCAAGATCTAGCCAAAGGAAGCTCAGTACTGGAAAACCTGATCAGAGAGATTTGAGTGAGAACTTGGCTGCAACGCATGGCCTGGCCCATATGATCATGCAGTGCCACAGACTATTTGGGGTAAGTGGTATTTTTTCAAGCATATTTTAAAGTCTGCTCTAAAAATCTAGGAAGTAGAATCTGAGTATGTTGCTTGTTGGAAATGGGAAACAGATTATTTTTTAAATTATTTTTTTCAAATTACTGGCAAGATTGGTCTAATTCAAACTAAAATAGCAAACAATTACTGCTTTAAGTTTTTCTTAGAAGTAGACCAATTTATGTGTCTCTTCATCACTATACTTGCTTGCATTTCCTGACACAGGTAGATCTCTACTTAAGGCCAGTGGCTTAATGACCATTTGAAATATAAGGAACCCAGAACAGTTAATGTATGGCCTACAAACCACTTTTGGCCATCATAAAATATCAGCGATTGTATGTGAAATATTTGGCAACTGGCTCATTTTATGACTGCATCCCTTGGTACATGTTTTGTGACATTTTTTGTTGGTTTCCAGCATTTTTGCAGATTTCTAGCAGAATGTATTCACATTTACAATCTTGGAATTCTTTTGGAAACCTCAGCGATTCGCTAAATGGCAGCCTCAAAAAATGTAGTAAAATCAGGTCTGATCATATGGATGCCATGGCTTACTATATAACAAGTTATGAGCACAAATCTGGTCACAATTGTGGTCATAAGCTGAGGACTACCATTATCTTTAGTTCCACAGATGGAAAATAGTTTTTTTAGAGAAAAAATATTTAGTGTATGTTAGTGAAATGGATATTATATCAGTTTTGAATTAGTTCGAAATGTAAAGCTTTGTTTTTAAATTAAAATATCTCATTGTCTTCATTTTGTTTTGCCCCATATGAGTATTTTACTTGATTCCTTCTTGGACAATCTCTAGTTGCTTATAACAGAAAAGCTGATCTTTCCCAAACTGATCTAAAACTTTCTTAATGATATGGGGAAAATGTGAGTTTTCCTGTTTCTGCTTAAGAACAGCATGGACATAAATATTTAACCCCATTTTTACAGATTTGTGGCATCTCTTCTGCTCTATTTTCAATATCATTTTGCAACAAAAGCTTAATCATCTGATAGGAAGCCAACCTGGTCAAAACTACGTACTTTGCAAAATCACATTTCACAGCAACAGCTCAGCAGGATTACAAATAGTTCTAGTACATTTTGAAATCATCCTATCTAAAACTTTGGTTCATGCCTCTTTATTCAGGGGACTGCTATTATCCAAAGGCCTTGCTGAATCTGATAGATCAGTAGCCTATATTTTTGTTTCCCACGGTAGTAAAGCATGTTTTTCATGGCAGCATTTGTAGTCATATTGCCTGGTTCCAAAATGTTTCTTTATACAAATGTAAGAGTTGTTTTGATACAGGATGGGCAGGAAATAAAATAAATAAATAAACAAACAAACAAAAAAGCAATAGCCTGCTGTTGAAAAAACCCATTATCCATGCTAGGATTAGAAAAGTTAACTGAGAATGAGCTGGGCTTTCATAAGGAATCATTTAGACTCAGCTCAGTGTCTTCTATATTTGTAACTCATTTGGCTTTCTGCAGTTTATAAACGTTACTTATTCATAATATTTCTTCATACGATAGAAAACAAATATGTGAGAGAAAGGGGGTCTGGATAGGAAGTGTCAAAGAACAGAATGTGAGAGACTCACAGCCACTAATTTGTACAAAGTGCAGAACCAAAAGTGAACTTCAGAGTTGGGATATAATGCTTATTTAACATGATCTTTGTTCTCCTCTTCCCTTTGTATGGAAAACTGGCAATGAATTTAAGGGATAGGAACAAAAGTCCAAGGGTATGAAAGTTGCCTTTGTACCTTATTAAGCCCTAATTTGCACCTTATAATATACTTTTCTTCAGTTCTTTAAACCCTTGTCTCTGGAGCAGTATTTCTCAACCTTAGCAGTTTGAAGATATGTAGATTTCAACTGCCAGAATTTCCTAGCCAACTAGAGTGCCAAGCCATTCCTATATGAGCTGAATATATACATATTTCCTTTCTGATTTGGTGGTGTATTTTCTTCATGTACATAAGACTGTAATGTACTACCGTACTTATTGAAAGTAATGCTACTTTTTATTTCAGGCCAATGTAAATATGTGTGCTCTTTTTCAGGTACCCAACTATTGTTTTGATCAGGAGCATGAGAATGAACACAACCAAGCAGATTTAGATGAAGTAGCTCCACATCAAGCCATTTTAATAAAATATTCTAATATAGTGTCATCCCTGGAACACTTCATGCAGGACCTACTCAGAGAGGCCAAAGACAAATTCAAGAACTGGGTCACTTGCTCCATCTTAGAAGGAGTAGACTCCGCATCTAAGAAGGTAATTATTGTATTAAGGCACTTTTAAGCAGGGAATCCTCCTAAATTTAACAATAGCTTTTTCTAAAAACCAAATGCAGAAACATCACTTCTATAGAACTATAAAAATGAACAGAAATTGCACTGAACCAGCCTAAACCATCCTAAATCCCTATTGAAGTTTGAAAATGGCATGAGTACTGTTTCTTAGTGTCTCAACTCTGATATTCCTGCAACCATAATTTGAGTGAAAATACTGTTTTATATGTAAAACAGTAAATGCCTAAAATGTCTCTTTACTGTTGCCTGGAATACATAATATAACATTTAATGATAAAAATGCCATTGGCCTATTCTTCAGTATAGTTTTGTCTACAATCTTTTCTAAATCATTACCTGACATATTATTACAATGTTTATTTTTAGTGAAGCACATAAGATTATCCTTGTTCTAAAAGAACATTGTTACAGGAGCATCCATTTGGTCCCCAAATTGCTTTAGTTGTCTTTATATTGAGTCAATGATGCTCCTAATTTGTTTAAGCATTGAAGGATAGAAGTCTGTCACATTGTTTCTTAATATGTTGACTATATTCTCAGGTGGATGATAACTACCACATCTGTTTATGGAAAACCTCTGTTGAAATTGATGCTGTTCCTAAAGTTATTCTACACCGTATATTGATGGAACAACATCTGTGGGATCCGAATCTTCAACAAACAAACATCCTGGAGATTGTAGATGATGAAACAGATATTTATCAGTACACAACAGCAAATATGTCTCCACTTCCTTCAAGAGAATATGTGGTCCTAAGGTTAGAAACTATAATAAATTTCCATTTTTTTTGACATCAGCTTTGTTGATCTATGTTTTTTTTACAGTATTATTTGTCATACATATTCTCAGGAAAAAAAATCCTAAAAGATTAAGTTCTAGGCTGCATAAACAGAAGGGTAGAATCAAGATCACATGAAGTATTAATACCATTTTATAATGCCTTGGTAAGGCCACATTTGGAATACTGCATCCAGTTTTGGTCGCTACAGTGTAAACAAGATGTTGAGACTCTAGAAAGAGTGCAGAGAAGAGCAACAAAGATAATTAGGGGACTGGAGGCTAAACACATAAAGAACAATTGATGGAATTGGGTAGGCCTAGTTTAATGACAAGGACTAGGGATGACATGATGACAGTGTTCTGATACTGTATATCAGGGATTGCCACAAAGAAGAAGGAATCAAGCTATTTTCCAAAGCGCCTGAGGGCAGGACAAGAAACAGTGGATGGAAACTAATCAAGGAGAGAAGCAACTTAGAACTAAGGAGAAATTTCCTGACAGATAGAACAATTAATCAGTAGAACTTGCCTCCAGAAGTTGTGAATGCTCCAATACTGGAAGTTTTTAAGAAGATTGGACTGATTGTCTGAAATGGTATAGGGTTTCTTGCCTAAGCAGGTTGGACTAGAAGACCTCCAAGATCCCTTCCAACCCATCCCACCCCATCTTTGAATCTCCCCATCCTACTGATTTAGGTATATTGATTAACGAAGCACAATTGGTTTGTTTGCATATTGCACTAAGGAAAAAACAATTACATCTGACAGGTGTAAAAAACCACAAGGGAATTAAATTTCCAACTTGTAGTGTACTTATTTTTGCTACAAATTAAAAGAGTGTACAGTAAATTTTGTAAATGACAAATTATTAAAATATTGATTACACATAGAAAAGCATTTAAAATTGATAATTTGCAACTATGGTTATGATATCAACTGATCAACAGAAATCTATGATGGTATGGGAAGACAGAATTGACAGATGATTGCATGCATTCTAAACTTTGTCAAGTGGAAAACTTTTAAGAGTTTGTTATCCTGTACATGTTCTGCAAGTCATGTACAGTCTTTGGCAAATTGTTCTACCCATCAGGTAATCATTGTTTTTCTATATGGAGCAGAATTATTGAGCGCTCATCTCAAAATCTCAGTATTTCAAATGAAAATAATATAATCTCAATAGATTGTCTGATTCATCTGATATATTGCAAGATTTGACAGTTTAGTGAGATCTTAGATATTGTTTAAAAGTTTAAGTTAAAAATAGTTTAAGTTTGCAATCCTGTAGGTGCTATGTTGCCAAATCCTGCATTTCTGCTGTTTATAGAAGTTGCAATCTGGATTGGATTTTGCCTATATTTGACACTATTTCACAGACACAGCATATATGTATTGGGAACTATAATTGTTTATTATAAGTACAGTTAGAAAGTTGATATAAATGAAGTGACATTAAAGTGTTCTTTGTGTAGCTAATATGAGTTTAGTTTCCTAAATATAATAGGAAATCATAATCTGAAATGTTCGGGTTTTTTTACTTTATTTCTAGGACTTGGCGGACTGATCCTCAAAGTGGCACATGTATTCTAGCAGCTACCTCAACAGATAACAAAGGTGCTACTGTGAATGGGATTTTGGTTCAAGTCATACTTTACCAGTACCTTATAGAAGTTGTTGCTGGTTCCCAGAAATCCAAAGTAACATACGTTTGTCAAATAGATACCAGGTATTTCTTCTATTCCTTTCCTTGAAACTAAAATTTTACCTATGAAGGCCTTGATACTCTCTGAGCTTAGTTGTTAGTCTGAGGGTATTTCATTACCCACTTTCATAATCATCAGTGTGAGTGAGAGTGAGAGTGTCATGGTGGCAGTATGATTTTCTTGATAGTTCATTATTTATTATATAGTCTGTCTATTTTTGTTACAGAAATATGAATTGTGATTTTTTTTTAAAAATGATTTTATACCAATAGATGTGAAATGACACCCCTCTCCCCCCAAAAGAAGTCAGAAACAAACAATGCTAGTTCCTAATATTGCTTTTTTTTTTTTTGTCAGGGGGCGGACCACAGAATGGTATAAGAGGGCTTTTGGTCATATCTGTGCTGCAGACATGATAAGGATTAAAGATTCTTTCAAAGGATCCCCTTACTGAAATTAAACCAAAGACAACCATTTGATGCTTCTGGAGACGAAGATAGTGCAAGATGGCTTCAGTTACCATTTTCAAATTTGATTAACTGAGAAAGCTGTATATAAAGCTATCAAAGAATTTTAGAAATGAAATTTCAGTGTAAACGTACCTTTCAACTGAATAATTTACACATTATTTTAGTGTTTTGCCAAGAAAATGAAATTATTTTGATTATTTTTTAATTTATTTAAAAGGAACATCTTTTAACAGTCTATTTTAACTGTGTAAATGAGATATATTTTTAGATGTTTTATTGATTGAAAATGTGAAAGCAATAGTAAAATTATATCAGCAGCTTACAGCCTGACCAGCTTTTATGCTGATTTTATTTTTATTATTGTAACATATTAGGAAACAGTGATGCTTGTATAAGAAGCTAAGCTAAGCTAATTACATTATATATATGTTGGTCATAGATTTTTGTATCTTGAGTAGCCACAATAATCTACTTGAGAATGTATACATCCATTTTTAATGCAGGAATTTTTCAATTTGCCTTATAAGACACGCTCAAGGCAATGTTCAAAGCAGAATAGGCACTTTAAATGGAAAATGTTTACTTTTGGGAAATAATCGAGGACTAACTACATAGTGATACATGGAGCTGAAAACACTAGATTCAAATTCTGTATTTACTTAGTATGCCCAGTTTTCATTTATTTGTTTTTTTTTATATTGAAAAATGCAGTTAGACTGACTTGAAGATAATCTCAATTTTTTTTAAAAAAAATCCATGAGTAGCTTTCATTTACCATACTGGATGAAAAAAATTTTGAATGAGAAATTGATTCAGACAACTACTAGCTTTACATACATGCTAAACCAGTTTGTATCTGCTATGCAAAACATAGCAAATTATATTGTGGCATTGTGCCGAATCATTGGCATAATCTTACTCCTCTACAATGATTTTTTCTAACCACTCCACTTCTGTCTAATTGTCTTTTCTCACTCGTTCCAGTACAATGGAACTTTGATCTTGGACATTTTGTGTAGCTCTTTAAAGATTTTTTTCTTCATTTATGAAATAAGTTACCCCAAGTTTGCCAGTAACTTTTGGCATGCAGATTGCATTTTTTACCTCTAGCTCCACAAGCTTAAAAAATATTTCTCAAAGTATTATAGAATTAGTATTTTTATTACTTGCTATAAAATATACTGTTTTTCCAGTTGCATAAGCCTGTAATCCACAATTCCTAATTAATGGATAGTTTCTAACAAAAAGTCCTAACATTACAGTTAGCTTGATAGGTAATCAATCACATTAAGATACATGACTGCCCAGTGTGTGTATACAGTAACAAGGGATTTTTTTTAAAAAAACCACCCTGCTAATTCAAGTGAATATCTGCCCTATTTTTGGTGACACCTCACACCTGTGTCACAGCCCATCCTATTCAGGATGTTCAATGTTCATTTTTACAGTGGCGTTTTGTGCAGCTGCTTGCAGGAAATGCCAATACCAAGCTCACCTTGATGGATCTTAAAAATATAGTTAATATATGGATGGAGGGTGGTCACACTGAGAAACTGAAAAATATATAAACAAACAAATAAATCTGGAGAAGGCAGGGGAGAACTACTACTCTATTTTGTGTGTTTTCATGCAGTTAGTAACGATTTTAAATTCGGTATTTTCCTCAGTCTGCCAAGCCATCTGATGTGTTATAGCACAAAATGATTTTTTAAAAACATAAAAGCTGGTTGCAGCATTCCACTTGGGTACTCTATTTTGTGCTATATTTTATACATACTGCCATCCGTGCTATTTTGTTAGGGTGTTGTAAATATTTAGCTAACCCTTAATTGTATACTTGATGTAGATATTTATATACTATTATAATAACACATACATTTCATATTAATATGACATTCTACAAGCCCTTCAGTGAACGAAATGTTTATTACAACTATTTTTACTAGGCATTTCATTATTGCTTTCATTAGGAATAACTAAGTGGCCAAATTGATTTATTTGTGCTGATAAAAGGTGCCTTTTTTGAAAAGACATTTTGTGTAATAATGCTAGCCATTGTAAAAGAAGTCTTCTGTATTTCTACTATTATATATTTCCAACAACAAAAAAACCTCTTGCCAGATGGTATCAATTTACAAATCTTTAGATATGGAGAGCTGGTGAATGCTAATATTTAGCAGCTAAGTAGCAATTTTAGTTATAGAAAAGGGGGAGGGGAGAGGAGGAAGAAAATAATATATTTAATATTATTGGTACTTTAAGTTTAACATGTTGAACATGCTGCAGTATTTTACTTTTCATCCACTTGTATTGTCAAAATAACTGGTAAAAATTGTTCACATGCTTGATTTATTGACAATGAACCTTTAATAAAAAGGTGAAGCGCTTCGTCACTTCAGTATTGATGTGTGTAGCACAGGTAACTTTGTTCGTATTTTATAACACTGTATGTTTTCAATTTCTGCAACATATGACTTGGTAAACTATCAGAAAGAGCTAGATGATCCCTTTTTCATTTAGAATCGCACAAGCCTGACGTAAATATTCCATTTTACTGAGCTCAAACATGACAAATTTATGCAAATTTTAAAATGCATACAGATTGTCTCTGCATATAACTTTTGTGGCTGAAAAGACATCTAACTTGGTGAAACACAACTGCAAGCACTCTGGCCCCATAAAAAAAAAAAAAAAAGAGAGAAAATCCAATCTGAGTATCTGTTATTTTTATTAAGTTCTAATCCTGGCAAGGAAAAAAGAAACTGTTTATCCTTTGCTTCTAACAGTTTTTAAAAGTCATTCTAATTACATTTTTTGGACAGGCTTGATTCCCAAGATAGCAAAACCTTTGGCCATCACAGCAGCTGTTGCTTCACACAGGAGCATTCGCCACATGTTCACATTCACTATTTCACCTAGATACAAAACAGACACAGCACAAAAATAAATATTAGATGCAGCCCTTTCAGAAATACATATTTTGGCTTTTTTACAGATTCAATAACACAACATTATGCAGGCAGTTATAATCAGTTCCTGTTAATTTATCACATATTAAGTTTAAGAACAGTCTACAGGTAGTTCCTGCCTTACAACCATTCATTTAGTGACCATTCAAAGTTATAACAGCACAGAAAAAAGTGACTTATGACCAGTGCAGCAGCCCCATGGTCATGTGATCGAAATTCAGGTGCTTGGCAACTGACTCATATTTATGACTGTTGCAGTGTCCCGAGGTCATATGATTTCCTCTTGCAACCATCTGACAAGCTAAGTTGATGAGGAAGCCAGAATCACCTAACAACCTCATTACTAACTTAAAAACTGCAGTGATTCTCTTCACTGTGGTAAGAAAAGGTAATAAAAAAGGGGCAAAACCCTCTCAACTATTTTATTTAGCAATAGAAATAGTTGTTTGGGCTCAATCGTGTTCTTAAGTCGAGGTCTATCTGCAGTACTCTACTTTTGTGATGATTCTGTTCAAATTTTTGTATCCATAAGAGATCCAATGCATCTATAATTTAAATTCAGTCTATCCAACCATGTATTTATTTTGCAATCATGGCAGGATTTTTTCAAAGGATTTATAATTTTATTTGTGGTATTAATAAATACCTTTCTAAAATAGAAAATTGAAAGCATATTTAGCACAAAAAGTCTCATTTTTCAGTATGAGGTTCTATCCAACATGGTTTGAAAGGAAAGATTTTCACAAATCTTTGTATTTATTGAGTTGTCAAACTTGGGGCGCAGTGGTGGTATTCTACCGGTTCAGCCTGGTTCTGCTGAGCCAGTAGCGGCGATGAGCAGCAGAGACCGAACTGGTTCTCTCCGCCGCTCTGCTACTGGGCCCACGCAACCATTTGGGCTCCCATATTCACCATTATCCTCTGCTTTTGAAGTGCAGCTGCTTTGTGCGGCAGATCAGAGTGCCACGCGACAGCTGGTGAAGCTACTGGGAGAGTGCAGGCTTGCAGGAGGTTGAGCTGGAATGCCTCTGCGCCTGCACAAACTCCTCTGCATCTGCGCCAAGTGCATGTTTGGCACCCGCGTGGACACAAAGTGTGCGCACATGCACAAAGCGTGCCCCCCAAGCCATATCCAGCAAACCGATGGTAAAACTTTTTGAATCCTATCACTGTTGGGGTGTCACACAATTGTCCCACTTTACTTTCAAAATACTAAGGTGTAACTCACCAGTTTGTCTATCCTTTTCCACACAATAACAGTTATCATAGAATTCAGTAAATGTGGTGGCTAGCTCATAGAGGTAGTCGCAGAGAGTGTGCAGTAAAAGGTCATCTAAGCACTTTTGGATGATTTCAGGAAACCTCAAAATGCATTTGCCTAGTTTCCATTCTTTTTCATGATCCAGTATGATCTCTGTTGTTCCAGCTGCCTTTTGTAGTTTATCCTCACTGATATT
Organism: Pseudonaja textilis; assembly: GCF_049901715.1. Lineage (NCBI taxonomy): Eukaryota > Metazoa > Chordata > Lepidosauria > Squamata > Elapidae > Pseudonaja > Pseudonaja textilis. The sequence goes on from NC_141991.1 coordinate 90,970,794, forward strand.
AGCCACTCTTGCTATAGATCTGTCACAGAAATAAACCTTAGATTAGATGCCAAGGGATCAAGCCTTCTTTCTCTAGAAAAACATCTTTATTTGCAGTCCCCCAAAAGATTGTGTGACGCAAGAACAAAGACATAACAAATTACTGACTTACCCCAAAAGGATGGCTAGCTATTATGCATCGTTTTGACAATATTGTTAAATACTGCTTCTTAAAATATAGAATTGCGTCTTGAAAGGTGCACTTTGAAAATGCTGTAAATCCTGTAGCAGAAAGGATGCCTGAACTTGGGGATGGAGTGAAAATAAGGATCACCCCAAGAATCCCTACATAACCACAAGACAAGTAAGTCCAATACTTGGAGAGATGTTGACCCATAGTCTGTTGCCCCTGTTGCCCCTTAGGTCCAACCAGGTGCTGACCTTAGTTGAGAATATTGCTATGCATTGGGCAATAAATCAATTTAATTTAACTTTCACAAGTTGAACTGATGTTTCATATCTGACAAGTCCCGAGTTAATGTAAACCCTGTATAAGCTACACCAGCCACTTTAGGCATCAATTGCTCTATAAAAATAATGGAGCAAGGTATCAAACAACCACATGTGAATCATCTTGAGTTCTTATGCAAGATCTCATGAATACACATTAAAAATTCCTTAAAATAAGCCACATATCTTCCTTAGCCTGTGCCAAGTGAGCAGGAAAAGGCGTATTTGATTGAAGGAGGTCCCAGCAGGTTCAATACATGCCTCAGCAGCCCTTTCCTACTGAACCCCAATTGCAGAACTGTAATAGGTTTTTGTGCTCCAATCACTACGCATGCCACGCAAGTATGTCCAAGATTACCATATCAAATTACTAAATCTTATCCTTAAAGCAAAATATATTGCTGACTGGGCTGTATGTTGCTTTTCATGTTTAAAGTTTAAAGTTAAATGTTTATTTTTTTCCGGCTCTCTTGGGCAATAAAATAATTAGTGATGTATGTCCATAGCTATAGATTGTGAAAGCAAGACTGTTAAACATACTGACAGTTAAATTCCATTTTTATAGTTAACAAATTAGCTAGTTTAGCACATATCAGCATAGCCCCAGTGTCCTAAAAATGACTATTAGGTAAAGTTTTTCTTTAAATGTAGAGCAAGGCATTAATTGTCCCATATTATATATTATCATACATGATAACTTGAAACATAAAAGCATAATATATCTACCTGATTCGAGTGAAGGCATAAAGTAAATAAGCAGCAGTATTTCCTTTATCATCAAGCATCTTATCAAAAGAGAAAATATAATCATTTATTCTGTGATGAGACAGGTCTGCATATTTAATGCAACCAAAGGCAACTGAGATCTGGGCTGCCTTTAATTCTTCTGGTGTAAGAACCTGTTAAGACAAACAAACCATTTTTTTTTCAAACAAATGAATGAGTTTATTTAATCACCATCAATGACCAGCAAGATAAAGACACAAAGGATGAACAAATACAAGAAAAGCAGTATATCAGTCATATACAACTATAAAGGCTTGAAAAGATTAGATAAAACATATCACTTTCAAAAACAGTCAAGTAGCATCAAATGACACCTTATAAATGAACAAACTTATATCATTTCCAGCTACTATTTGGAGACAGTTGCTGGAAGATTGCAGTCTCCAAGTTTCCAACACACAGTTTAGCTCAACTCTACAAGTGGCTTTAAAAAATTCCCTAAAACAATTGAATGATGTTGGCATAAGCTCTATTTATATATGCAAAAAACTTGGTCACCAATGAAAGTTAAATTATCATTCTACTTGGGGTAAGGTACAAAAGCATTTCTTAGCAGTGAAACACCCCCCCCCCAAAAAAAAATCAATATAAAAGTGGTCCTATCCTATCCTTCATTCTATGGTGTTCTGCCATCTGCTGAAAAGCCAAGATAATACAACAATATACAGACCAGAGCAAAAATTAATCTCTGAATGTATGAATTCCCAGAGAATATCTTGGTAGATCTTGTCTCTATTCCCTACCCATTTAAACATCAATGATAGCTTTAAGCATTATGAAACAGTACCCAAGATGGAACATCTTAGTACAATGTTCATTGTTAACAAAAAAAAAAAATACAATTAGCAAAACAAAATTCCAGTAAATTTAAACAAAATAAAATACAAAGTGTAGGGCATGCTGCATAAAGGCAAAATTACTATGTTGGATTCAAGAAAAAAAAAAGCAATCCATTACCTTATCTCTTTCTTTTTCCTTCAGTTTATCCATTGCTCTCTTCAGTCCCTCTTCAAGAAGATCAATCAGTCGTACTGTATCCCCACAACGTGTTTTGAACTTTTTTCTTATAGAAAGGATGAAAATTATTACTTTCCTGAAATGGTATCTCATTTAAATAAAAGTTATATTCCAAATGTAAATGTTCATGCTTTAACAGCATGAAGGTGACATCCCAAACAGACAACTCTTTGTATCCATGGTGACAGGTATTATATTAAAAAATGAATGGATTTTAAAGAATCTAAATTTTAATTTCAGTGTAAATACCCAGACTCAAACTAAGAGGATTAATTAAAGCTAAATTTTAGTTTGAACATGGGAATATTATAATTAATTTAGGGAGGGAGCACTTTTTTCAATTAATGTCACAAGTTGTCTTAATGGGGTATGCTAGGAATCAAACTCTCCCTGCACTCCTAAATAGATAAGCCTAATTATATGATGATGATAAGCATTAGTATTCTATTTTAGATGTAATAAAATGTCTTTTTTCCAGCAACTGGTTTAGCTGTTTCAAGCATGGTTTGGTAGTTTTCCAGAAGTTAGCAACAGCAGTAAGATGAGCACTTATATGCAGCTACATAGTGCTTTACAGCACTCTCTGAGAGATTTGCAAATGTCAGCAAATTGCCCCCAACAATCTGGGTCCTCATTTTACCGACCTCGGAAGGATGGAAGGCTGAGTCAACCTTAAGCTGGTCAGGATCGAACTCCTGCATTCTAATACTGCATTCTAATGACTGTGCCACAATGGCTCCAAGTTAATCGTGTGAAAGAAATTACTGATGCTTCAGACAAAACAAGCTTGTTTTAGGCCAGGATCAGTATGGTCTAGAGAAATGGAATCTTCAGAAGTGTTCCATTCATCCTCTGGACCACACAGATCTTGATCCAAAGCCTTCTGGAGTGTTCCATTCCTCAAACAGTAGGTTTCATTGATTCTATACTCTATACTCTGGTTTCTCTTCAGATCGTATAAATCTTTTGCCTTTACACAGCTATTCTTAATAGCTTATATATACAGTAAATTCAATTATAGCTCAAAGTAAAGCTGCAGAATGTACAACCAAACATCATTCTAATCATCCTGCAAGAATAATATGCTTAAAAAATCAAGGCAAAATACATGTCACAACTGAATTGATGCTAGAACTATTCAGAATTTTTTTTAAAAAAAGTCTTATACAGAGTCAGACTATTCATCCATCTAGATTCTAGATTGATACTGGCCTCATTTCAGGCAGAAGCTCAGAAAAAGGAGCAGCTTCAAAAGCATCCAATTAAAAAAACTGAATATTTGATATAAACAGTTTATTTCCTTAAAACTGCCTGAATATTGCATGGTCCAAATCAATAAGAGTTTTTTTTCGCTATTAATCTTCCTTAAATAAGGATATCAATTCCTCCAGTGAGATTAACAATAGAATCTAGCTTAAGGCATACTGAAGAAGAGTTGAGTAGTTAAAGCAATAGGCTAGAAACAATTAAATTCTGAGTTCTAATCCTGCTTAGCTGTGACGTTAGCTGGGTGATCTCAGTTATTCTATATCAGACAGAAGAAACTAATGGTAAAGCACTTCTGAAATTGCTGGCAAGAAAATTGTAAGGATTTGATCCAGATAGTCACTAACAGTCAAGACAGACTCAAGGGACATACACATTCCCATACACTTCCCACCTCTCCAACAAAAATAGAAAATACTTTGTACACTTACTTGTCTTCTCCCAATACCACTCCAAAAGGAGCATGAATTACTTTGGTCACTTTGGGGTCATACCAGCCAATCATCTGAGCTGCTGCAAATATTGTTTGTAAGTGAACAGACTGCAAAACAAAACAGGATTAAAGTACCAATTGTTAATTATGATGTCTAAAAATGTTTCTAATAAAATGTGCCTTGTTTCAGAGAAGGCAATGGGAGCAACTGTCCTGAGAACCAAGGAAGGAATCGGCCTCCCAGTAGGATTCAATACTCAAAATGATTAGATTCTTTTTGTTCAGGATATTAAAAATATATTAGAATATTAATTAGTTAAGCATAAATAACTGATTGTATTTTGTGTTTCTTCATACATTTATGTTTAATGGGCTGTCAATGGGTAAAAATAACAGACAAAAATGTTACAGGAACTAATGAAATGGGAGGGAGAATTAAATGAACAGTATATCTAGATCTGCTTTGGATCACATCAGTGTCTACAAGCAAAACATTTTACAAAACAGAAAAAACACAGGTTAGAGAAGCTCACCTGCCCACTATCTATCACATAAATTATATAATCAGCTTTTTCTTCGAAAATCCTCTGTTTTATTGCTGCCAAGTCTGATGTATCATATGTGAAACCCCCATCAGATTTCACAACTGTCAAAGGAACAGAACATCCTGGAATAAATACAACCTTCCGGCCATCATCCATTTGTAGAAACCCTAAAGATAAAAAATTCATTACTGGTAACCATGCAAAAACAGATGGAAAATTATATTAAAGTCTGGGAAGCAATTCCACTTTTTTATATATACACAAAAAATGTATAAATAAAAACCAGTTCAATGAAGATTTACAACAAAACTTGTCATAAAGCCATACTCCAAGCCAAGCAAACAGGCATAGATAATGGAGTCAAATGTTTAAAATTTCTACATCTGCCAATTCTAATGCAACTATGGTAATTATCTCTTGAGATGGGCTTAACTTCTGATTTTAGAGTTTGATTAAAGGAGGAAAAACAAAACATCCAGTTGCCTGAAATTTTAAAAAAGAATCAGCGGACAATGTAGCAAATGGTTTTGGACTCAATTTAACTCTCATTCTGTTCTCACATAAGGCTTTGTTCCAGATGTAATCAAGAACAATTTATCTGATTATATTCCCAAATGTAACATCTATTACTTTCTATCTTGAGTAGATTGATTTAATTCCTATGTTCCAGCAATCAGAAACCCATAGATCTTATTATTAATCATTCACAAAAGAATCACCCAGTATTAAATACTTCCAGATTATAAATTTAGCTTCCTAATACAACAAATACTGTTAGCTGAAGTCATATATCTAAAACATAGGAAGCAATGATATTGTTAGTTACTGGACTCAGAATTAAATGTAAAAAGAAGCAAAAAAAAATCCAACTTGTTTGGTTCAGAAAGAGATGAAACACAATGAAAGAATTATGGAGAACAACTACTACTAGTCTTCAGTATTTTACAGTGTGTAATTCAAAGGTAACTTTCTCACTGTATGTTGAATTTAGGTGGCCTAGATTAAAATATCTGGGGTTAATCATGCCATGGAGCTATAGATGGCCATCTTAATGGGTAAATGAAGGATTTAATTTTTAGTTAGTGAATACTTTTAAGAGATGGAATGGCAACAATTGGAAATTGTTAGAAACTAGCAACACTTCAAATAGATAAGGACATATTGTACATAGAAGATTCTCATCTCAACATTGTGCCCCAAACAACATTGGCTTATCATGCATGGGAGATATTTACATCTAATATGGACATTTATTAACAACTAGGATAACAAAAAAAACCAATCAGAGGTCAAAGATCCTGCCCAATTTTACTGTCAGCAAGCTGCAATCTAATGCTTTCTTTCCAGACCAGAGGATACAAAACAGTAATCTCTGTATTTGGAAGCTGCCCAACCGAGGAGTAAACTGGGAATAACATAAAATAGAAAAAACATCTTATCAAAGAATAGCTATCTCAGAAATTGACTAATCAAGAAAGAGTCTCTATATAATCACTCATGCATTAACCCATTTTTTTACTTGTCTGAACTTCTCTTTATACTAGCTATCCAAAATGTGCATATACAAACATTTTCTTTTGCTTTTTGTATCATTGAAATTACATAAGGCTATAAAAATATTGCAAACAATATTGCATGGTATTTGGTGTCATCCTGATATTTGGCTTGTCACAATTTCTCTCTGAAAAGATGCTACAAAGCAAATTTGATAATCTTATCCTGTGTCAGGTAAAATCAGTGAAATAAAGTTGTATATTACTTCTCTAAATTCATGACAAATGAAAGAAAAATAAAGTAATTTTGAATTTCAGGCTAATGGTACCTAGTTAGGTTTACTGATTAGGTATAATAAAACATTTTAATAAAAGCAAACTTTCCTGAAGGTCTGAAACATACATTAAATGGATTATAATTTTAAACATATGTCAGCTATTTAACTTCCAATACAGATGTGTTACCTCGTTCTTCAAGCTCCTTTACAATTTCATGCATCCTATCTTGATAGTATGATTCTCCTCTGTCTATGATGGAAACATCCAAGCAGTCATAGATCTTTTGGAATTCTGATCAAGAGGAGGAAAAAAAAAATCTAAGCACACAGAAGTGAAGAATTTGAAATACTTAAGTTGAAAATCTAGTGATTAGAATAGTACAACAGCAAATTATATGGAAAAGAAGCAATGTTAAAAAGTTGGGTTCATCTTGAAATTCACTAAGGCCTTTGTCATCAGTTTAAAACACAGTAATAATTAAAGTGGTATCCTCTCCTCTCATAGGTAATTCTAACTCTACCTGGATAGCTGAGAATCTTCATTGACATATAGAATAATATTAAGCACTCAGAAAAGGTAAGCAAGAGAAAAACTGAAAATTTCACACACTTGATTGAGAGCTTCCTACAAATAAAATTGTATAATAAAAAAGAAACTAGGCCTTAAAATCAACTATAATCTTCCCTATGCAAACCGTTGTTGAAAAACAGTGGACAGAAATCTGTTTCAGGACATTCTTTATTGAGGTGACTCCCTCCCTTTTTTCCTTCATGCTGTCATATGTTAGTAGTTAGAAGACCCAAAACACTGGAAAGTTTGGTATTATAGACTGGATCTTGGTCTCATAGAAGAGCAACTTTATATCCACCTCTCAAAATTTTCCACCATAAATGGTACATTCAAAATTCTTTTGCTTCAGCAGTGCTCTACAAAAATAATTTCAAGTCACAACTGTTTTAAAAAAGTTTTTTTCTAAGAAAATGCTCAAAAGGAGTCAAGATAAACCCATCAAAATTTCAAAAATCACCTTTTCGGGATACATCACAGATGAGGTTCCAAGCTTTAATGATGTCTGGACTTTTGCTCTGCAGTAGGACCACACAGTGGTATGCACGCTTCTTAAACTCTTCCTCAGTGTCAAACCTTCTTTTTGATTCCTTGGTTAAGAATATAAAGATGCTGTGATGTGCATTAAATGGAATCCAATCAAAGTATTAATAGCAGCATTAATGTTTAGAGTAGATAAAAAGAGCAACATTAATTAAATTTCAAATTAATAAACATAACTATCTCAATTGCAATTTCAGCTATTTTAACTGTTTGATCTTTTCATCATGTTTTAACAAATGCAGAAAGTAAGCACACTATAAGTTGCAGCTCTAATACTGAAGAGAAATTGGGAATCCTCACTCACATATGAGTTTACTGTATGTGAATTTGAGTATTCATGGGAAATTTTCTGTGCTATTAATCTGCATAATCTTCAATTGCTGACATGATAGTTCTTCTATAAAGAAGTGGAGAATAAAAATCTGCTCTCACTGGAATTAAAATCACACATCCCATGCTTAGAAATGGAGAAGTGCAGATTTTTAAGCAATCTAAATGCATATAATTTTAAAAAGAGTTGAGTTACTGTCTAAAAATATCTGCAGCCTTACAGACATTGTCTTCTTAAACTCCTTGCCCAATCATTACTTTTGTTTGGGTAATGTGTAGCAAAATCCTGTATGTTCAGGGACAGTTCCTTCAGAAGTGGAAAGAACACACTCGCTTTTAACTCTGGTAGTAACGCCATCATGCAAGGATACAATCATATGTCTCTGGATTCATTCCATCAATACCTCTTTGGCAGAAAAATGTTTATGTAGTCTGGATGGTCATAAACATATATCCTATTGATCTAAGGAGATTTTAGTCTAGTATCCCATCCTGTTGCCTCCTGTAATCCCCAGAAATAGGCTGTCAATGGCATTAACTATTATTTGACTGATTTTTCCCCCCATTCTTTAACATTACATATGCAGATGATGACTGTATCTGCAGTTTCTCCTACTGGATTGAACTGATTCAACTTTAAACATACTATTTTCCCTCTAATTAAGAATAACAGTTAGTAAAAGCTCTGAATAAATGTTGGAAATATTACTTGCTGCAATAATGATTCTTTCTCATGTAATCATCTGTACTGACCTCTTTCAATTTAAGAAGATTCTAACAAAAAAAACTATATTAAGAAATAATGAAAATGAAAAACAAACATACTGTTTCAATACTGTGCAAAACATCAAGCATTTTCTAAACAATTATAATAACAGGAACAAATATTGTGGATACAATACCTTATAAAAAGCTTGGAGATCTCCTATGGGTGGAGAAACAGTTAGGTAATCTGGAAATTTATCTTGCAGATGAGCAATAAGCATCCCAAACTGGGTGCCCCAATCTCCTAAATGATTCAATCTGGATAACAAGAAAAATAAACAAAGTGTAAAGTACAGGTAATCTTTACATTGGAAAACACTATTTCAGTTAATCTAACTGAAATGGTTCATCTAGAGTTCTGTGGTGTTTGGGGCTAAAAATACTGTGCCAGATAAGTAACTACAATAGTATTTCCAGTGGGCTTATTCCTTAATTAACATAGTTGACTACAAGTCAGGGGAGTTCTTACATTTCTTTGATACATTTGTGTCATACAAATTATTGAAAATAAAGTGTGGCTACTTCACAGAAAGAGAAGCACTATATCTCTAAATACGTTATGAGCATGCCCATAAATAAACATGACATACCTTAGAACATCATGTCCCATGAATTCAAAAAGACGGCATATGCTGTCCCCAATTATAGTTGACCTCAGATGTCCAACATGCATCTCTTTTGCAATATTTGGGGAAGAGAAATCAATCACCACCTTTTCATATGGAATGAAGAATGAAAAGGGGAGAATGTTAGGAATGTAAGTCACCTAACAGTTGGGTTGGAAAAAATATAAACCAGGATAGACATTTTAATACTGTCTCTTTAAGGGAATGCTGAAATTGTAATTGGGTATGGTTTCTCAGCCATAAGATGGAGCCAGAAAACTGGGTTGTTCTGTTCTGTTGTTGCTGAGAGTGTTGCTGTTCCTGCATTTCCCTATTGACTGTTGCTGATCGTCGTTATTCTTGGATTTGATGTGAGTCTTTTACTGAACTGTTTTTTGATACTGGACTTTGTTATTTGGATTATCCCTGGACTGAAAACTGACTGCTTTAACCGTGAATCACTTGGACTGTTCGTTGAACTTTGCTTAACCGTTTACTGGAAGTAAAAACCTACATTTTATTATACAGTGTATCTGTCTGCTGGTTGTGTGCTATTCTTCACTAATTTCACTACGTCTCCCTGTGTGCTCTCATTCTCCTAATGGTGAATTACCTCAACAAATATGAACATAATTGTATACTGCTCTACATGTTTACTACATACAGAAGATATATCTATATCTATGTATCTACATACACGCACACAAACACACATTCCATTATCTGTGGAGTCCATGTATGCACTAACCAGACAACACATACAACTTGTTTGGTGTAGTGGTTAAGATGCTGGCCTAGAAACCAGGAGACTGTGAGTCCTAGCCCTGCCTTGGGCATAAAAGCTGGCTGAGTGACATCAAATCATCAAATCATCATCTCTCACACCAATTTCTTCACAGGGTTGTCCATGTGAGGAAAATGGGAGAAGAGAGTTTATGTATGTTTGCCACCTTATCTATAAAAAAGGTGGGATAAAAATCAAATAAACGAAATACATACTGTATGTTCAGGTTCTATATAAATTATGTGTTTTGTACAAATGTTCCTTTGAAAAGAAAATAACACAATTTTATATTTAAAAGGACAGAATTTTTGGAAGCTTGTATTTTTAATCTGGATCAAAATCTAAAGGTCATAGATATTCTTCTATGCTTATAAGCATGAGCTGATTTTTCTGTCACTAGCTCTCTTTCCTGGAATACTATGAAAGACCTGTTTCATTGTTATGAAAGTGTTTGTACAGAGGCTCAAATAAAACAACATATTTAAAAAAAAACATTCAATTTTGGCAAAGCCAAAATGAACTTACTGGACAAGATAAGATATCAACAGCCATTTATAGTTCACCTTTTTTCTTTCACAAGCGGGTGGTTGAACTCCATTCATTAGCACACTGCTCAGCTGTCTCGATACAAAATCTTTCTTCAAGTGTACATTGATGAAACCTTTAGAGTCATCAAAATTAAAATGGTCATTAAGAATATATCCACATCTATTTTCTTTACAAATGAAATATTTCGCAGCAGATTAGCACAACATTTGTAGACAATGCAGCAGATTAGTATAATATTTGTAATCACAATATAAATCTTTAGTTCAAGACAAATGAAAGTATGCCAAAAAAACTATGCATACTTATACCAAATAGATACACTCCTCTATTAACAGACTTACTCAATAATTAGTTATGGGGAGAGAGAAGCATGTTCAGCAAGTGCCAAAACATGATACTGTTAACTTAATTTTATTATAATATACATTGCTAGCAAATTCTGTTTCTACTTATATTAAAGATAGAGTAACTGTACCAGGTCCAGCAATTTCAATTTTCTCAATGCAATCATTGTTTGGAATATTTCTGGCAATCTTGTCAGCAATATCCCTTGGGCTTACTTTTTGTTCCTTAGTCTTGAGCAGTATCTGAAAATAAGGAGTCAGAGTAATTGCTTATTGACTGGAAACACAGCCAGGCACACAATACCATGGTCAACATCCTACAGACCCAACATTTAACCTGCTTTGACAAAGATAATAGGTACTCTTATTTTATAAAAAAACCTGTTTGGAATCCACAAGTTAAAAAATGCTCCAAACATCCAAGGAAACAGAGTCATTTATACATACTTTCAGGAATCTGAAACTGAGGATACCAAATAGCTGTGATTCTATTTTGATATATCTAAACCAGATCAGTTCAGCTTCCATTTCATGGTCACATTTCCAAAACTTTGTGTGTTATTATAGTTAACTATGGGACATTTAAAAAAAGGAAATTGCTACTATTTAGGCCAAGAGCTAAATCTGTAGTTGATCCCAAAATTCTGATTCTACACTTTCATTTTTGGACTGTTCCCTTTTAACAAATTAACTCTTTAGATTACTTCATACGCGTTGACTGGTTCTTCAAAATATACTGTGAAGTACATCTATGTATTTGGTGATTAATTATTAAGGTAGAAAGAATGATCAGAATCATGTTTGTCCTTCCACTTACTAGAACGCTATATTGTGAATGAAAGTCAACCGAGGGGTTCAGAAAAAAATCACACTTGATGATAGACCATTACAAAAGTTGTATCCATATGGGTGAATATATTAGGAATATATAAGCATCCCAGCTAGTGAGATGCAAACAAGAGCATGTTGGCTTGTAAGACCTAGATTGTACTTGTGGCACATTGTGGCTAAAATGGTTGATTATTGTACCTTTAGGATTAGTAGGGAAACTGCACATGGAATAGCTATAATGGAGAGTGATAATCTAATGTGTTCTTTCTTATTTTTACTAAAAATAATTCCATGTAAGCTTTCGTTGACCAAAACTGGTATCTATAGATCCAAATCGTAAATGGTAAAGGACATGGAAATAAATAATAAAGATGAATTAAATGAAGGAAATAAAAGTATCCTTCACTACTTATATTATTCTTTCACCATAAGTGGTAAAATCATATCCTTTGCACACAATCACACGAACAGGCTTCTGCTTATACCACATATAAGTGATACCATATCAAACTTGCAAACTGTTCAGCTTCCTCTTTCTGCTATGTATTAATGATGGGCAGTGATTAATATTTATATGTACTTATATGTTAGGGTGTAGGTATATATATATATATATATATATATATATTATGTATGTGTACACTTTTGAGAATAGAAAACAGAATTTCATTTTTAGTTTGCCAGTGTGCCCACAGAAAAAAATGATAATAAAGGTCATCTTATTATTTATTTCTGAGAAAGATATGCATTGAAAAATATGCATTGAAAAATAACAAATTCCCTTATTTTTGGATCTCTAAATGACCCACTATTCCTATATTCTGCCATTTTGTTCGGAGTAGCTTTTCTCCTAATTATATGAATTTAGAATACATTTTCCTGAACTCATCTCTAAATTCATTATCACCATTTGAGTGTTGATATGCAACTATCTCCAAACATCTTCTTTTACATGACATAAAAATCTTAGATAAAGCTTTATGTTATATGAGAAAATGGCTGAGAAAACATCTACAGACCCCTCACATCCTGGACATAAACTGTTTCAACTTCACCCCTCAGGACACCGCTATAGGCCATTGCATGTCAAAACAACTAGACACAAAGACAGCTTTCTCCCATGCCATCACTCTGCTAAAGACAAGTCCCACACCACTGTCTTATATACCTAAAGATGTAGAAGGGCTATACTGCTACCATCTTCGCACCTTCCTCATCTTTCCTACCTTTTCGTATCAGTATCTTATGACTTATCCTTTTTGTTTGTATCTTATAATTTATGATTGTAACTATGATTTATGATCTATGACTTATCACTTTGTTGTTTTTGTATACACTGACAGCTTATTGACCAGAGACAAGTTCCTTGGGTGGCCAATAACACTTGGCCAATAAAGAATATTCTATTCCTTCTCTGTTCTATGTGTATTTTCTTATATATATGTTTAGGCCCTTGCATTCATAATTAAACCTAAATCTTCACTTTCCTGCATATATCTAACAAGACTGGACTACTTTCACCCAAATCTATTATACCTTTCATTTTTCTCCACTTTCATAGACATATTTCTTTTCATTCATGCAACCATGCATGTTCTTCATCATTTATTCTTCTTGCATTTCAAGATGCAACCTCTCATATTATTTCAAAGAATAAAAGAGGTGAGTATGAATAATAAGAGAGAGATGTGATCTCATTGGTTGTGTAACTGTGGATTTACAATGTATGCTTGTGGTGTGATGCTGGTAAGTAATGTGAGTATGCGTGTACTTTTGTATGCTGACAAAGCTATATTGGTCAAGAAGCTGAGTTGTTTTCAGCAAATTTGAACATATTTTTGTGTTGCAAGGACAAGCATGGATACAAAAATTAATTTTTCAAAGATCACTGTTTGTGGTGATCAAATCCCAAACAAAATAATGAACAAAAAGTTAATGGGATTAAAAAAAGGAAATACTAACAAGAGAAATTTGAAATACTAAGAAAATAGTAATGACTGGATGGCATTTATGACATTCTAAAAGAGATGAGAAGTTAAAAGAACAAAATAATTTGATATATGGGAGTCTGAAGGCAAGCATGATTTGCAAGGGTCTTTGCCTTATAGTGGGTGATCTTTGTGTAAACTTCATTTACTTATGTTTCTTTTTTCTTTCTTGTGTCTTAATTTCTTTGGTTTACTGCTCTTTATATTTTTTCCTGCCTTTTTGCCTAATATTATTTACTCCCAAAAGCAATAGCACAAATTATACATATACGTGTGAAAATTTATATTGCTATTTATTGCATTCAAATGTATATGTTTAACAATTTTCAGACCAAGAATGGAAGGGGTAAAAGCAATAGATTATTTAGAAACATATTATATAAATAAATCATCCATATAAATCCTCTTATAGAAGTCATACCCACATTTATTTGGAACAATAAATATGATCTTTAACTCGATTCCCAGAAAGATGTGTTGCACATCTTTGCTGACCTTTCACTATAACATTTAAAACTTTTGGCCTAAAAGCCTCTCCTAATTTTTATTAATGCTACTTTTATTTTTTTTAAATTGTTAAATTGCTAATCTTGTCCTTTGTCGCTTCTGCTTTCCTTTCAGTATGTATTATTACTAAGTTATCTGCTTTAAAGTGCACACATAAAAAAGATGTAGGAAGAGTTAAAATAAATACAGCAAACAGCTTGACAGTTTCCACTGAAATATTTATTTCTTGGCTATGTAATCACCAAACCAAATTTTGAGAAGTCCTGAAGTCCAAAATAATATCACTAAACCATGCTATTCACGTGACTACACTTTTTCAAGTTATTGTCCCAATTCAAAGGCTTAATAATATATGGCAGGTCTACGGAAAAAGAACTGTCTAATAAAAGCAGATCAATTGTCTAATTGGACACTCAAATTACAGCATGGTAGTAGGTCGTGATAATCTTATCTGTTTGAGATGCAGCAGTAAAGATCTATGAAAAGTACACATACTATCAATTACCTGAGATATGCTCATAGCACTGTTACACTGGTAATCACCAAACCTGGACTGTTGACTTGGTGTTACTGCCAATGGTGGGTTTTCTAAATCAGGATATGCAGCTTTGATAGCTGCCTTAAAAATTTCTTGAATCCTGTGATTGATATTAATCATGCCTTTGAATGATTTTTCTCTATGTCTTTCCTCCTGGAGGCTCTAAATAGGAATACAAAATAAAATTACTTAATAATTAATTCAAACAGATAAGAATACATCATTACATGGAGCTAAGAATTCAAAATGCAATTTCAAATTATAAACATAACAAGAAAGTCATATTTATTCATTTCCCATCTTTTCAAATTAGAATTCCACAAATGGTTTAAATTAGATGGTCATGTACACACATATTTATGTTTCTGAATTACAACAAATGAAAAAGTTCCATTGTTACATGATGTGTCACACCTCACAGAAACAATCCTGATAGGTTTGAATGCTTTGTCCCTATCTGGTTCTATCCATTTGTGTGTGTATGTGGAGGACTTTTATTTGGGAAAACCCTTACACTGTGAATAGCAACATAGTGGATAGACTACCTACATACCCCTGTTAAAACACCAGGTTTTCAGATGTAAAAAAATCAGACCAAGATAAATAACTTCAAATTTTTCCATCTTTAATCTAGCATATAAACTGTACAATTCAATTTAAAAACCAGAAATCCTGGGGGTGGGGGAAATAACAAAAAAACCCATAGAATAATGTGGTTACATAACTGTGTATAGGCTCTTAGGGCGGCGATGTTCAGAATTAACCAATCACATTCAAAATAGTCAGGACACACTTAACATCAATTGAAGTGACTCTGATCAAGCATATATAAAATTCAGCTGTTCCATTAGGATTTTTACTCAGTTGCCTCTTATAGCAAAAGCCATGGTCTGCAAAGAGCTTAGAAAGTATCTAAAGGATCTCACTGCTGGAAGGTATCAGTCAGAAGGGTAGAAAAAATTTCCAAGCATTGTACCATGGAACACAATGAGCACATTCATAACTTAAAGGGGAAAACATATGGCATAAGAATGACATAATCAAGAACTGGATGCCTCTCCAATGTATTATGATCTAATGAGACCAAGTTTGAACTTTTTGCCATAATTCCAAAAAGTATTTTTAGCACAAAAACAACACTGCACATCACCAAACGTAGTCTACCACAACAAAACATAGAGGTGGCAGTATCATGCTCTGGGGCTGCTTTTCTTCAGCTGGAACTAGAGCTTTAGTCATGGTGGAAAGAATTATGAACAGTTCCAAATATCGATCAATTTTGGTGCAACATTTTCAGGCCTCTGCTAAAAGGCTGAAGATGAAGAGGAATTTCGCCTATAATGACCCAAAACATACCTCCAAATCAGCAAAAGAATGGCTTCACCAGAAGATGATCAGTTTTGAAATGGCCCAATAAGTATCAGTTTAAAGGTGTGCATCTTTATGCGACACATTATAATAGTTTTATTGTTATTTTTCCCCTAAAAGCTTTCAGTTTTGTTTTCCAATTGAATTGCACAGCTTACATGTTATATGAAAGGTAAAAAAAATTTGAAGTGAGCTTACATGTTATATGAAAGGTAAAAAAAATTTGAAGTGATTTATTTTGGTCTGATTTTTTACATCTCAAAAATCTGGCATTTTAACAGGGGTGTGTAGGTTTTTTATATACCGAGAGAAAATTGCTTGTAGTTATTTTCCACTGTAATTCTTCTCCCACAACCTTTCTGCTTTCATTTTCTTGCTTTGGATATGGTGTTTAATTTTGTACCAATCTAATTAACCCTTTCTTAACTTTAAACAAACAAAAAAAAAACAACTCAGATAATTTTCTATATTATTGCTGTGCACTAACCATTTCTGGATGTAATGTCTTCTATTTTGAAATTATTCAGCTTTGACACAGTGGTCCTTTTTGTTTTGGAAACCTATCCAGCAGTTTAAAAGCATACATGCACATGATTTTCATAAAAATGATTCTTTCAGATCTGTAGAAAAGTCTATGTTCCTTATTCACAATGTTTGTGCTGTCCAAAAACTTCAAAATCATACCTTTTGTAGGATATTTAAGCGATATTTTAATTTTGCATTTTCTTCCCGCAATTCTTCCAAGGTTGGTGAAGCTCCCAAGCATCCGTAGTTTTTCAAATGATCTATTTCTGCAGTCAAAAACTTGATTTCTCTTTCCTAAAAAGCAACAATGATTTTTTTTGAATATTACAGTTTATTTCCTCAATTAAATAAGTGTACCATTCTTATTTCTTCACCATATATAGAACGTTATATACCTTAGGAAAACATATATAGTAAATTAACATTGCTCATTTCAGTCATCTATTAATCTGTATCTTTTTTCAACCTCATGTCTTAAGTATCAATCTAATACCAAGCCTACTGAAGGAATAAATAGCTTTTGAAATAGGTTTCTGCTATTAAAACACGTGCAATTTTTAATCAAGCTTTCATGTCATGAATTATGGAAATAACTAATCTTTTCCCTTATTCATCAGTAAAAATTATTATAAGAATAGATGAGTGCACTGATATGTTTAAAAGAATAAGTACAATGACCACATGGCAAAGAAAGAAGCTGCTAACGATTGTCACTTTTATGTGAAAAGTTCACTGTGAGAAATGTCATGTTTACTCATTTAATTTTTATAGGTTTTATTTTATTCATTAAATGTATATACTGCTATCCATCTCGCTATTTTTCAGTCTTGATAGGAATTATTTTGGCTTCCTTGGAGATTGCTGGAAAGGTAGGCATTTATTTGCAATATTTTATTGCTTTAATATAAAAAGAAAACTGAAGAAAAACAGGAAAGGGGGAAAACATTTCATTATAGAGAAAAATCATGCAATTCAGTTTATGATAGCCAAGTGCAGAATTATTTAACTTCTGACATTCGTTCCTTTGCTGTCAGGATATGTCAATCTTGCCATAGTTTGGGAAAAAGTAAGGATAAATTGATAGGTGTATAATAACACATTCAATTTTTACCATACATCTTTTCATCAAACAACTAAATTTGTTCCATAAAAGAACTAACTTAATTGATGTTTTGGGCGGTAAATAGATAGTCCTCAAATTAAGACCATAATTGAGCCCAAAATTTATGTTGCTAAGTGAGAAATTTGTTAAGTGAGTTTTGCCTCATTTTACAACTTTTCTTGCCACATTTGCTAAGTGAATCACTGCAGCTATTAAATTAGTAACAGGGTTGTTAAGGGAATCTGGTTTCCCCATTGACTGCTTGTCACAAAGTCCCAAAAGGAGACCACATGACTATGGGACACTGCAACCTTCATAAATGTGAGTCAGTTGTCAATGTAAAACACATGACCATGAGGTTGCTGTAATGGTCATAAGTGTGAAAAATGGTCATAAGTCACTTTTTTCAGTGCCGCTGTAACTTTGAACAGTCACGAAGTGAACTGTTTGTAAGTCGAGGACTAGTGACCAGCAGAATTCACATGCAAATGGCGGTTATTGGCACTAAATGGCACTATTACGTTATGTACATGCACCCTTTATTTGAAGAAAATAAAAACGAAAATACAGAAAGACGTCTAACAAACGAGAGGAGGGATAGAAAGAGAAAGAGGTGAGGCAGCAGTTAACCAGCTTTTATAAGTTCTTCTTCCCTAGACCTGCCATATATTATTCCTTTTTGCCGATCAATTGGCCACTGACAAAGTATACAAAATTTAAAACAGTTCTAACTGAAGCCTGTCTTCGCTATGCCGTCTCTCCTTCTCTCGCCTGGCACAACGGAGTCGAGCGGAGAACAAAGGTTGCGCTCCACTCCCTGCTCAACCTTCTGCTTTAGGAAATTCGTCTCATGGCCCCGCTTTAAGCCCGGCCAAAGATATAGAAATACAGTCCCAGGAGACAAAAGGAGAAAAGCCTCCTGAGGCTTTCGCGCGCAAGGTCCAAGCATTGCCACGCGTCCGCAGCGGAAGCCCAGCCGGCTGAGAGAAAAAGAGGCTCTCCGGCGCCTCTTCCCGGCTGCCTCCTGCTCCAAGCTTGCCCCTTTGTTTTCTCCCAAAACCGCGCCCGACCCACCCGGGGGAGCCTCTGACCTGGCGCTGCAGCCGCTCTACCCACTCCGCCGCTTGCATTGCCATTCTCACGAACCACAAGCTAGCCGGAACCGGAACTTACCATTGACACCAAGGCGAGAAAGAAAGAGAGAGAAATAGAGGACCCGAGGAAGGAAGCGCATCGCAGCTCCCTCCAGCGCCCCCTATTGAGTCGCTTCGGAACGTTTTTTTTTTTTTTTGCCGTTGCTTTTCTTTTAAAGGCTTCTTGGCCGCCTGGCGCCAAGGACGAGAATATTGGAGTTAAAAGAAAAAGAAAAAAAAAGACCTAGACTGTAAGTTAATTACGGGGAAAGTGTAATGCACGAGAAAAAACGATTGTCTAGGAAGCGTGCGAAACAACTTTAGCCTTGCAGGAAACAATGGCCAGGGCGATTCAAGAGACTCGCACCTGTCCGGCGTCTACCGCTTGAGGTAGTCTGTTTACTCTCATGGTAGAGTACAATAGACTAGAATAATAACTTTGTCACTTTGAATGTACACTGAGGTGACCGACTTTTTTTACAATGGGAACACAAATAAATTGAAGAGAAAAAAAAAGCCACTTGCGCGTGCCGCACTCTCAAAACAATTCTCCTATGCGGAGCGCATGCGTCTCATAATCGCATCTCACTGCACTGTACCGAGTCTTGACGAATCGTCATGTCAAATACAAATACGTCACATCGCACACAACGGATTGGATCTGCATCAATCAAATATGGAGATTTACAGATTAGTCTTCAAATATCAAAAAGACATGTAGGAGGACACTTTTTGAGAGAGGACAGAACTTGCAAAAGAAGGACTGTCCTTCCTAAAGGAGGGCGATTGGTCACCTTAATGTACACTAATTGGCATACATTAAAATTTCATTGCATACAACTCTCAGAGAGTCACCGCCTCCCCTATACACTATAATAACCGTGACAGAATGAATGAATGAATACAAAATTATATATAAACCCAGATATATGACAACAGAGAAACAACATGGTTCGGATGTATACATCTACATGGTGAGAAAAACAAATCTTGCCAGATTGCCAGATAGATGGCATAGGGAACAAAGCTGTTACAGAATCTGGTAGTCCTGCTATAAATACTTCAAAACCTCCTCCCAGAGGGGAGCAGCAGAAACAGACCATGAAGTGGGTGTGGGGTCTCCATCAATGTTTTGAGCTCTAAGCACATAGTGCTTATAAGCAGTATCCTGAATAACAGGAAGCATACTTTCTATAATCTCGGCTGTCCTTACCACTCTCTGTATGGACTCTTTATCTGAAGCACTGCTGCTACCAAATCAGTGATGCAGTTTGTTAAAACGCTCTCAATTGTGCTTCTGTAAAAAGTGGCCAGGAGAAAAGGAGAGTCAAACATTTACTGCTCTAACCATCTCAAGAGCATTCTCAAAGCACAATGCAATTGCAACGAGAGAAAATGAGACATTTTTAATGACAGTTTTTCTAACTAGGTTCCGAACAGGGAATAGAAAAGGACCTACTTATGAGTTTGTACCTACTGGAATCCTTGCACTGCAATTTTTGAGGAGCTGGTAGGGGGAGAGATACCATAAGGAAATGTGTAAGGAATTTGTGTATCTTTTCACAATGCTGGTGGGTGGCACATAGAAAATAAAAGTGATGTTTGAGTGCTTTGTGCCATTTGTCCACCTCCATAACATACCACTGAAATTCCAGATGTCCGCTCGCTTTCAAAAAATGTATACTCATTTTTAGTGCAAGGGATTTGTCCCTGTTGCAGTAAGATATTTGAGAGAACTTTTGCAAAATGTGTAAGTATTGTAGACAATGCTATAGTCCTTCCCCAATCAGCATATTGTACACTGAAATATCATTTCAGAGCCATAAGCCAAGTCACCATACTAAAGCTATTATTTGAATGAGTTACATAGGGGACAGGTGATGTGAGGAACTGGGAAGCCAAGCAGTGGGCAAAGGGTCTTTTCTTACATAATGCTTCATTGTTGACTGTGGCAGAGCTTCAGATACAATTGAGGTGTAAGTAGTTGCAAAATTCGAGTTTGACCTTCTCCACCATTCCTGGAAAATTTTTTTTATTTTCCATTACCAGTTTGTTATTTTGTTAAAAATCTTGAAGATACACTGACACTTTCCCCAAACATATTTTCTCCATCACATGGAAACACTTAAAAATTCACAACACAGTATTGAGCAGTGTCTAGAAATTGCATTAGGACAATACATATAAGGATGATCTTGAATTAGTTTCATCAGTCTTCTTAAAGTCAATCTTTTTACATAATTGCTATGTTTCATGTCTTTTCTATTCACTTTTCCTCTGTTTTGATAAAATATCAGGCAAGCTTCTTTCATTATGCCTAAATTTGAACTGGGACTCAGTTTCCAAACAAATGTGTGCCATAATCCCGCTATCTGAACATGCTACCACTTACAAACAATGGTTTCATTTTAAAGTGAACTAGGGATAATTGTTTTGAAGTTTTGGGGTATTACCTGAAATTTAACACCGCGGAGACAGAGTATTGAAATATCCTTAACATTTTCACTGTATGAAAAAATACATTGACAGTCTCAACAGTTTGCCTTTTTATGTAAATGGGAGTTGTGAGAGAATTCTGAGAACAGATTAGATCAATCAGAAATTGCTAAATGCAACCGTTTTAGAGGCTAGGATGAAAGGGTGCTAAGGGATGGGTTTATCTGACCATTTGAACTACCATAGATGGGGTAGATAAATTCATTCTTCAGCTCATTAGTCTTGAAACCATACGGAAATCCAAGAATTTGCCTTAAAATTCTTTCTCTCTTGGAAAGTATACAGAATCAGGAAATTTCAAAAGAAACATATTACAATGCAGAAGGATGGACAATCCCCAGGATTACCTAAAAGTGCTAATCCAAGTACCCTTTTATCTGATTCAAAGAATAGAGATGTTCATTGATTGTATTTATAATTTATTGATTTACATCCTGGGTTTATTATTTTTACAAATAATTCAAGGTGGCAAACATATCTAAGACTTTCCTTCTCCTATTCTCTCAACAACAACCCTTGACATGGTTTGGGCTGAGTGACTTGCCCAAAGTCACCCAGCTGGCTTTCATAGTTAAGATAGGACTTGAATTCAGAGTCTTCTGCTTTCTAGCCTGGTGCTTTAACCGCTAGACTAGACCAAACTGGCTCTTTATTGATGATAATCTCCTCTAATAATTCAGTGCTCCTTTATTTGTAGATGAAGGCTGAACTGTGAAAGCTATTGTTCTCCTATTCATGTTTCAGTCCTTTTACTGATTCTGATTGGACACTGTTAACATAGAATGTTGAACTATGTTGGATCAGGACTCTTCTTCTTTTCAGATTTTTTTTAAAAGTGAAGTAATGTCTTCATTTGTTTTTAAGTCACCAAATTAATCTCCATTAATTAATCCAATAAAATATCTTTCTTCAGCCTGTCTTAACTTTCAATTCCCATAATCTTCCCCTTCCACCAAATGTGACTATTGTCAAGAATACTGAGAGTTAAAAGTCTGCATACCTAGATAGTTCTCAGGTCAGGGAAGGCTGCAAATATGCATTTGCAATATAAACCTCAGGCCAGAGGTGGTATTCAGCAGGTTCTAACCAGTTCTGGATAACTGGTAGCAGAAATTTTGAGTAGTTCAGAGAACCGGTAAATATTACCTCTGACTGGAGATTTTACAGTATCTTTCCCCTGCTATGCCCACCAAGCCACTCCCACAGAACCGGTAGTAAAAATATTGAATCCTACCACTGCCTCAGGCCGTTATCTTTTAAAGTTATGAAACTGTATTTTCTTTGCTTGTTTGTTTCAATCCATGTAGATCAATAAACTACTGAAATCCAGTAAGAGTGAGTTTGAAGAACGTTGAAGCTGCTGGTGAAAAACAACTAAAGTTCTTAAATATGTGCAGAATAAACTCTCAATAAAAACAAGCCTATTTTTTTTAAAGAAAAACATTGTTCTTAATCACAGTTATTGACTTCCATCATTGCATGGATCTAAAAGAGATCCATTTTTATCTGTAACTTTGTATGAACATATATTTTGAATTATCGACATAGGCATACAAAAGACACAAAGATCACGTACGTTAATTTCTATCTATAACAATTTTAATGTTAATCCTAACAAAATTTAAAATATATAAATTCAATCATTTAGTGGTTGCTTATTCCAGTGTTTATATATGAAAATATATATATACATCTCAGGAAAAATTCAGTTTTAAACCACTTGTCAACTTTACTCCTGAAGGTGCATCTTGATTTGTGGACCTTTAAGGCCTTTATATTCCAGTGTCCATTACTCTCTGTTCTTAAATGTCAACAATTGGCTTAATGTAAGATGTGAGCTGTTGTAGGAAGATATGAAGATATTTCAGTTATATTCCAAAGAGAGCCAAACACCATATAGACCCTGGAATCTCACACATTATTTCTTTTCTCAAAGAAAACAATAACATTGGAATGTATTAACATTTCTTCAAATGCTATATGAAAAACAAAATAGATCTTGGATCTAGAGGAAGTGGATGGTTGTTAGCATAAGATGACTTCCCTATCCCATTCTCCAATAAATTATTGCCAAACGTCTCTTTCAGGGATTAAGATACTCTCCTAAAGCAAGTAGGCTATGATTTACAGGTCAGAAAAAGGGAAAAAATTGACAGAAGTATTTTCTACAGCTGAATTCTCATTCTTTTAAAACAATACCAGATTCTGCTTGAGAAGGAGAGGGTAGAACAGTCACTTTCTATCCTGCTGATGTTCTTCACATACTGGTTTTTTTCTCGATTGGAGTCAATAAAATTGATAATTAGCAACTAATTATTAAAAAATAAGACAATTGATTCTTTCATTATTTTCCCCTGAAGTGACTAGAAAAGGTATTATTTATTTTTTTATAAGGCCTTTATTATTTTTATAAATAACTCAAGACAGCAGATATATTTAATACTCCTTCCTCTTCCTATTTTTTCTACAACAGCAAGCCTATTATTTGGGCTGAGCAAGAGTGACTGACCCAAAGTCACCCGGGGGGCTTTCTTGCCTAAGGCAGCACTAGAACTCACAATCTCCTAGTTTCTAGCCTGGTGCCTTAGAACTAGACCAAACTGACACTCATATGCATCTCATAGTGAATTGACGGCTACATAGTTCAATAACCTATGTCTAGTTCTACATCTATGCAAGTGTACGTGTGCATACTGTATATTTAAAGATATGCATATGAAAATGAAAGTGCAGAGCAGAGTGCTTGGGTGTGCACAAAGAAACAAACAAACCCTAACACAATTATTAAAGTAAACAAACTGGGGGTGGGGGAAATAAACAAACTACAAGCAATGTGATTAACTGGGTTATAAACATGATTACAGGTTTTTAAACCAAGGTTTTTATTGCAGGCTGTTTGGTGAAGGTAAAATGCTTCTGGAAACTGTCCGTGTAGTTTTCTCAGCAGGAACAAGACAGGGATATGCTGCTGTTTTCTTCTAGGATATTGTTTTCAATATCCAAATAGTTGGTCTCAATAGTAATCAGAGAAAACCCTTTCGGATTAAATACTCCTTCACTGAAGAATGGGGAGAACTTACTAGATTTAAATTAGTTTTTAAAAAGTCCAACACAGAAAGCATTTGTACATATTAAGATTGTTCATTGTAAACTGATTATATGAAGATTATTTACTAAAAGAAATACAAATAATTTTAAGACAGATATAGCTTATTTAAAATAGTTGCTGGCTCTTAATATTTCTTTCAAGCCAAATATGTAGCCACGGATATATGTTTCCTGTAACTCTCTTTTTAACACAGGATTCACAGGGCTTTGGGGACTCTTACAGGACAACAGCATAATGAAATGAAGTAACAATCTCCAGATTAAAGTGCAGTAGGCATTTAAACACCACACCCATTTTTATGACCTAGATGGAAATGGAAGTGTTTCACAGCTCAACAGAGCATTCATTTTTAACTCTTAAAATGGCTTCTTTTATCCTTTATTTGATATAAAAATATCTGAATTAGCAAAACCTAGTTATATAAGAGTTGGGGTCCTATTCTTTAGAATTGTATGTCAGATCCTTTTCAAATTCAAAATTTATTTCAGCAAAACCTGTCTTTAAAAAAAGCGAAGCTGTACAAAATGTCAACATGTAAATATTATTTAAATGGCATTGTGAGCTATACTGTTTCATTTTTAAAAAAATTTCAAAAATGCATAGCTAAATATACAAACTATATGATAGTGTAATTTTAATGCTGGCATTTGCAATGAAAAAAAAGAAGTTAAAAATCTGGCCCTAGAACTGATAAAGCCATCAATGTACTAACAATGATAATATGATATAAATTAAACCTCAGTGAATGACATATACTTTTCAGAAGTGGTTTTAAGAACAAAATACTTAAATAGACATTAAACATCATCTGCTGAGAGAGCTGGGATATTTATCCTAGGTCGTGTGAAAAACAACATCTTCTCTCTACAAATAAGAAAAACAACAAGTTATTATTGTAAATAAGAATTAATGTTTCAGCAGTCAAAATCTGAAAATAAAAATCTATCTTTAACAATTTTATTTAACAATAAAACCACTCTGAATAAGAAAAAGGAGAATATCATGTAATCTTGATAATAATAAATGTGTTACAGCATAAGGTTTACAGACCACTATGGCATCATAATTACCATAATTATTAAACACATGGTATTATAGTTATCAATATATTTTGTCATTTTCACTTGACCTCATTGTTTACAACTCCTCTTACACCAATAATATGATGCAACTATTAAAATGGACTACTGCCACAAAAGTTAAATGCTATTAAATCTTAAAGGGGCATCAAAATTCTAATTTTTTACATAGCAAGCTATGATATTTATTATTTTGGTCCTTTGGAGGCAATAATTTAAAAAGTGAAAAGCAACAGTTTCAGTACCATAAACCTGATTGTTAACCAGAATAATAAATAAGTATTTTAGCAAAGCCCAATCATTTTCATTTACATAGTGAAGAATTTGCATGTAAGTTATTTCAATGAAAGTAATTTAACTGTGGAAACAGTGCCGTGCTACTGCCAGAAAAGGATATACTTGTTATAAATGCCAAACACAATTCATCATAAGATGAAACTGGTACAAATACAATTACCCTGTTTCAAATATTAATGATAATGAATTGATGAGTGAATCTAAATAAATATTTTGAAATAAAATATTTCGAAAGGGTGCACCAAGGAAAGAATATGCACAGAAAAAAGGATATATTTTTCCTACCTGAATGACTGCACCTCCAGAGGTTCTTTTTGGGTCTGCCTTTGTAATCTATGCACATCTTTAGCAGCTGCCCTCATCATTTTATCAGCCTTCCGTTCATACTTACATCCAGCTTTTACGGTCTGAAAGATCAGAATGGAACCATTTATTTAAATAGGAGTATAACAAATTATTTCCTAATCTGGCACAACTAAGTAAAATTAAAAGAAGTTTGTGTCTATGTTTGAAATGTAACAGGGAAGGCAAACTTATTTATTTAGAAATAATGCAAAGATTGAATGCGTGTAAATTGTTAATTCTACTACTGGATAATTGGGGAGGGGAGGAGAAAAAGAAACAAATTAGTGTATTTCCTGTGAGATGTAGTATTGTCAATCTGAATGGATTAATTTTGCCCAACTAAAAGTAAAGGAGGGAAAAGATTGAATATAAAAATTAGAACTGGAATGGAGGTAAATAGAATCATATGAATTAATAATCTGTCATTTAATACTTGCAAAGATAGTCACTTTTTCCAAGAACAAGAATTGATGACAGATATATTTTAACTAGAGTCATATCACAGAATATTTATGAAGAAAATTTGTTTCACAGTCCTACTGAAAACTGAATGTGCATACATATTATTGTATGTAATATATGTATTATATCCCATATATATTATAAAGTAATCCTATGAACATTGGAATATACATTTATATTGCAACAGGGTATTACATATACCTTGTTTTAATGGATTCATTGGAGCAAGTGACTGGCCATTATTTACAAATATCCACTAAAATATATCATCATGGCAATTTACATAATTTCTGTAATGCAAATGGTATAAATTATTTCATTTGCATCAATTTGTATCAATTGAATAAATGACTTTAACTGATGTAACAATATAATTTGCATAATTTATATAATTTCACTATAAAACACATGATGACAATCACCATAGAAATTTGGACTGTGGCATTCAAAGTCAAGGCAGATTATATCAAGATTCCAGACTATTTACAGATAACAGTATTAGCGAGCAATAATACTTCATAATACTTATTTAAAAAAAAATTAATTTTACCTGTATCTAAATCATGTTTTGGGCAGCATTTATTATACATTTGAATTTTATTAAGAAAACAAGATTCATCTCAAACTGCTGAATACAAAAGAGGGGCAGGTTATAAGTCTGTGACAGCTGCACCTTGGGTGGGAGAGACTTATTACCAGAAAACAGAGAGATGACATTAAAATGTGACTGCATTATTGAAGTGGTGTTTCTCCTCCTGCCTTCCTCTCCTCTGGGGACAAAAAAAGTCATTCACCCCATGTCTTATGCCACTTGCCTGAAATTGTCATGTCAGTGATTTGGCACTCAACGGAATTCCAGGTGGCTATAGAAGGCAAATTGCAAATTTGTGTGTGGAGTTTGAGCTTTTTAAACCCTTCCCCCCAACTTAGACACTTCAAATTTGACAGCAATCTTTGCCCTATAAATGTCATGATTTGAGATCATTCAGCTTCTAAGGAAATATGGCATTAGTGTGGAACATGCTGCCTTGCATAGAAATCAGAATGCAGACGACTTCTGAGGCGAACTAAATATATTTTAACTCCCATTAAAATAAAGTGAGCCCTTAACAATCAGTAAGAATTGTTTTTATTTTTAAAAAACACTATTGGATCATACTGTCATTTGGAGAAATAGAAAGTTAAAACCAATTTTTAGTCTTATGAATACTTGCCTTTTTCTCTACCAGTCTCATTAACATCCTGAATTGCTCATTTTCGTCTAGGCATCTGGGTAACTCTTTTTCTCCTTGACTTTGAGCTTGCTCTAACTGTTCCTTTAGCTGTTTGAGGACAGAAATCTCTTGCAGCAACTGACTATGCCAGGTCTTTGATGCCTGCAAATCTAATTCCAGGTCGAGAGAAGTACGGATCAAACGCTCAGGTCCAAGAGTTTTAACAGAAGACTGAAAAAAAAAAAAGCACCCAACAATATAATATAAATACTAAAACTCCAAATTGGTGACTATACTTTATCTGATCTCAAAAAGCTAAGCAGATCAGACCAGATAAGACCCTGCCAGGAAGTATGGTTGAAATAGCAAGGTATGAAACAATATGATTAATAATACCCTGGAAAAGAAGGCCATTGTAAATTTCTTCCAGACTGTTGCTAAACATTCCTAGGTATATACAGTATGTCCACAGAGTCACCAGCAATCAAACTTAATTCATACTGGGGAAACATTATACTTGTTATATATTAACTACTTAATCTCACCACTAAACAGTTTTCTTGATAAAGTCTTTAAATTTATATAGTCTACAATAACTTCCTAGTAGTATTAGAATTTACAACAGATTTTGTGCACAATGATAGAAACTGCAAAGTATAGAAAACCTTCATTGACAGAAAATTGTGTTTCTTCCTAGAAATATAGACATAGAAATTATCTTTCTATGTTGTGAAAATTTAAAAAGCCATCTTATTTTTATATCACAATTATTTGTCATTACTTTTAATTTATACTGCTTTAAATAAGTAACAATTCTTATTGTAATTTATAATATTGAAATTTTACTTAGTTTAAGCACTGTTGTAACTTTATGCTGCCTGAAGCTCTCAGTACATTAAAAAAAGTTAATTAGTCTTATTAACTAAGTAACTAACCAGTTAATTAGAAACAAATATAAGGAAAAGTTAAAATAAAAACTGGACAATATAAAAATATTAATTTACCCGTTTCATTCTGACACTTCGTCTCTCAACAGCATTCCGAACAAAAGGTGGCTTCTTAGATAGTGTTGAACTATCACTATCACTACGATTAAGCTGGAAAAAAATCAGGAAAAAAATCACTGGTAGTAGATATTGTTTTAAAGCTGCATTTTTTGCTATTTTGTGCCATATAGGTAAGTAAACTGAGATGTTCTGAAGGATTTTCTACATTTCTTGTTTACTGTACTGAACTATTAATCTATCATTCTATGCCTGGATATTGTCATCTGTCATTTATTCTGTGGAATGATGCCAGAAGGTCTACTTTAAAAAACAACAACACCAAGATGATAAAATTGTATAGCCTATTGAGTAGCAACTATTGAAAGAGAAAATGGATAGCCAAAAATCCTGACGGTGTCAGAATTTGTGAGCACTAATTTTATTTATTTAACATATTTATATACTGCAGCAATTTAAAAAATGACAACATATTTATATACTGCAGAAATTTTTAAAAAATGACTCTCAGTGGAACACATAAAAGTGACCTCTTGGGTGCCTTCAGCAATTGATGTGCTGAAGGAACCCAACATTTTCCAATAGAACCAGTCCATCCCTCATGAAAGGAACTTCTGGATAGTGTTTTTCCACCTTTGCTTCTCAGACCAAGGCTAAAGAGAGTTTATTTATAGTCCTATCTGATCCTGTATCCTTGTGCTGATTAATTATAAATAAGCATTTTATCAAAAAGGCAAACCCCCCACAGATATAGTTGTAATGCACCGGATTCATTCATGCTTGGTTGCGTTATAGGCTGCACTTGAAATCACAGTGATGTTTACTTTCAGATTGCTCTTACATTCCTTCTCCTTTCTTTCTATAAAAGTCACTACACTTGATTCATAATTGAGCAGCAATAAAACTGGCAGAATATACAACTTGAAAGAAAACAATATAGTAATATTTATGCTAAGCAAATACATCAGAATTCTAGTAGGGTTGGGCAATTAGGAACTTTAGAATTCTTGACATATAAGAGCTATAGTTTATCAGCTGGACTTACACTGTAGTACTACACACTGTATATAAAATCCTAAAAAGCAACATATTTTTCATTGGAATTTAGTGCATATCTACAGAAGTATTCAAATTGTGAACCTGGCCAAAAACAGCAGAAAATGAAATTTGGGATTGAAACATACCCTGAAATAAAAGCATTTCTATTCATACAAACTTTAAATTCTTGCAAGTTCAAAAAGCTGGACATGTGTAGGCATGTGTATGTGAGTGAGGGATGGGTTTTGAAAATAAAATAAAATAAGTACAGGTCCTCAAGTGATTTACAATGGCACTGAAAAATGTGCCTTATGACCAATTTTCATAGTTACAACCTTTATTTATATGACCTTTGCTCTGTCCCAGGATCAGGTGATCCCTTTTTGCGATTTTCTGACAAGAAAAGTTAATGGGAAAGCCAGATTCACTTAACAACCAGGTTACTAACTTATCAACTACAGTGATTCATTTAGCAATTGTGGCAAGAAAAGTCATAAAATGTCTCACTTAACAACAGAGATTTTGGGCTCAATTGTGGTTGTAAATCGAGGACTACCTCCATAATATTTTTCACTCACATTTTAACAACACTTCTGTTACACGTCTACTGAATTTGAAAGAGATTAAAAATTATATTAAGAGAAATTGAAATTCTATGCAAGAATATCCTGGCAACTTCTTACAAATATCTAAGTGAGGGAGTTTTAACATTTTTCACTATCAAAAATTATCAAAGGAGAATCCAGGAAAGGAAAATGTTCTTTATAAAGTGTGTACTGTAGTGTTAACTAAGTTAATTATTAGTTGTCTATTTGCAGAGGAGATAGAACAAAGAAATAAATACATGAATTACGTTTTCCTTACCCGACACACATACTGGCTTTGTGGTCCTGGAGAAAAAGTTTTGGAGCGGATGATTGTGCTGCCTCTAACGAAGGGTGTTTGTAAAGGATTAGGTGTTCTTTTATCTTTGGGACGAACTACTGGAGAAGATTGCATAAGACTATCTGTGTTGGTTTCTTTATCCACCTGGAAGTCAAAGATATATCAATGTAGTTTTCCTTCCTGATATACTTTCAGTCTGACTGCTTTGCTATAAATATAAGAACACTGGACTGAATTCTGTATTTCTTTTCAATACTTATACTACACATAAAAAATACACAGCAATGCGATGAGTTGTTCAGCACAGCTCATTAAGTCTGGACTAGCAATGCATCAGCAAATTGATTTATAAGGCATGAACAATTTCATCCTCAGCTTACCCCATCCCACAATTGAGGCAGCATTTATCTGTGTTTACCTGTTCTGCTTCTAAAATGGTATTTTCCAACATTTGCAGAACAAGCTGTATGATGTGGTCCATTTGTGCCTTGTTTGGGGGTAAGTATAACAGGAAAGTGTTCCCAATAGCCACCCGAGGCTGCTTTTGGCACACCCACATCCTGACAATGTTTTTCAGGGCTATGTTCTCTCCCATTGTGCCAAGCAGCCATCTCTTCCACTACTCTTGCCAACCCTGACAAAACTGTCAAGAGATTTCTGATTTCCAACATTTGGAGAAATGACGGAAAAAGTGTATGTCATAGAGGAATGCATTTTTAGCCAGCTATGGGGAAAGCAGCACTTCAGCCATTGGCAACAGGGGTAAATAGAGAAAATACTCACTTCCCTCCTTCTCTCTTAGTGTGCTTTTATTGCCACCTGAGACCAGTGAAGTTAAGGGGAAGAAGAAAATTGGACCAGATTTCTTCTAGTGCAACTTCCATTGCCACAGTTGGTAGAACAATAGAGGAAAGAACAATGGAGAACCATTCCATTGGTCCCAATTCTTCAAAACCACAGAGTACATTCAGTGGGATCAAACAATTGACAATCTAAAACTGCTGGTATCAATAACTGGTATCAAACAAGGTGTTCCTGCACCATGGATTTCTTCTCCCCATTTCTTTTGTGGATAGAGCATTTATTCTGCTTCATTGCTGAAGCAGACTAAGGATTGAAAGGGCACCATATTTTTTCTGCTGAAAAATTTCAGTGACTCATAATGAAAACTCAGCGGCACCATCTATACATGCATAAATTATTGTACATTTTATTTGAAAAGAAAAACCACTTTCATCTATGTCAACAAACTAATGTATGAATATGCAAATTAATTTCAATATTTTAATGGATAATTGTCTTGGGCTTGACTTTGGCATACAGAATTTAATTATTTTGGAAACAGGAGTTCTATTGCCAGTCAGTAGTGTACTTGTTCATAATAAGCAGATGTTAGTGTGATTTTCCATTTCTATTTATCGGGAAGTTACATCGCTCTATTTGGGCAAAAAAATATTAAGATTTTCATCAAGCCAAGAGCTTGAGATTTGAGCCAGTCTTAATATAATCACTGAGAAAGAGCCATAACTGGTTTTCAAAAGCAACTAATTTGCCAATGATATTTGAAGGCTATAATGAAAAACAAAACAAACCTCAGCAATATTGATTCATGAGCCTAGCGAAGAATGTAAATTCAAAAGACAGCTTGTCAGAAATGAAACAAAGGGGACTGCAGCAAGGGCATAATGCTTAAGGCAGCTTGTCTTTCTGCTTTCTGGCTTTCAATGGATTCTGCTTTCATTATACATTCTTTACCTTGATGGTTGCTGATTCAGCCTGCAACAAAGGTAGCAAGTTTTCTTCAGTGGCCCACACAGTCCTTCTGCCATAAAATTCTTCCTCTGCTTCAGTCTCACCATTTTCAGTTTCACTGTTACCATCCTGCTCAGCATCTCCCTTATATTGCCTGTAAAATGAGCAATGTTCACACAAAATTACAGGATATAGGAACTTTGTCAAAACTGTTACCCTGTTTCTCCAACAATATGGCCTCCCCCAATAAGAAGTCCCAGCATGTTTTATAGGCATGAAATGAAATTAAGCCCCTCCCCCCAAATTAAGGCCTATATTAAAACATGCGAAATGGGGGGTGGATGGTGGGGGGGGCTTGCCGTTAGGAAGTACTTTTGTTGCACACCCGGATATGGTGCTGCCTGCATTGACCCCGATATGAACTGCCCCACTAATGCCAAGGTCAACATCCAAGCCATCGCTGCCTGCCCACCCGCCTGAAGATGCAAGGGGGGGGGTAATTAAGTCACCCCCAAAAAGACAGCCTAGCCATTTTTGGGGGGCTCAAAAAAAACAGAGACCCGGCCTTATTATATGAGAAACACGGTATATTCACAGTCATTGTGGGAAGGAAAACATCACAATATCATGTGATAGAATTAAAGAAAGTGGACACATGCTGTAGCAACTTGACAACAGGCTTGAATTAACAGATCTAAAGCAGTGAAAGCTATAGAAAGTCTTCTCATCATGAATGACTGGAGATATCAGGAGACCAATTTGTCACCGATTTGAAAATACAAAATGAAATTTGTATTGGATTAATATGAAAATATTGTTCAGCTTTTGTGCGTGTTAGGAGTATATCATGTTCTAAAGATTATTGTGTGTTTAAAGATGCCAATTTTAATACTGAAATACTTAAAACTCTTTAATACAGCAATTTTCTCCAGAGAATTACTTCAATGTTTAATGCCTATATAATGAAAAATTGCTATAGAAGGGGATTTGATTGATTATATCCTTTATTTAATTCTGTCACTGTAAAAAGAATTATGGAATCCCATGATTGTAACATATGACTCACCAGGTTTCATCAGTAAATAAAGTACTTTCTCCTAGTTTTTTCTCTACTGCCTCAAGTTCAACAACAGTTTGTTCTAGCAATGCAGATACAGAGTCCTGTGGGAAATAGGTTAACAACATTAACAATATCACACTCAGTGTCTGAAGGTTTACCAAAGACTATCATTATTCAAGCTGAGAAAACAAATATATTGGCCATGAGGCTTTGTCTCCTGCAGATTGTGCAAAAACACCTTTAATTATTAGTTTTTTTACCATTTTCTCATTGCAGAGTAGCTCAGAACAAGTATCCTCTTGCTTATTTTCACAACTGTGCCTTTGTAGATATTTATAGCTGAGGAGATTGTACCAGTGCATTGACCTTTCCTCTGATCTGCAAATATCCGCAAGGCTAATTTGTGCACCTCCCTACAGTAAAAAGAAAACAAAATACATTGATGAGTACCTTCAGGACATTCAAAGAGTTTGATTCACAGATGCTAGGATAAATGAGTGATCCTGGACAGCGTACATAATTTACCCTGCCTTTACATTTATACTCTAGGTAATTGCACAAAACAATTTTTAGGTGCCACAACTGTGCAAGTGATGCTGCATGCTGTCATACACAAGAGGGTTTTCCATATAAGCATTGCAGATAGTCCTCAACTTACAACCATTTGTTTAGTGATCATTCAAAACTACAAAGGCACTGAAAAAAGTGGTTTAGAGCCTGGCAACCAGCATGTACTTAGGGTGGTTGCAATGGCTCCAGGGTCATGTAATCACCATTTGCAACTTTCTCAGGTGGCTTCTGAGAGCAAAACCAATGGGTGAAGCTGTATTTGATTAACTATTTAACAGCTGCAGTGATTTGCTCATAAACTCTGACAAAAAAGATAACAAAAATGGGCATGGCTTAACAACCATCTTGCTTAACAATTCTGGTCCCAATTATGATAATAAGTCAATAATTGTTTTTACTCTGGTGCCCAGTGCTACTCATATTTATGAGAGGTGGCACACTGTTCTCCCATATTCTGAGGGCACTGCAATGATGAGGATGACATTATCAAATAGAAATAAGCACTAACCAAGCATTCTTCAAGGTGGAATTTATCTAAAGTGCAGACATCAATTCTTAGTGTCTTCTGTTGCAAAACTGAATGAGGGATTGCAACACAAAATAATTCATTGTACGTGAGAGTGTCTGATGCGTCCATGAGTCTTGTACGGAACAAACAGCTTGTGCTTTCAGATGAAGGAAGAACAGCCACACGAATGCTCCTGTTGGAAATGATCTTAAATAAGGATTACTTATCCACAAGCTCACTGTATATGTGAATATCACTGCAACTCTCAGTGTAACCCATTTTTGCATAGTTCTTTGGAGAAGAAACTTATTTTTCAACTATTTGTTCCTACGTCTGTGGTTGAGTTGGATATTAATATTAAAATCATGATAGATTTCAGTAGATCAATTATGTAAAAAAGTTGAATTAGAAATTATGGATGGCAAAACGTGACATAGTTTAGAGTAGAATATACAATGACTTCAGAGCTTGGTTGGATTCCCTTTTCTCTCTTTACACAGACATAATGAAAAATGGACAGAGAACTAAAACAAGTCCCAGTATAACTATGGGACTATGACAAATTATAAACAAGATCCTGCTTGCATTCTATATTAAAATAGACATGGTAGTTATTCAATTTACCAGAACTATTTATTATTAGTATCTTTTAGCAGAGAAAAACATTTATAAATGGGACAGAATCAGAAAATTCCCAAATAATATGTTACACCTCTTAGTAAACTTTGTTCATATAGAATCTTAACCAGACTTAACTTGTAGTTACAGTTTTCTGCTCCTTGAAGACCACTGAGCTTCAAGGTTGCTCAGCTGATTTATTAATTTTAAGCAGAATTCTTACCCCTTTAAAATATGCCATCATATCTGACATTAAAAAAAAAAGAAAGGAACTTATCCCAGCAACATCTCCCTGCCCTGTAATAACTTCTCTACGTTTTTACAGTATAAGAGTTCAAAGGATGCTCTACGAATCCTGTAACAGATGTGAATTTATGGAGCTAATAATAATTCTCATTTTATAGCATTAATATTTATATAGTAAATGTGTCTTATACTGCATTTTAGGGTAGTCTTCATAGAAATATCACATGGAGGGGAGTATTAGAATTTGCATAGACACCTTTTTCATGTCAGATAGTGTATTAATCACTTCATATATTGTGGAGAGGAAAAGCTTTGTTCTGCAGAAGTACTGAGGAATATTTCAAACTTCAGAAATAATTCTAATTTTTAATGTCAGCTGTGAAGCTGAAGCATTTTCTACAAGCCATTATGTATATTTAAGAATATTTTTTCAATGAAAATAATGGAGAAAATATCTATTTATTCAAGTAAATGGATATATAGGCTCAAAAATGACAGTTGGTAAATTTAAGATTTTTTTTTATTTTAGTCTAACTTTAAAAAAGTCATTTAGGATAACTGATGGAAACCTGCAGAAATATTTTTGTCCTTGTAATTACTTACACTTTCTGGTCTTGCTGTGGTAAAAGAGCAGGCACATTATTCAACTGGGCAATAAATACTGCAAATTGTTTATTTTTGTCATCATATCTGAAGTGAAAATAAATGAAAGACGCAATTGTAGATTGTAATAAAATAAACCTAATCACACAAACACACACACACACACGTACACATATACAGATACCCTTATTCATTTTTGTGAAATATTTTCAGATATTTATACCTAGTATTAATCAATCCTCTGTGCTCTTTCAAAAGAGGAAAATCATTTGGATATAATGGGATTTTCTGACACAGGTGTGCCTAAGAAGTGGTTACAAGATGATTGGGCTCAATGGTCTTTAAGCAAACATAATTAAAATTAGAGAGAGCTGAAAGGAACTCAAGATGCAGTAATATTTTTGCCAAGCATCTACACTATGGATAAATGAATGATAATGAAGTACATGGGTGCAGAAAAATTGTGCATTGAGGCCTCATCATTAAACCTCTAATATTATCATTAATATCACATTCAAATATGTACCTCTAGCTTTTTTTGTAATCTTACTTACAGTACTCAACTCCGTTATAGAAAAATTATCCAGTACTAATAAGGGTACTAGCTTAAAGCATAGGATAAGCTGTTCATCTTACTTCATTGAAACTTGAACTTTAGCTGTAATAGGGGCATCTGCATCATCATTCTCAAATGTCGCTGTTTCTGAGCTACACGGCCTGAAAAAGATAACAGAGACATTTAAATATGAATTTTAAAATAGCAATAGAATTCAATAACAAGGATATGAATTAAAATGTAAATACATAAAATCTCTGTTTCTGAATAGCTACTGAAATTCTTTCTTTATAGCCTAAAAATCATGATGGGAACGAAAAGGTTTTGCTTGGGATAAAGAAATGTGTAGGTATCAGGTTAGCCTCTATGGAGAGGGCATGCTGTTGATGGGCATCACTGCTGATAGGGCCCTCTGTTGTGTTGCCACGTTCAGTAACATTTACAGTATCTCAAGAAGAACCTTCAACAACAACCTATGGATCAGAAAGTGACCTATAGGAATTATTTTACTATTCTGAACCCAAGCTATTTAGGATTTAATGACCAACATCATTTGTGAAAATTTGAACAACAAAGAAATTACTGGGATCATATGACTTTGTTGCTTAGGCTCCAATAATATACTAGCAGTTGTATTTTGGATAATTTTTCAAAAGTAGGTGCACTTTTAATACCTGGAAATAAATTAATGATTAGATCAAATATCTAAAGCTAGTCAGGGATGCAGTTGTTATACCAAAACTGATAAAGTCATAGAGATATTGGACTTTATAAATTTTTCAGTTTCTTTTTCTAAGAAAAGTCAAATCATTAAAAAGTAATTCATTTTTGCTTTCTTTTGCACCAAATAGAGGGCCTTTATTTTCCCACCTACTGTAATCCAGCATAGCCTTCTTCCCCAAAATTTGGAGGGTAGAAAACCACTTAAATATGACCTTTAATATTGATATCAAACATTTAATAATTGTAGGATTTCTTAATTAAGGACCTACTTCTCCAAGTAAATGGGAGAATCAAATAAGTGAGATTCTCAGTGAGAAAATCATAAGAAGCAAAAAGGGAACAAGCTTATTCCATCCCAGGAGAATGCTAAATTGGTCAAAAGAAATACTGAACATAAGTAAAATTAAGGTTAGAAAGAATAAGATAGAAGATGCATTTCAGTGAGTCCTTGGCTAATAAGGTCTCATCAGTCTTGGGATATCTTTGATTAAACCAGTCTTTAGTATTTCAAATATCTTTCTTACAGTTTATCCTACAGAACAACACACTTCCTAGGGGAAATTGCTAGCTATTCTGCACAAGAAAATGTTATTAACTGAATTATAGGATTCAATTATCGAAAATTAAATATGGAGGAAACCTTCCAATGACACCAGAAAAATGTGGACCAGCATGCTATACTATTTGCACTATGTACTGAAATTATTGTGGCCTGTAAAAATCCTTGACAATTTTTTGTAACAAATATATAATCTGCAAGATTTGACTTTCCTGATTTGGTGACGTTGATGCATGCAAATTAAATTTGTAATCATTTGGGTAAGAATTACCTTTGCACAGATGCTTCATACACCCCACTATCTCCAGCAACTGACTCATCTGACACTGCAGCTGAAACACATGCCACTTTCGGTACGGATCCTTCAATCATATTTACAGCTAGAAAAATGCAAAGAGAAAGGGGTAAATTCATGACAAAGTTCCACAATATTAAAGAAACCAATGGGCTGACTCATTAGATACCTGCATCTGAAGCAGACGACAATCGACCCCAATTCAAGAATTGGCGGTTTCTAATATTTGGATCTAAATATTGTTGAGTTTGGACAATAGCAGCACATACTCAAAGAAATATGCATCAAAATCTCAGATACTTTTGGCACGTGATCCAAGTGGATAATGGATTAGGAAAATTGTCTCTGGTTGGCAAATTTGAGACATGTAAAGGAGAAACAAACTGATAAAGTGGATGAATGGGATTAAAGAGATTATTGGACTATCCTTGGAAAACTTCCAGGTTCTTGGATATGGGTTCAAATGGCAAGCAAGCAGCCATTTGAAATCAAGCCAGACTTGATGACTCTGAGCTAGTTTAGTGAAAAAATCTTGAGATGGCAAATATAAGCGGAAGTTAATCTAATAAAAAGTCCATGGTTACTTTATTTCTTTTTGAAAGACATACTGTTTTTATTTTCTAGATCAAGGGTTTTGACTGCATGAGTTCATGTGCTGAATTGCTTTTCTTTCATTACATATTTTGATTTATGTCCTTTATTTCTACTACCCAACTATTTAAACGAAGCAGAGAACAATATTTAAACTTTAGAACAGTAAATGTTTCCTATAAGTGATGTCTATGAAGAAAGGGAAGGAGAGGTAATTTGGAGGTGAGTTAATTAGCTGTATCTTAAAAGAACATGTGAAGACACATGATCCCAGAAGACTATGCTGTAACTCAATCAGGCAGCTTTTCCACTTCTCTGAGCTGTGTGTGCAAATCCCAGGGAGTGAATGTTTTTACTCATTACTGCCCTGAAATAAACTACCTATGGTGATTATTTTGTCTGCTGACTGAATAACAATCCTCAATCACTTAATCTGCTTAGTGCCTTTAACTCCCTCAGTCATTTTCAAAGAACCAAAAAAGTTTAGGCTAATTGCCATCAAGACCTAATGGGAATAATAACCTTTTCATTGTGGCATTACTCACAGGGAAGAAGGAAGAACTTATCCCCCATGCCAAAGACAAATTATTATTTTTTATCTTTTCCAGACCCCAACTTGGTGGGGTTTTGTGTCATGAACAGCATGCTTTAATCAAACAGAAGCTCAAAAATACTTTCTAAAATTTGAAAATGCTCTGTAAATTCAAAATAAATTTGTAGGACATGTATATTTGATGATATTATCAAACTGTAGTGCCAGAAGAGTTGTAATATGGAATAAATCCAATGTCTCCTGAACTTTCATGAAGATCAGTTGATAAATTGACAGCTAGAAAATAACATGATAAAAGTATGGATTTGTTTTCATTTCAATTTATTCAGATAATTCAGGTCTCAGGACAGAATAAATTTAACTATTAGATTATGAGATTAGGATGATGGCCTGAATTTCAATTGATGATTAATAATGTATTATTTTGAAAAGGAAAGCAAGGGACATCTAAAGGTATTTGATTGAAAATACCTTATGTGTATATACTCCTATATGTATATTTATAAGTATTTCATACTTATGTATTTGTATATATTCACACACACACATGTATAGTCAACTTATTGTGCATACAGATGTAGCAAAAGCTACATGGTTCTTAAAATACTATATTGCTTTAAAAGTAAGCAACTAAGAGGGACTATCTGAATTATACCATAATGGAAGGAAACCTGAAAACTGGAGACAGGTGGCATTCCCTTCTGTCCTTACTGCCATTGTCATTCATTTTCATTCACATTACTTTGGGAGCCAATTCTAGCTAAAAAAAATATACTAAGTAGCTAGATGAATATATTTTAGTTATTACAATTATTTGGATATTACCTATTCAAATGACTCCAGGAAGTTTTTAATAATACAGCAAAACATCTAAAAATATTAACATTATTAAAATATTAAAAATCATCAGTGGTCCATTCTTTTCAGAGAGGGGAAAGGTTTTCTAAAGAATAAAATTTGCAAAAAAAACTAAGTTCCAGTCCCAAATTATTTAGATAGCCAACCTTTTTCACTTTTCCTCAAATCACAGATTAAGTATGATGACTTGCCTTCAGCATTATTAGAAGGAAAAGTCAATGGTTCCCCAGTGTCTCTGTTCTCTGGGCAAAATTGAATCCATTGTTTATATCCTTGTTCATTTCTCTTTCAATTATTCTTAGCAAGGATGTAATCATTTCTTTTTTTGTCTCACTATTCCAGAAATTCAGAAGACAAAGCTGACAAGTGAACAATAATACCTAAGAGTGTTACAAACCGTCCAAATGTTATTACCATCTGGTATGGGAATATATAGTTATTACATTGTGAATTATGTTGTATAAATTTGCTATAATCAATTTTAAAGTATTATTTTATAATGGATGAGCCAGCATCACCACTGGATGAATTTGTAATGGCTGACCAACCACACCCAACACATAGTCTTTAATGGAACTGCATCTACATGGAGGGGAGTATGCAGTGAGGTACCCCAAGATTGTCTTAGGGCCAGTACCCTTCAATATTTTCATCAATGATTTAGACAAAGGGATAGAAGAGGAATTTGCAGACAACACCAAACTGGCAGGAATAGCCAACACTCCATAAGATAGACTCAAGATACAGAAGGATCTAACAAAATGAAATTCAGTGTTGAGAAAAGTAAAGTTCTACATTTAGGCAAGAAAAACCAAATGCACAGGTATAGAATAGGTGGTACTTGGCTCATCAGCAGTAACTGTGACAGGGAACTTGAGTCCTCGTGGATAATCACTTAAATATGAGCCAGCAGTATTCAGAAGCTGCCAGAAAAACCAATGCAGTCCTAGGCTGCATTAACAGAGGGATATCATCAAGATCACGAGAAGTGTTAGCACCACTATATAATGCCTTGGTAAGACAACATTTGGAATACTGCATCCAACTTTGGCCGCCATGATATAAAAAAGATGTTAAGACACTAGAAACAGTGCAGAGAAGAGCAACAAAGATGGTTGGGTACTGGAGGCTAAAAAATGAATAATGATTGCAGGAATTGATATGTCTAGTTTAATGAAAAGAAGGACTAGAGAGAACATGATAGCAGTGTTCCAATATCTAAAGGATTGCCACAAAGAAGAAGGAATCAAGCTATTTTCCAAAGCACCTGAAGGCAGGAAAAGAAGCAATGGATGGAAACTAATCAAAGGAGAAAAGTAACCTAGAACTAAGGATAAATTTCCTGACAGTTGGAACAATTAATCAATGGAACAACTTTCCCTCAGAAGTTGTAAATGCTCCAACATGGGAAGTTTTAAAGAAGTGATTGGACAACAATTTGTGTGAAATGGTATAAGGTTTCCTTCTAGAGAAGAGGGTTGGACTAGAAGACCTCCAAGGTCACTTCCAACTCTGTTATTCTGTTATAATGTAATTCCTATGGAAAATTATTTATGCACTTCTCCTAGGATATATACCAAAGGTAGAAGTATCTTTTACGCATTCATTTGCTAGCTTACTTAATGTGGAGAGACGTTTAAATTAGCAGCGTTCAATTTTTAAGCAGTGAATTGAGATGTTTCTTTAATTTTATGAAATCCCTTAACAATGAAAACAGAACAGTTTTCATAGACTAAAAAAATAAAGCATCCTCTTTCCTGTGAGAATATGGATTTATTATTGCAAATTTCATCTTTACTATTGTATTTAATAGTGATTATTAAAATATCCAAAAATAATTCATATGAATTCAATGCTAAAAAATTTTGCTGTATAGGTGTCAAACCTGCGATGATACATCATCACATGATGTATTGCAACTTTTTTCCCCTTCGCTAAAATGGGAATGGGTGTGGCCAGCGCATGATGCATCCGTCCTTTGGGGCATGAGTTTGATACCCCTGCTATATAGGCTTGTTGTTCTACTTTATAGCTGTTAGCTTGAAACTTTGTTAATAAAACTGGTAATCATTTATTTTTTTTTAAATAGCAAATAATACCAATAATTTGGAATGAAAATGAGGAAGGCATCTATTACTTTACCTTGGTCCAAATGCTTGACCTCAGTTCTAGAATCTTCCACTCTGTACTTCTTACCACCTACAGAGTTTAGACCACAGAGTTCAACAAGTCCACTGCTTATTTCAGTATCTTCAAAATCTGCATGATTCACAAAGGCATCTCCTATGAAGAATGGGTCTGTCACTAGTGGTGAACATGGTGGAGAAGGAGATGAAAGAGATGACCTTGGAGATAAAGATGTTGAGGATTTGGGTGTTCCAGACAAGGATCTCAAGATCTGCAAGCGGCTTGTGGAATCCGTTTTCTGTGTTTTTACTACTTCATTCTCATGGATAGTAGTGATACATCCTGAAGGTCGAAAACCAGTGGTTCTTTCCAAAAGCAAGAGGTCCATTTTATTCTGATATTCAGAGTCTAGCTGTTCAAACCGTTCATTAAACAGATCTGTAAAGCTGGCTGAAGTTGAAGAATCCTGGCTTGAGGTGACCAGAGATCCTCTACTGGATGCAAGGGAGCCATGACTACTGCCAGAAGACAAGGAAAGCATGCTAGAGGATAAACTGAAATAAAAAATAATTAGAAATCAAAATCAAGATGGGTATATTGATTGAAATATCTTATTTAGAACAAGTGATTCAAATCATCTGTCATTACAAAACTCTCTAGATGAACTGTTTCCTAACTCTTAGCCTAATCTATGTCACAAAATTGTTATACAGATGAATAGCAGAACTGCTCTTCATTTTATGTTTTTTCCATCAGTGAATTTTTGAAGGGTTACTATTTCAGCTTATTATCCTTATTTTATGAAATACCTGCTAGATACTGCAGAAGATATGTCACTTTATTATTACTGTCTAAGCATCCATGACACTTTTTTGCATTTCTACTCTATTTCAAAGAGTTGTCTCTTAATAAGACCAAGTTGCCATTTGTAATGCTAAGGGAAATCATTTTTGCATTTATGTTTAGAGGCCTTTTTTTGATACAAAACTTTGTTGAGTAGTGTGGGACACTTACTTTTTCAATTGCATATGCAACACTGCTACTAATCGTGTTGTTTCCTCTAGTTCTTGAGCCAACTGATTTCTTTTACTGCTTAACTTCAACCTAAAGAAAATATATACAAAGGCAAGATTATAATACTGCTGCTGTGATGTCAACTGTGGTGTCAGAGAAGTATGGTATTCAACTGCCTGCAGCTTAATGACAAGTAGAAGAAAGAGAAAAAATCAAAATAAAATATGTTCTTTAGCGCAAATTCTTGCTCATGTAACAGTGAGGCTTGGAACTAGAGAAGTTAGCCTTCTTCCTTGTGGGAAGAGACCAATGCACAAGAAAAACATTTATTTATTTATTTATTTTGTCAAACAATTATTAGATAACAGGTATAAGTTATAAATACATGAAATGGATATGAATAAGAAAAAAAAGAAACAATAGGACAGGGACGGTAGGCACGTTTTGGTGCGCTTATGCATGCCCCCTATAGACCTCTTAGGAAAGGGGTGAGGTCAATAAATAGAATCAAGCTTTAACAAAGAAGTAGGAAGAATGCAAAAATATTTTAATTTTAAGTAGTTCTTTGCAAAACAATTGATGGCAGAAAAAAATAATAGTATATAGCTACTCAAATCACAAACATCTTACAATAACCTTCATTAAAATAATATAGGGTAATAAGAAGGATCCAGAGATTATGCAAATTCACTAGTTCGAAGTAGTTTCTATATAAAGAGGAACAATTTTCATAAAAGACACACAAACTTGTATAGAGACAGCAATCACTAGAAAGCAGATCAGTTGAAACAAAATCATGATAAACTAGAAAATCTTTATATTTAAACATACAGAAAAAAAATAAACTGAGCACAATTCTTGGCTAACTTTTTCTTATTCTGCTAGAGAACAATCAATCTTTGGAACACATGTTATCTCTGTGCCAATCTGTCATCCAAATCCTTCTTTCCACAAATTCCAATTTTAATCAGAGCCTGGGGGATTATCTTAGCTGCCCACAACTTCTACCTTAACACATAGCTTATTGCTTGTCTCCCTCCTACCAGGGAACTTCTGCTAGTCCATAAACAAAATGCTTTTCCATTCAGAGAGGGGAAGGCTGTGGGAGAACTTTCCTTTGGCTAAATGTTAAAAGTAAAAAAAAAAATGGAGATGTCTGATAGCACCTTTGCTAATTAACAAATTTGATTAAAGACACAAGCTTTCATGAGATGCAGAGCACTTTATCAGATTCATAGAGGGGCTAACTGATGTAGCATTTAAACAAGTGCACACAGATTTAGATAGAAATGCCT
Source organism: Pseudonaja textilis (assembly GCF_049901715.1). Classification (NCBI taxonomy): domain Eukaryota; kingdom Metazoa; phylum Chordata; class Lepidosauria; order Squamata; family Elapidae; genus Pseudonaja; species Pseudonaja textilis. The sequence goes on from NC_141991.1 coordinate 91,015,438, forward strand.
TCCCAAGCTCTTCCTCTAATGCACGGGTGTAAAAATTGATCGCATCACATGATATGACTTTTTTTGCCTTTGCAGAGCTAGGGTGGCCATGGCCTGAGCGTGATGCATCTGACCCTCGGGCCGCCAGTTTGATGGGCCTGCTCTAACGTGACATATGCTATCATCGGTCAGCGATATCCCTCCGGATTCTGTTAGGACAACAATAAATTTTGTACAAAAGAATTAATGAGTATGTTTAACATCAGGACTGAAACAAGAACAAGATAATATCAAATCATTTCACTCTACTGCAGATCACAGAACAAGATTTCAACAGTACAACTGAGAGAGAGAAATTGTGGAACCCACGGAACCCATATAAGAGTTCAGGTTATCTCAAAAGACTTAATGGATTTTAAACTCATTACAATTGTTTATTGATAAGATACTTGTAATCTGCCTCACATGTAACCTACTTCAGCATAATTGGCTAATAGGTTAATCTCTCTTTCAATCCCTTGCCCTTCACCCTGCCCATTCCCAATTTTAATCCTAAAGCAACTGTCTGTTAATAAAATAGTTGGAAAAGACACTACCAGATTCTTTCTGGGTTTTAGCTCTTTTCCAGAGAAATGAAATAATTTAAGATAAATTTCAAAGAAAGCAAGTAAAGAAAGAATTGTGTAAAAATGTTAAATCTTGTTGTGAATGTTATTCATCTTGTAGTGTGCTAGTTTCTCTAGAGAATGAAGCAGAACAAGAGTTACTTTGAGGGTAGTGCTTGCTGTAAGTGGGAATATTTTATCGTGAAGCAAGACTATGTACTATCATACTTTGTTGTTGCACTGGAATCTGTTACAGGCACTGTTCCTGCAGAGAGCTATCACATTTCCACATTCACATGCTCCCAAAAGAACAAAGCAGTCTTCAGAATCTTTTGGAAGTTGCAAGATTCAGAGGCTTTACATGCAGGGAGCCATACAAAAGCAATCCAAGAACAGCGTGCCAAAATATGTTAATTTATTGTATGAACGTACCATTTGCTTCATTAAAGGATATTATTTTGATTGCATTGTCAGCTCAAAAACAAAGGAGACTTCTAGTATTAAGACTTTATGACTTTTAGATAACAATTAAAAATTAAACACCAAACATAATAGCTATAACTCATTTTCAAATCACAAATATAAATACTGAAGTGGCTAAATAGAGACCATTGTTTTCAATTCCCAAAACCAATCTGAAACATAACACCTGTCTCTCCCTTCTTTATCTTTCAAAATAGATGCAAGATTTATCCAATTTCAAATGAACCCATATACTGCTATAAAATATTCAGATATATTAAATATCCATATATAATATATTATTCTAATTAACACAGACTTACCATATGTACTCCTGAATGTATTGCCTAAAAACTTATCCACCTATTTTTTAATACAAGTTATCAAATACTGTCAATTTAGCTCCAAATATCAGAGGCAACAGGATAGTAATTGAAACAAATGAATATTAAATCTCTCTCTTTATAATAAGTACCTGATAAAACATTTCTGTCAGTATCATGAACCTTTGTTATTTAAATGGAAACCTTTCAATAAAAATGTACTGAATGAATCCACTTGACCTAATTTGAAAAATAATTGCTCAGAATATTCCAAATTCTAAAAATTCCAAATAAATATTTAGACCTGAGAAATCTTTAGGACTCTGTTAAATATTGCAGAATATTGGCACCAGAGAATTATTTTTTATTCTTTGCTTTTAAGCGTTCATGTCAGTGAGCCTCATAAATAGCCAAGGTACCATTAGACACTCTCTTCCACAATAAGGTAGCTGATTGTTTAAATTGCTTTATTTTATTATAACCCAAACAAAGATATAAAGTAAAATGGGTGAGAAAATAGTTTTCTTCAACTACTCACTGTCACCTTAATAGAAAAACATACAGTAATTTTAGAAAGAAAGTTAGGATATTTAAATTTCTTTCTAGTCTAGGTAAGGCATTCTAGCACTAGAATGTAGCAAAAAGAAGAATGAATATCAAATGACCTGAGATTTAGATTCTAAATATTTTCCGATGTCTGAACACTTCAATTTCTACAGAGAAATGTTTTTAGATTATTTGTATGAGATGGCTGATGATCTTTCACAAGAAAATGTGTGGCCTATAAAACATGCATAACAATTGAATAAAAAGGACAACGTGTGCAAAAGGCTTTTTAGTGAGTATAATCTGTCAAAATTATCACTACCGACTCTAGCAATATCTACCTACATATAAAGTCTAAAAACAGCAATTACACTGAGAATGTCCAACTTATTACTATTGCATTTTGCCGTGGGACTGTCATTAGAGCTGTAACAATAAGGTATTACTACTACATTCAGCCAATCATGACAATTCAATTTAGTAGCCAACAGAATTATTGAACAGAGGATAAATATCATTTTTATGCTCTTGATGACCCAGCTGTCAAATTGCATTCATCCAGAACTTCAATTTCTATGGGGATAACATTTAAAGAGTAATATAAATTGAAATACAGTTACCTTTTTAGTATCTCTGCATGACGCACTGTATCTGCCTGGATTTACATACATCCACACAACAAATTTACTGAATTGTTTAGTAAGAAAAATGTTTGAGTAGTGTTTTCCAACTCATAAGTAATGAAAAGAAGAATATCATGAATTCAACTCTAGTACAACTCTAGTAAAGATAATTCTATGATACAGATTAACTCCCTTTTCACGTTTAATACTTTTCTCATTTCTCAGTTATATATGATTCTTTTTTTTAGTCTAATTAGATTTCTTAAAATAATATTACTTTACAAAGTCAGGCATTCAATGCACAGTTTCAACATATTGATTTTTTAAATATTTTTTCACATATTTCATATTTTTTATATCTTATTAGAAGAATTTTACAACTGTTTCTTAATTTTAAAATTTATATTCTCATCTATATAAATTTTCCTTGATTCTTGGCCATCCAAAATGTAACTCTCATCTTTTAAAGAATTCTATTATCTCACATACCCGTGGTCTACAATGCCTTCTGTGTCTAGATTTTACTTTCTTTCAGTTTTCAACTCTTTTTCTTTCTTTTCTTTCACAGACCAAGGTAATGTTTCACTGCCATCACTGAAATCCACAGATTAAAAGCCCTAATTTATGAGACTCATTTCATAAAGCAACTTATGCTAACAGTAAACAAGGTATTCCAATATAAAATGATTCCCATACCTTTCTGTTAAAGCTTTGCTCTGTGTATCTCTTGCAGTCTGAAGGTCTTCTTCTAGACGTTTTCTCTTCATCTCCAGTTTTTCTATATCAGTCTGAGTCCATTTTCTTGGGCTAATAAACCGCATTTCTTTGAGAAGTTCTTCCTTTTCATTTATTAACATTAATCTGTCTTGTTCGGAATCAAGCACACCAGGCCAGGCCTCACTATCCAATTTAGCCAGCTGTATTTTTAAGTTTGCTATTCTGTGAAAGGGAAAAAATATTATTATATCATTTTTTATCATTAAAACATATTGAAGAGTAAAGAATACTCTTTAGTATAAACTCCATTTTTTGGACAATAATACAAAGTAAAACTTAGGAGATAAAAATCACTGACTACTTTAAGCCTCTACAATTTGTTCTGCAGACTGCAATTTATTATTCTTACTAGAACTGCAGGTTGGATCTTTATCTTTTTACAGCAGCATGTCAAAGTTTTGGCCGGTGCTTTGCAGAAAAATCTGTATTTTAAAAATGTGTCTCTAAACAAGCGACCTTGTTCCTATATGATACATTTCCTTAATTTAAATTTTGTAATTAATAGAAATCCATCCACTGAAATCTTCTTTGAAGCCATTTTAACAGTTAACTGTCTCGCTAAGTTCAACACTGGGCTCTAGTGAATAAATATTAAAGGCATTAATATATAATCTGCGAATTCCTCGGTGCATTTGTAAAAAGTATGTTCTAAGAGGATTTCTCAGCTGCAATTTGATAACTTCTGTCATTTACAGCCTGTATGCAATAATGTATCAGCTTAGTATTCTTTTAGGGTAAGGAGTATTATGAAAAGAACAGAACAGGAGCACAAAATTATTTTATAAATAAATCAAAGTATGAAAGGGGAAAAAGAAAAATACAGCTAACCCTTTTTATACTAACATTATTCACTTTACCCTTCAGACCTTTTTATCTTTGCAACTGTCCTTTTCTCCATTATACCTATTTCATTCATTGCCTCTGACTTGTGAAAAGAGCACACAACATATAGTTCTGTTACAAAGTTATGCTTTTGCATGAGCAGGAGTGTAAATGGACTAGAGTAGAGTAGAGTAGAGTAGAGTAGAGTAGAGTAGAGTAGAGTAGAATAGGAATAGAGTAGAATAGAATAGAATAGAATAGAATAGAATAATAGTAGAGTTGGAAGGGACCTTGGAGGTCTTCAAGTCCAACCCCCTGCTTAGGCAGGAAACCTTATAGCATTTCAGACAAATGGTTATCCAATCTCTTCTTAAAAATTCCTAGTGTTGGAGCATTTACAACTTCTGGAGGCAGGTTGCTCCACTGATTAATTGTTCTGTCAGGAAATGTCTTCTGGAAAACCTGACTGCAATTTATTTCATCAAGTGCATCTCTTCCCAGGAGTGCATGGCACCTGGGAAAGGGAGCCATGCAATCCTAGGAAAAAAACAGTTGCTTTAAAGGAGTTGCAGATAGGTATTAAACTGTACTCCAGGTGTACCAAAACATCTTGTTGAAGTATATATACACACACACACACATTTTCGGAGTTTGTATTTTTGATATTTGAAAGCATGATATCATCTTGTTCCTATCTGGAACTGCTGACCACAGATTTTCTCCAAGAGGATTTTTCCCCCCTGACCCTTCAGGTCTTCCAATGGTGCTCTGATGGACTGCACTCATTCAACTCATTAGTGTTTGTTGCCTTTTTCAGTTTCTTTTTAGTTTTGCCACAAAGAACTGGGAAAATTAGGAAGAACTAGATTTTCCAGCAATAACTCAAGAGAGATGGGTTTTCGGATAATGTCCTAAATCTATGATAATTCAACACTGATTAATATGACAATCAGTGAAAAATTCGCCAAGAAACGTGAATTGATATTTGTATCAAGGACACAAGGATCAAGAATAGCCTGCCTGCCTGCCTGCCTTCCTTCCCACCCTCCCTCCCTCCTTCCTTCCTGCTATACATGGTATTCTCCCTGTAGAAATTGGGGAGGACATATGCAGGATCCCAGGAAGAGACAAAATTCCTTTAAAGACTTGCAGACAGATGCTTAATTTACTTTCCTGAATGTAAATATCTGAAACACATGGTTTTATATTATTTCTGATGCCTTTCACAACCTTATAACCAGGGGTGCGATTCAAAAATCCCAACAACCGGTTCTCTTCCCTGTTGCTAGGTGGGCATGGCCATGGCCCACTGAAACTTCCTGGAGGGCTATTTTTCACCTTCCCCAGAGCCCGGAGGCTTCCCTTGGGCCTCTGGGAGGGTGAAAACAGCCTCCTCCAGGCCCTGGATGGCCTCTGGAAGCCAGAAACAGGCCCGTTTCTGGACTTCTACAACTTCTGGGAGGGCCGTTTTTCACCCTCCCAGAGTCTCTGCACAAACCCTGTACTTACCTGCATCCAAAACAGGCCATGTGGAGACTCCTGGGAGGGGAGAGGTAGGTTGGGCCAGCCGATCAATTCAACTACCGGTTCAGTGAACCAGATATAAATTTAACATCCGTTTCGCCTGAACCAGCCCAAACCTGCTGAATCCCACCCCTGCTTATAATTAAAGAGTTATGCTATACGTCCTGCAGAAGGATGTTTTCATAGAAACAAAACTATAAAGGTGTAATTTATTTTTGTATAAGATTGAAACAAGTGTTCTTGGATTATCTATCTATCTATCATCTATCATCAGATAAAAAAATATATTTATTAGAAAAAAAAATATTTGAAACATTTCAACTATTTTTTTTCTAATAAATATATTTTTTTCTAAATGATATGTTTTATGTTAGAATATTAGAATAGATGCCCAGAATTGCCTTGAGATAAGATGGGTGACCAATAATTTTTTCTAAATAAAATTAATAAATTAATAAACGTCAGTTTGGAGGAAGCACAAAGTCAGTTGGCCACTGCAACAATAGAAATTATTTCTATCTCAAAGATTTCTTAACACCAATTCTGTAATTATTCACTTTATGATTTTTTTTAAAGAAAGGCTAAATATTGTTGATGAAATTATAGGAAAAAATTGTGCACATTTATTCAAAACTTAAAACGTGGTCAGGACATCTCATAAATATTGGCATAATACTTCCAGAGTCTGAAACTTATTCTTAGAAAAAGAAACTTAAAAGATCCTGTTGCCAGATTTTATATGTCTTTTTGGAGAGTACTGTGTGGACTTTAGAAATTTGTTTTATAAAATATAGTTACAGAGAGAGAGAGAGAGAGAGAGAGAGAGAGAGAGAGAGAGAGAGAGAGAGAGAGAGAGAGAGAGATGAGTTAAAAGTGCAAGAAGACAAATGTACAAGAATTGCTTACCATGCCCTTTAATTCTTATAAGACAGATCTGCTATTCTAAACATACCATGTCAATTTAGGCTGCTTCATTTATTTATTTATTTTTAAATTAAGAGAGTGGCAATATTTTCTTGTTAAAATCAGACTGGAACTATACCTCAGCGTTAAAGAAAAGGCTACCAGGTCACTATTATTTCACAATTCTTACAATATAAAGGCAGTTTGTTTACAATTAATTAATTGCAACTGACAAAAATGTATGAAAAGCATATAATTGCATAACAGCATTTAAAGCATAGATGGAGGTAAATAAACAAGTGATCTGTTTTTAGAAAATGACCACTTTGCTGAAGAAATATATTCTTTTATGGTAGATATCAGCTGCTTTCTGAATTGCCAAGAGTAATAAAAAAAAATCTAATTACCTTCGCTTAGCATCTTCATATTGAAGACGCACTCTTACTTTCTCAGCCAAGTGATTATTGCAGTTCACAAAAAACTGACAAGAGAAAATGTTAATCATTAGGAGGTCAGAGCCAAAATTCACAAGAATTCAAAGTCACATTTCATTCATTAACTTTGTTTTCAAGAAACATGGAAGTATTATATAAAACAAAGTTATATAGATAAATGCTACAAAAAATATATTCCAAACATCTGTACACTGGATCTATGAAAAATCATCAGGCTATTAAAGAACATGCTTAAAGATGAGATACATACATTTCCAGAAACATCTGTTTGGGAGCCAGCATCCAAGTATGTCCTAGGTAAAGAGCAATGGCAACTTCCCAAGGAGGTGCTATTGGTCCACAAGTCTGAATGTGATCTTTTATTTGCCACAAAATTAGCTTTTAGTCTGGCAAGACTCTGAAATGAGAAAAAAGAACACCTATCATCTTATTACCTTCTAATTGCATTGTTGTTTTGAAGGAGACACCTAAAAGTAAAGAATGTAATGAAGGAATACACACTTAAAAATTAGTGAATTGTATAAATCTGAAAGGACATTTAAAATTAAATTTATTTATTTATTTTAAAACGGGTCTCTTTTATCAAAGCAGAAGTTAGGCTACAGATGGGCAATTATTTCACATTTATAGAAAATTATCAACAATGAGAATGCTTGATTTTTAACCAGCATTTCTATATAAAGTTAATTTTATGTATGTTAGAAATAAACATTTATCTGAGTTTGAAGAAACTCAGAATTATTATAATAGTTTTTAATGTATGTTTAATTATTTAATTAAACTGATTACATACCTCAATAAGATCTTGCTTTTCTTGTTCTCCTGAAGTGATAGCTTTCTTGATAGCTTTCATTTCATTTAAAATGGCTTGTGCTTCATCAAGTTTATATCCACCTTGGGTATCAGACATTTTCATATCAATTCTTTAGAAAAAAGGAAAGAAAAACCATTACTCACTGTAAGAGAGTTAAGGAAAGGAATACACCTATTAAAATGGGGTTGAAATTGGGATTTTTGAGCCGTTGATTTTCCATTTACAGCGTCTCAACAGCTACGAAGCCCCAGAACTTTTTAGTGACATGGCGAGCAGCTGATGGGCACAGGAACGGTGGACCACTGGTAAGGGTGATTGGGCATGTACATGGGTGCCGGGATGGTTGGGGCAGGGCACATCAGGTAAATAAAGGTGATGTGATGGATTTGGAGTTAGCCCTGACTTTAATCGGGGCTAGCTTGTACCGCTTGCTTGCTGGTCAGTAAAGTGCCGGCACTATCTGGAAGAACGACTTACTTCAAAGCTGTTGTGGTTTCTTTCGGGGTTGTGACAGAACCTGTCACCTTTATTCTACCTTATTTGTATTATCTCTACTTTTGTTTTGTAGTGCAGCCCATCATATAATATGCAAAACCTGCATACTTCTTTAAGTCCTGTTCCTCAACTTTTCTTCAAACTTTTCACCATTTTTTGTGTTCAGAGGCTGATCTCTTTGCATCATACTCACAATTTCTTTAACTTCAATTCTCCAGTCAGTAATGACAAGAATCTACATTTTTCAACTAATCCAAAATATATATATGAATTATTTATTTATTAGATAGATAGATAGATAGATAGATAGATAGATAGATAGATAGATAGATATAGATAGATAGACAGACAGACAGACAGATGAGGAGGCACTGCTATTCACTTACTTCTTCAGTGTTTGAAAACCATGTTCCTTATACTGGAGTTCCTGTCTCATGTGAGCAACTTCTCTTTTGAGTTTATTAACCTATAGATAAGTGAAACAAAATGTTTTATTTTAGCCAGCATGTACTGTTTCTTTTTAAAAACCATCAAGATTTAAAGAAAATAGTGTGCCCATATAGTGCTTTTTTGTCTATCTACTTAGTATTAGAGATTAACTTCTTTCAATTCATTGATAAAACATGTATTGGGGCTTTCAATTTGAAGTCATAATTAGTACACCAGATGTTCCCATACAGAGCACCAGGATTCTCTCCTGCAATTTTAGCTACTAGTATATTTCCTTTCCCCCCCCAGCTGTTTGTATCATTCTCTAATAATTTCATTTGATGACATAATTAGGGCTGGCATCTCCACTGCCAAACAACACAGTTATTAAGAGAGATATCATATAACTGCAATTTTACTGATTTCTCCCTCAACTCTGCTTTTGGAAGCGGATTGTGAGTGTAGCAGGTAGTGATTATATAACAGAGGGCTCTTGTGCAAACCATTCAAATGTTTATCATGTCATTACAGGGATGCTGCAACAGTCCTAAGTACAAGGACCAGTCATAAAGTTACTTTTTCACTGTGGTAATAATTTGAATGATCACTAAACAAGGCAGTTATTAATCAAGGACTACCTGTAATGATTAATTGTTTGCCTATGCAGATAAAATAGATTTCAGGGGATTTAAATAAAATAAAACATTTCTATGGATTATTTTCAAACAAATCATATTGAAATATTAGTTTGTTATATTTGTAATAATACACAGGCTAAAGAAGTTCAAAGTGACACCATACACTTTTTGGCACTGCCTTCATTCTACCTGTTGGTCAGATCCACTTTGAAGTATTGCTTATGCAGAAAAACAAGGTGCTCTATCTTGACATCTCCAGTTGAGATATGTTGTGGTAGATGGCAGTATCTACGCATTTCACTTTAATAAATATATTCACAAACACTGCTGACATTCAAAATTCAACAGACGACAACTGCATCAAACATCTGCTTTGTCAAAGCAATTATAGCGAAGCACTCCTTGGAAGCTTTGCACAGGCCTGTATGAAACTTTGTATTTAGTCAAGTTCCTTATCATTGATCTTTGATCCTGATTAGTTGTACCAGCTGCTGACAGATCCAAAGTCAGAATTCCAGACAGATATAAAAAAGGGACTTGTTTTAATTCAATCCAAGTTTCCATATACAATACATCACTATGGAATGTAAAGAGGAAGTTGAGGTTTCTATGTTTTTAAATGTATGAATCCAACAGCTTCAATGACTACAGCACTTAATAACAACATGTGAATGCTACATAAATAATAGATTCAAAATAAAGTGAATCCTTATGGCACTTCACTTAGAAGGAAACAGCCAACAATAAGTTGAATAAATATTTTACAAATCATTTTATCTTACCCTAGATTTTGTGGTAGCAATTTCAGCTTTAAGAATTTCTGGATCATATTTTGAGCTAGAGGATGAACTGGAGGCTACTACAGTAAGAGAGGAAAATGAAAACAAAACAGCAAAAAGTTAAGGAAATGGGAACAAATGTAAAACAAAACATTTTTTTAAAATGTAAAAGCAATGTAAAAGCAATTTCATTATAATTGTGAACAGTCACTGTATGAGGCAGTTGCTAAGTGAGGACTACCTGTACATGAAAAGTGGAAGTGCAAAGATTTGTAGAATGAAACCTGCGTATGGAATGTAGTCTGCAAAGATATAAATTAACTATTGGGGAAGAAATGCTCTCAGGTTGCATGAAAGATTTTTCTGAGATTTGTTAGAAGGGAGAAAGAAAGAAAAAAATGTTATTCCCCCATTTCTGAAAACATAAAATCTAGTCATTAAAGCCAAAACTTGGCTCTCAGAGGAAAAATAAATTATAATTTAAGATACGTACAGCTGGTCTGAGACCCCAGTTTGTGTTCCCAGACATCATGAAGTTGCTTGTATTCCTGCTGGGCCAATTCAAGTCTCTGTTGCTTGACCTGGTAAACCTCCTTCTGTGCAGTTAAGGCTTCTTGGGCCATTATAAGATAGTCCTTCAGCATGTGTTCCTGTTCCTGCCGCCATTGCACCCGAGGATCCTCTATTTGGGTAGTCTCTTTAAACAAGAATACAACATACTAGAGATAAATCTAACACAAACTATTTCTCCTATAATAGAATGTTATGATTTTTATTTGATACACATGGCATAAGATCTGCTAAAGATGAAGATGAAGTTTTGCCATATGTTGAAAGGACAAACCAGTTTGTCTCTTGTTTATTCCAGATCAAGACAGTCCAATCTAGTAGCTAAAATGACATCCTTCGTTATATATTTATATTGCTTAATGCAAGTAGCCATGCAGAAAATGATAATTTTGGACAAATGAACCAGCTTCCTATTACACGGTGATCTGTATTTTATGTTAACTATGAATAATTAAGTTATACATGAACGGCATATCAGACAAGACAAGACAAAGCTAATCCAGTTCCTTCACATCCCTGTGGGAGTGAACAACAATAGCAAAACAGCAGAAATGCTCCTGAAGAAGCAGCATCTCTTAACTGACAGTCAGGCTGATGAATCAGGACCCATAAATCAGTCATTAATCAGGATTCAGGTGACAAGAAAAGCCATGGCTGTAAGCCAACAACACATAAAATTTTCAGACCTTCAAAAGTTAAAGCATTATATGACCACTGATCTGGATGACATGTATACAACATTATAGTAAGGTTTTTTTAAAAATAAAAATAAAAATTGTGTGATTATGGTCAGACACTAAATTTACCTATTATAGCAAAATTTGTGGGATAAGCTATATATATGGATTCTTATATAGCAACTATGCCATAACTCAGTTTAAAAATCCCAAATAAGGGTATTAATGTAATATGCTAATTGAAACCAAACAAAACACATTGTATTTCTGATCAAGTTTACGCTGTACTTATTTCTTTAAAATGGTGAAATATAACAGCTTAATATTTGCTTAAGTTTTTTATTTTATATTTACAACAAGTGCATCTTTCATTTAAACAGTGTGTTGACTGGGTATATATATCTTGCCTGACAATTATAATTAACATACTTTCTTTGTCAAAATAAACTATTTCGCTTACATATTTTATCCTTATAACAATCTTAGCTTATTTTTCTAATATTGAAAGTTAAAAAGAGTGCTTATATCTATGTTTCCTTTTTTCTTAAAAAAAAGGGTGGGGCTCGTTTGCGTACCTCTGATGATATTGGTCTATCTTCCAAGAAACGGAAGAAGCTAAAACATTAGTCACAGGCCTAGAAGCTACATGGCCTGGGATGATGATCATGCTCATGCTCATCATCTTTTAAATGCCAAAAAGGCAGCACAGGTTGTGAAAGCCCAATCTCTTAATATATCAGAATTGAAGAAATTGCCAGATGAGGCATTCCATAGAACAGGAGTCCCCAATGTCTGGACCATGGACCAGTACCAGTCTGTGGCTTGTTAGGAAACAGGCCACATGGCTGGAGGTGAGCAGTGAGTGAGCAACCATATGCCCCCAGTCTGTGGAAAAAGTTTGTCTTTCATGAAATCAGTCCCTGGTGCCAAAATGTTTGGGGACTGCTGCCATAGAAGAAAAATGGGAATATCCAAAATAGGAATTGAGTAGACACTTAAGAGAACTTTTATGCAGAGAGATTTGAGATGCCTAGCCATTCACCGGAAGATATGTTGCATTCCACAAGTATGATATTTTGCATTCTAGAAATTTACTTTATGATTCCAACCTACTCAATGTAATGTTATATATTTCAGGACTATATATAACTTAATATATAATACATACATACATGTTATTATTCCTCAGACATAACACTTTTAAGATTTAGATATGTATGTGTTTGTGTACTGTGGATAAACTGAGAGTGTTATATACCAAAATGCATTACCCCAAATTGGGTTCACTTTGTCCAGTTTATACACTAATATGTTTATCTGGGAGTATACACAGTATTAATTTATTGAATCTTTTATTTAGTATGAATAGTTAAGAATAAGTGAAAATGAAGTTGGGATGACTACAAAAAGAAGTTGGATTATCTCCTGAATCTCTATTATAAACTTCTCATTTGAGATAGACAGAAATTCCAGTAGTTTTATTAGGAAAATATGTATGTGATGCATATAAGAAATCATTGAAATGATATTCCGTTCTGTTTAGTGAGCAATTAAATTGTGTACTTCTGAAAAGTCCATGGGATAAAATTTGTTTGAAAAGTTAGAAACATGCATTTCTGCTCTTTTGTCAGCTTTAAATGCTCTAGGCTAATTATACATGAGTTGCCTAGCTACCACAGAATAAATCATTAATATGATTGGGCTCTAGAATAACAAAGAAATCTAATCTACATAATTTAGTAGCTCCTTAATATTTAACAGAAAACTCTTGCACAAAGAAACAATTAAAGGACTCAAGCAAACAAGAGATCTTCTTTCAGACTAAATGGTCTGTTACGAAGAAAGACATCTACCATAGACCCAGGCTAAAGCATTTACTTTTTCACATGCTTGGAGGTTGCTGGTATGGTGACTTTAAGAAAGAAGAGTGTATGTCAGGCTCTATAAATGATGTGAAGATTCAGCATTCTATAATGTGCTGCCTTTTCCATCATTTCTTCATGAAGCTTGAGCTTTTACTTATGGTTAATTCTAATTCTCTGCATTTCAGTTTTATTAAAATAAACTATGCTCAATTATTGCTGCAAAAATTGTTGATAGCTTGCCTGTGAATTCTGGAAATATAGCACCAACATCTCTAGATGGTGCCAGTTTGCTAAAAGCTGAATTAGCTCTTTTCAAGTAGATCATGTTTTAGCCTTCCAGAACTGGGATTAGCAAACTGAAAAGCTATAAAACATAAAGAGATTCAAAAAACTCTTATCTTCCATCCAGTGGTAATTCAAGGTTCTCAATCAGTTGTGGTAGTTCTCTTCTTAATCTGACAAAATCAAACAAAATTATTCTGGACATCAGTATTTTTGGCAGGTGGGTGGGGAAGGAGTTAAAATGGAATTAAATGAGGAATATTTTCATAGTGCTAGTTTTGCATAACTTTGAAATGTTATGCAGTGACAGATTAATAAGACAGTATTATGGCTTTTCCAAGTAAGACTGTTTTCAAAGAATACATATTCTATCACACTGAAATTGGTTGAATTTTTATACATAACTAGTGTTAGTGTTATGATAGTTAGTGAAGGATCCTGTGATATCACTAAATTGTCATTAAATCTAAGATATCAATTACAATATTTGTTTAGCTTATATGAACAACAAACCATCTTCTTAAGTACAGGTAATTCTCACACTTAATGACAGTGTTGAACAAAAAGTACTTGCAATAGGTCCTCATAGTTGTGGCTGTTGAAGTTTTTCTAGTGTTACATAATCATAAAATGAGTGTTTGGCAAAAGGCTTGCAATGACAATGTCATAGTTTTCCATTCGCATGAGACGGCCATTTGCGACTTTCCTTGTATGCTTATGACAAGCAAAGTCAATGGGGATGCTAGTAGGAAGTCTCAAACGCTGATCATGTTACTGCAGGGCACTGCAACTGCACAAAATTCCACCTAATGACAGCAATTGGGAATAATAGAATAGCCTTCAATAATCAGTGCAGTCTCGTGGTTCTATGCCTCATGACCCCATTGTGTAGCGACCGAGTTCCCAGTGCTAATTATCATCAGTAAGTGAGGACTATCTGTACTGCACACTAGTTTTGATCCACTAGATTCTGCAAAAAAACCCAAAAAACAACCCATACTTAGCTGAAACAGAACAAGATGTTTAAAATGTTTTCATTAAATTTACAAATATTTAAAAGAGTGCTGAGACTATTTTGATTCCCACTAGCAAATCTAATTTCACATATTAAGGAGAATATGTATATAATATACACATAAGGAGAATATATATAAGCCAACAGATAGTAATTTTTCCTTCTTCCCATATCCTTTAAACTTTAAAAAAGTATTTAATAAGAATATTCATTAATAGTTTAGTCAGAATACAATAATTCTAGATTCTTAGCTTTATTTTAAAAATAGGAGTTAAAACACAATGCCTATGGAGGTCCTATTAGAAGTAATGAGATTTACAATCACAAAGCATTCTGGGAATTACATGTCCCATTTGTAATAGGTTATATCCATTTCGGTATAGTTGCTAATGTTAAAACTTCCCTTGTGATATTTTTATGGAACATTTTTATATCATAGGTAAAACAGTAGATTTTAACACTGGCCTGCATTAGGAAAAAATGACAGCATTAATTTTTATTTTCACTGAAAACTATTAGTGGCTTCCTAATATGTGTTTGCTGTCTTGAGTTATTGGGAAAAATAATTACAGTGTGATATAAATAAATAAAAATAAGCATCTTAAACAACTTGTCTCACCTTTAACAAACATATACACAATGCAAGTAGCAAAAACTTACACAATAGTAATAGTTTTTCTTGGATATTGTATCTACATAAATGCTGGAATCCTTTCTAAAATATAATGAATTTGAATTATAATTCAGGTTACAGATTTGGGGCCTAAGAATTTATTAATTTCATTTGCATAAAATGAATCCACCAAAAACCACCAGCTGCTGACAACCAGAAGCAAAAAAGTAAAATTTGATATTATACAATCAAATAATGACAGAGCAAACATTAAGCAAAAAATATAGCAGCTAAATGCTGTCAGGAAGTACTCATGTTAATCAGCTTCCAGAAGACTGTAATGGTGATGTAAACCTCATTTCTAAGGACATATTATTCAGTGAGGCTGAGGCTATAACTAATTAACAGCATATCCTGGCTTCAGCTTCCCCAGTTTGACAAAATACAAGATTTTATCTCAGGATGAAGATACTGAACAGGCCACTGCAAGGTATTGAATTCAAAACTAATACCTTTGAGCTATACCAAGCTATACTCAGAAAAATATACCCACCAACTAATACTAAGCCTATAACAAAGCTGCATTGTATTTATTCTTGGATAAGTTAATCAATATTTGCGTGGACTATTGTGCTCAATTCTATGTGTTACTCTTTCTGGAAGGAAAACTCTACAATTCCTGGCAAGTGTTTCTTCTGATAAAAATCACTCTTCAGTGCAAAAAGAAACATAATTCCCTGTAGTCCTTGCTGAAGTCTGAATGACCACCTGTCAAAGATGTTGTAGAAGTGAGTTCCTGAATTAGTTCATGTCTTTTATTATCACAAGAGATCATCTACCTTTATAGTCTGTGATCCTGTAAATTAAATGCCCTTGAAGCGTCTGATAATTTTTCAATGATATCCTTAGTATCCGTAGGCTGCATTTTACCTTCAGAATCAAAGACTTTATAAAAAAATAACTCAAATGATAAGGTGCCTTTGTTTAATCACCTAGACTTAACCAGACTTCTTGAAAGTAGCACATTATTTGGGTATGAGGGTTAGAGACAGGAAATGGCAGGAAATGGGTATTTACAAATTATGCATGATAAAATTTGAAGAGATACAAATAAGAATGAATGGAGAATGAATGAATGAATGAATGAATGAATGAATGAATGAGAACTGAATTAAAACAATCAGCAAGTGTACAAAATAAATACATTTAGGAGATTTGGTCATATGGACAGAAAGAATGAGGATCCAATCCCCAAGAATATATGAAGGAAGAACAAATAGGTTGAGAGGAAGTAAAAGACTGAAAAAGTTTTGACTGGATGCAGCTACTAAAACCCTTAAGAGGCGAGAAGTTTAAAGAACCAGAAACAATGCATGATGTGGTATATATAGATGTATTGGAAGCTAGGATGGTTTACAACAGGGGTCTTCAAACTTGACAGCTTTAAGACTTGTGGACTTCAACTCCCAGATTCCTTTTCCAGTCATGTTAGCTCGGGAAAACTGGAAGTTGAAGTCCACAAGTCTTAAAATTGCCAAGTTTGAAGACCCTTGGTTTACAAGGACAGAGGGAAATGAGTGACCGGTATTAACCTAAATTGAGTTAAATTTTCTTTTTTCTTTTTTTCTTATTCCTTGAATTTAATTTCTTTGCCTTATTTTTTCTTTTTCTGTACTCTGCATATTTTTCCCTACTGGAAAAGAAATCAGCATTTAAAAACGAAAGCTACTGTAAGGCAGATCACATTCATGTCATAAAATATTTTAAAATTAAACCAATTAACATTTAAATAAATAAAATATCTCACTTAAGTAAATCTTTAATATCATTCCATGATTATTTTAAAATGTGCAAAATGATTCAATAAAGAAGATACATTTTATCAGACTTTTTAAAACAGCAGTAAAGATTATTTTAGAGAAAAACCACCTTTCATAACATAAATAACAACAAAGAAAAACTCATATCCATCAGATTACATTACTTTAAAGTTTGTGCAGAACTTTGAAAAAATACTTAAAGTGCCTTAAAATGTTTGTTCCCCTTCATATTCTGACTCATCTATTCTTTATAATTTTCAATGTATGCTGAGCACTAATGAGTGCTATATATCAAAGCCACTTATGCATTAAATATAAAATCATGTTACACTTACTGGTGTTATGGTCAATGTAATAAATTCCAACCTGGGGATCATAGGCTTCTTCCCATCCTAATGGCAATTCATCACTTATGCAATCAGCAAAGGTAAGTGGTTTAGTATACCTGAAATAGAAAATGTATTATGCTTCACATGCAACCTAGGTTACAAGAAACATGCGTAGTGAGTCTGTACACATCAATGCCTTATCTTTCATTTTTTTTAAAAAAACTATGAATTTGCTCCTTTTGCTGAAGATGGAATCTTAATTATTTCTAGATGGTAACTTGTCTTTGGTTTCCACTAAGCCTGTTTTTAGGGAAGGCTGTAGAAATGACAGTAGGCTTGCTGCTTCAAAGAGCCCTGGAGTGGATAGATTACAGATAAATATAAACTGGACTATAGCAATGAGATGGTATCAATCACTCTTGTCAATGGTAGCAATAGGATGGGAGCGTTGTATTTATTATTGTTCTCTTGGATCTTTAGCAATCTTCATTATCAACCATTGTAGCCTTTTCAATAGGCTCATGGATTTGGGAGTGCTGAACATGATTTTACAGCAATTCTTCTCTTTCCTGTATAGCAAGTTCCAGACAATATTGTTAGGAAGCAAAGATCCAATGCTAGACTTCAGGGCTCAACCCTCTCCCTACTACCTATCTGTAGCCACTAGGTGAGTTCAATTATTTGTACTAAATTAGGAATAACCAATATGGTAATGATATTCAGGTGTATAACTTTGCCCTTTGTTTATGTGATGCCATCACAGTGCCTGAATACCTGAAAACTGTGGAAGGCTGGATGGAGAATAAAAGGCTTTGACTCAAGTTTAGCAAGACTAACTGGCTGTAGTAATCTGGGGTGGCCATGGGAGGGAGTGAGCTTTTAAAAAATGTCATATGTCAAATGTCAGTTATAACTGAAATTCCACATGTGGTGCACATTTTAAAAAGTGGTACTCTTTTAGCTTCATGCCTATAGCCATCATACTGACTTTTTCACCACTCTAGCAGATACCCCTGTATGAATATTTTGACCATTGCAAGTACAAATATAACTACAGCCCAGTTTTACCCCAATCTATTGTGTACCTTTCAAGCCAACATACTATTATTCCCATCTAACTATAATGTATAAGCAATATATAGATATATCAGAATGCATATCTGTGCTTTATATAATATTAAAGGTAAAGGTTCCATTCACAAATATGTGCTAGTCGTTTCCAGTTTTAGGGGTGATGCTCATCTCTGTTACAAAGCTGAAGAGCCAGCATTGTCTGAAGATGTCTCCGTGGTCATGTGGCTGGCATGACTAAATGCCGAAGGTGCATGGAACGCTATTACCTTCTCATCAAATGGTCCCTATTTTTCTACTTGCATTTTTACATTCTTTCAAACTGCTAGGTTGGCAGAAGCTGGGACAAGTAACGGGAGCTCACTCTGTTATGTGGTGCTAGGGATTCGAACCGCCAAACTGATCTTTCTGATCGACAAGCTCACCATTTTAGTCACTGAGCCACAGCGTCCCTTTGTAATATATATAATATTAATCACTTCCAAAAGTGAATAGTATATGTGTGTCTATATGAACCATGTGAAGAAACTGTAATAACTGCTAAATATAAGAAATAATAAAACATGTGGACACTAGGTTCAGAGTGGGCAAAATTCACAATTCATAAGACAACTTTTAAGTTTTATCCTGGTGTCTGAAAACAGAATGCAAAGCCTGGTGAGGTTCTTTGGTAGGTCAATCCTGAAAAAATTATACCCACTTTCATGGCTTTTTAAAAATGCAGTTTATCTAACTAAATGTTTCTTAAATAATATGATACAAGCCCCTGAAATACTGGAATACTGCTATCATGTCCCCCCTTGTGCTTATTTTCTCTAGACTGGCCATACCCAATTACTGCAACCATTCTTCATATATTTTTGTCTCTAGGCCCTTAATCATCTTAGTTGCCCTTCTCTGCATTTTTTCCAAAGTCTTAACATCTTTTTACAATGTGGTGACCAAAACTGAATGCAATATTTCGGGCGTGATCTTACTAAGGTTTTATAATCTTGATTCTATGCCTTTGTTTATAAAACCAAGGATTGTATTAACTTTTTTGGTTGCTGTTACACACTTTATTTATTTATTTTGTCAAGCAAGTGTTAGTTAACAGGTATAAATATAAACATGGTTATGAGTACATGAAATGGATACGAATAAAAAGAAACATTAGGACAGGGATGGTAGGCACGTTGGTGCGCTTATGCATGCCCCCTACAAACCTCTTAGGAAAGGGTCAATAGTAGACAGTCAGAAGGTTAAAGTTTTTGGGGTTTGGGAAAGAAACCAGAGAATCAGGTAGAGTATTTCAGACATTGACCACTCTGTTACTGAAGCCATATTTCCTGCAATCAAGTTTGGTGCGGTTTACCTTGAGTTTGTATCTATTGTGTGCTCTTGTATTGTTGTGGTTGAAGCTGAAGTATTCATTGACAGGTAAGACATTGTAATAGATAATTTTATGTACTACACTTAGGTCAGACCAAAGACGGCGTAGTTCTAGGTTGTCTAGGTCTAAAATTTTAAGTCTGGTGGCATAGATATTCTGCTATGGGTAGTGGGATGGAGAACTCTTCTCATGAAATATTTCTGGACTTTCTCGACTGTATTAATATCTGATAGGTAGTGCGGGTTCCAGATTGATGAGCTGTATTCAAGTATTGGTCTAGCAAATGTTTGTATGCTCTAGTTAGTAGTGCAATATTAGTGGAGAAAAAGCTATGCAGGATTAGGTTAACAACTCTGAATGCCTTTTTGGCTATGTAGTTACAGTGGGCTCTAGCACTTAGATCATTAGAGATGAGTACTCAAAGGTCCTTGATATAGTGGGTGTCATTAACAAGGTCTTGACTATTCAGCTTGTATTTTATTTTCTGATTTATTTTGCCAATATGTAAGACGGAGCATTTGTTTGTTGAGATTTGAAGTTGCCACTTGCTTCACGATTCTGACACATAGTCGAGGTCTTTTTGAAGAGTAGTAGTATTGTCAGTGGTGTTGAATAGCTTCATTAGTGAAAAGAACACAGTTGCTCTTAATATGATCACAGTGTGATCACACTGTTGACTCATGTTTACATGATCGTCCACTATGACTCCAAGGTCCCTCTCACAGTTACTGTTTGAGGCAGGTTTTGCCTAATCTGTACTTATATATTTGGTTTTTCCTGCCTAAGTGTAAAACCTTGGTCTTCTCTACATTAAATTTTATGTTGTTTGATAGGGCTCATTTTTCAATTGTCAAGATCTTTTTGGATCCTGAGCTTGTCTTTTGGGTTGTTGGCTATTCCTGCCAGTTTAGTGTCATCTGCAAATTTGATGAGTTCCCCTTCCGCTTTACCTCATCAAATCATTTATGAAGATATTGAAGAGTGCTGAGTCTAAGCAGAACCCTATGGCACCCCACTGCTTACATATGATGTAGAACCATTAATGACAACTCATTGAGTATGATTTGTCAGCCAGTTACTAATCCATCTGGTGGTGACGCTGTCTATTCCACATTTACCAAGAAGTAGGTTGTGGTCTACTTTGTCAAATGCTTTGCTAAAGTCTAAGTTTAACTGATCTACTAATTTAGTCATTCTATCAAAGAATGAAATAATATTGGTTTGGCATGGCTGTTTTTAACAAATGTGTGCTGGCTACTAGTTATACTTTATTTGTTTCTAGATGTTCACAGATCTGTTTTTTATTATTTTTTCAGTATATTCCCAGGTATTTATGTTATATTGTATTATTGTCATATTACTACATATTCCTTAACTTTTCCTATGGGAAGCTTTCAGTGTCACCTTGGTGTAAGTATGTACCATGTAATACAGAAATTCTTTTTTACATTATTGTTTACAGAGCATATCAACCTTCCTCTCACCTAAGCTACGCAGAGGATAGACTTGAACTCTAAGCCAACTACACTTTATCCTCCTTCCTCTTCAACATCATTTTCTCCTCTGTTCTCCTTATTAAAACTCATCTGCTCTTTTCTCATTATTCAGTTTATGATTTACTACCATACAGCTAAATTCCAAATCAACAGAAGACTTAAGAGAAAATTGTTGATGCAACAGTTCCTAAATGGAGTGGCCCATGGGGACACTGTCTTACCCAAGACAGTAGTCTCTATGTTTTTTTAATTGAAATAGTATAACCACTTCTTAAAACATGTATTTTATATTTATATTATTGAGTTACATATAATAGAAACTGCAAAGCTTTCTTTAGATTCTGTTTACCTATGATGAATTGACTTGCATCAAACAACTCTTAACAATACTACCAAGACAGACTGCATTTCTGTAGCACCTTTTATACAATCTCTGTGCTTTTTCAGTTAAAAAAACTACTCAGAATCATATTTCATTTAACCATTTCAGTCCTTCCCATCAAGTCACTGACCAATTGAGTCAGCAACAATTTCTTTTCCTTTAATTTATCTCCTCTTCCTCCTTCTCTTCCACAATACAGCATAAATCAGAGTATAATTTTTCTTAGGGTATTTTTATTGCACTTTTCCCAATAGGCAGCACAGACATGATAACTATTGCATTGTCACTTGTTTTTTCCCATCTAAAATTTATATAATGAATTATATATATGCCTCTGAGACTTTACACTGCATACCATGAATAATTTAATAAATGAAATACTAACTTATTTATAGGCCATATAACCATAATTTTAAACAAAAAGTTAAAAAGACTCATGTTTTTGGTAAATGTGATTTTCAGAAGTAAAACTGCAATAGTTTTTACTATGACAAAAACACACAATCTATTTCATGTGCATATATTTAAAATATATGCATCTTCCTAGCAAATGAGATTTTATACACCTGAATATAAATATAAATACAGTCTAGTGAAATAAATATGAAACAAGTGCATATTTTGTAAATTGTGATTTGAACAAAGATATGATTTTAAACATTTGTATCACATAGGAATTTTTACTAGAAATATGCAGTTAAATTCTCAACCCAGATGTGGCTTGTTCAACTTTGGACTGATCAACACTGTTGCTATTTTTTTAAAAAATCCTGCATACTGTAACATACAGCTTACCTATACCACCACATTGCTATTTGGTAAAAGTAACAATCAGAAAATTAGAACAGATGTTAGAGTCATTTATTCCAATTGCCTGCTAATTCAAGTTTTATTTAAAACACAACCAAATCTTCCATATTTTTCCCCAGTCTAAAATCATGTATTAAAAACATCTCATGGGATGCAAGTAAGTATTAACTCCTAGCAACTTTCTTCTAGATCTTTTCCAGAGAATATTATGGACTTTGAACTCATGAACATTCACATCTAGAAAAAGTGACAATAAAATTCCAAGAGAAGATAAAGCTTGATCTAGTCAATCTATCTAGCTTTTTCATAGCCAAACAGATAATGTATCATTTCCTTCCAATTTGTATCATAAAATAAACAATACTGTAAAATAGTATTGTGTGATTAAAAAAGATAACCCCAACAAAATACTATGTTCACAGAGATCCTGATCAGGGGACAATCTTAGTAACTTCTCAAAGGACAGAGGATAGAGTTATCGAAGTGGCACACAGTTATTGATTCTAAAAAAAAATGTTGAAAGATCCAGGAGAAATATAAGATGCAAATAGTGGAGCGTATATTAGCACAAGTGCTCTTGATCATCTAAGAACTGAGATACCATTGATTTACTGCTCCAATATCCAGTTCCTAGGTTAAAATCTGAATTCTCTGAAATATAGTCATGTTTGCATCCATACCTCATAACACCATGTTTCCCCCAAAATAAGCCCTAGCCTGATTTTTAAGTGTGCGCCTAATATAAGCCCAACTCACATGTGCTGCAGGGGTTCCGCAGTCCCAGAGTGTGCCAACCAAGGGACTAGTAGGCTGCAACTGCTGCCATATACTGTCAGTCCCTGTACATTTGCCACCTCTTGAGCATGTGACAGGGAGTGGGGTGCGCAGCCGGGCTGATCACCCTGAAATTATGTTTTTCCAAAAAATAAGCCCTAGTGCTTATTTCCTGGGACTAAGAGAGAACGACTGGCTCAAGGAAAACTAACTGGCAGAATATGTTGATGCCAGTTTAATGTACAAAGCCAAAATAATCGAACATCTGATGGCTGCAATTACACTTTACAGGGGAGGGAAGCTACAAGGTATGTTAGGTTTTGTCACAGATGTAGACAAGATTGTATTTTGGGGCAGGTAAGGATCTCTTCATTATTAAATGCCTTCTTTGGAATATTCCCCCCAAATATAAAGAGTTGTCATTAGTTGTCACAGTTATAGTTTGTGGGAGCTATGAGCAACAAAAAAAGAATTTTGTGAAAAACAGTCAAAGCCAGCTTCTTTGAAATGCTGATGAGCAAAGACTGAAATAAAACAAAACAATCTAAAAGTAAAAAAATATATAAAATCTTAAATAAGGGAATGTGGTTTATTCTATACTTTTAACTACAAGATGATTTGTATATTAGTTTAAAATATAGCTTTAAGGTGAAGCTTTTTATGTAGACAAGCAAGAGCTACAATAGGTGCACATTGCAACCAATTTATTTTAATTAACTATTTAGCATGAATAAACTTTACATATTGTTTCTACAGAGCATATAATTCTTAATTTATGTGGATATGTTATGCTATAGACATGTACATACAATACTTTCCCTTTGGTGAAATTCAGATCTTACGTTAGAGATATGCGCAACTGGGAACTTGTTGAAACTTCCAACTCTTTTCTTCACCCAATTTGCCTAACTATAGCTTGGAACAAAGTCTAACCTGAGAAACTTGTCATGAGATAAGATGATTTATAAAACCTATTTAAAAGACAAATTTAATCCCTTCTGCCCAGCCCTCGGAGTTCAAACCATTACAGCAGCCTCATAATCACGTGATCATGATTTCCAACATTCCCTGGCTTCCCACAAGCAAAGTCAATAGGGAAGCTGGCAATAAGTCAGAAACTATGGACACACTAAGTTCTTGGTTAATAACCCCCACAATCCTCAATAATAGCAACCAGGATTGCCAGAAGTGCTGTTGCTACATAGGGCACGTGACACCACACCACATCACTCAGCAACAGCAATTCCAGTCCCAATTGCTATAATTAACCAAGAACTACCTGTATTTGTGAATGAATAAAGTAACATTTTCTTATTGTTACTTACTAATTGCAACTGCAGCTTAGTGTGTGATGCAAATTCATTTGCATGGTTGGTTTATAAACCATAAGGGCAGATAAGTCAACAAGTATGTTTTGGCTTGGACTGTTCTGTTAAAAAACAGTAAAAAAAGTAGGCTCAGGCCTACTACAAAATTATATCTCAGTAAATCCTCAGAATCAGATGAAGCATCAGTACCTAGCTTGCTTTTCTTCAGCTACTATTATCTGATCACTAAATCAAATTATTCTGCCACTACCTATGATAAAGGGGACAGAGATGGGCAATCTTTTGGCTTAGAAATGTTGCTACCTCAAGTTATATGAACATGAATTTTAAAATGATGGGTTTTTCCATTATGACCATACGTGGATCATAGCCTAGTCTCAATGTTCTATACATAAATAATCACTCTGATAAATTACTTCAGTCCATTCTCCATGGGGCTACCTGTGAAGATATCAAGAAGCAGAATATGATGTGAAATACTTAAATAGGACCAATTAATGCCATGTAATCCCTAAAGCACTGCTCTTGACTGCTTGTGGGCTACTGCAAATATAATTACAGTATATTACTGTAGTTTCTAAAACCATAAACAGCTTTTATTACTCAGGTTCTTAAAAGATCATTATAAGACTTGTGCATTAAGATCAGCTGAAGAGGCCCTGCTGGTGGTCCTTGGGAGGGGGTTGTCTCTTATTTGGTGGCCCAGAGTAGGACTTTATTAATGCTTAGTGCTCAAGTTTAAGAGGCTTCCAAGACACATCTGACTGGTTTTCATTCAGAAAAGAATAGGGGATATGTCAATTTATCCAAAAAATTGTAAATAACAATTATTTCAGGACCAAATTACTTTTGGATTTTTTTTTATTTTGCAAGATGAATTTTGGGAGCATGAGCTTACTATAGTTGAAGCAGTGTTTACCAATGACTAGTCTAGTCTAGTGTAGGCAAAGTTTTCAAAACTTTCTGCAAGTTTCTATATGATGAGGTATATATTACTTTGTGCATTATAACCACTCCGTACAAGTAGTTTTTGTAATGTTAGAATATGCTGATTTTAGATGCCATAACTGTTTACATACTTCTTTATATCTCATCATGATATATTAAGAAATCACAAGCACTTGCTTCACAGCAATATTAAGGGTTAACCTTTCCTGGATGGTTTTATGAATGCATAGTCTTTTGCACAACATAAAAAAGTGAGTGTAGTCTCTTCGTGGTTTGGCCTGAAATTCTGCTTAGGCAAAGTAGAATACAATGCTTTCGAAAAAAATTCTTGTATTCAGTTGCTAATGTTCAATACACCACACATTGAAATAATCCTGTCCCTATGTTTGATTTAGTAATGTTGACAGTGGCTAGATTTACAAAAAGCCAAAACATGCAAAACAATTAGCACTGATCACAATACCTCAACTAATAGGGCTCAGCATGTTGTATGAATATATTAAAAGTACTGGGGCAAAAGTCTTTAAATTGAGAAACTATAGAATTATTCTTAACAGTAAATTCAATGCTGCAGTAACCATCGTAGGTTACATTTCATTTGAGAACATATGTTATTTAAAATCAAGTAGTAGATATATTTTCTGTTGCAGTACATTCCCCATGGAAAGCATGCTTCCTGAGTTTCAGATTTTTCCAATGCAGGGTTTTTATAAGATTGCAAAAACCTGCATTGGGCCTAAATAATAGGCAACCCTATTTTGGGTTGGTGATTGATATCAGTTGGGTTTTATACCATGCAGCATGCTTGTTTTAATTAGTTTTAATCAATATATTACTATATTTACTGTTAGTCATCCACAATATATGCCATATAAATCTATATCATAAGGAAATGTTTGTTAATAAAATGTAACTGTTGTCAAGTTCAGCATGGTTAAGCCACTTTTGGAGAGATGGACAGCTGTATAAATTTGATAAATAAAAAATCATGCCTCCTCAGTCATAATCATTGTAACACAGACTACAACTTAAGAGCTCTACAGATTTTTTTTAAATAGTTTATTTAAGTTTCATATATTTAAAACATTTAAAAAGAAACAAATAAACATATAAACAAATATATATACATATATACATTTTGCAGCAGGTATTGAGCCTTGGTTACATTTTTCTTTTCTTTTTTTCTTTTACCCCATAATATTGACGTGATCTACCTTGTTACAATACCTTCCTCGTTCTTTTAATGTTTTAATTTCACAGAATACTTTATAATTAAATGCCCATCCTTCATAATTTCATACCTTATTCAGTTATCAAATGTTACTTTTTCTTTAACCATTCATACCAACAGTTCCAAAATTTGTAGTATTCACTATCTTTGTTGTTTTTTAGTAATTTGGTTAGGCTGTCCATCTCTGCACACTTGTGAATTTTTTCAATGACCATCTCCTCTGAAGGGACAATAGACAGTTTCCAATTTTGAGCGTAACTTATTCTGGCTGCCATTATAATGTGCAAGATTAAATATTGATTTTTTTTCTTCTATTTTTAAGTCTATCATACCCCGCAAGAAGGTTTCAGGTTCAAGTTTTATTTCTTGTTTAGTTATATTTAGAATCCAATTTTTGATATTTTTCCAAAACTTCTACGCATATGGACATGTCCACCACATATGGAAGTATGTTCCCTGGGTGCAGTTACACTTCCAGCAGTTTTAGGGGAAGCTCGGGAACATCTTAGCCAGTCTCGTGGCTGGCAAGTGCCAACGATACACCATTTTATAGAGATTCTCTTTTACGAGGCTGACATAGTTAATTTGTAGTTTATTTCCCAAATATGTTCCCATTTGTCTAATTCAATACTGTGGCCCACATTTTTTGCCCAAATTAACATACACTCCTTGACTGTTTCTTCTTTTAATTTATAATCCAATAGATATTTATATATTTTACAAATCAGCTTCCTTTCCTCTCCATGACAAATTTTATCTAATTCTTGGTAGGTCATGTTAAAACCAAATTGTTCTTTATCTTTTTTGTAATGCGATTTTATTTGCGCATAGGCCCACCATGCTATCTCTTTTCCTTGAATTTGTATTTGATTCCTACCCTTTAACTCTCCAGTTTAATGTAATAGATCTTTATATCTTACAATATGATCAAAATCTAAAACAATTGGATGTATAACTGCCTCCATTGTAGATAACCACAGTGGGACCTTACAGTAATATACTTTTTTATCTTTTCCCAAATATTTAGTAACACATTCCTTATATAATACATTTGAAAGTACAAGTGGTGTTTACTTTTCCATCCCACATAAATGTGTGCCATCCAAGTTGGAGATCAAAGCCTTCTAGTGTTAAGATCCTTTTATTTATCAAATTAACCCAGTCTTTAAACCAGGTTGCTATTGCAGCATAGTAGTATGTTTCAAAATCTATCATCCTGTAATAATTTATATTTTATTCTGTGTTTTTTCCCTTGCCATATAAATTTGGATATATGTTTATTTAGTTCTTCAAAAAAGCTTTTTTTCCAACTTGATTGGCACCATCTGAAATAAGAACAACAGTTTTGGCAAAATATTCGTTTTTACTATTGCAATACAGCCTAATAGAGATATTTGTAATTTAGCCCAATTATCTAAGTCTTTAAATATTTGGATTGTTAATTTATTGTAATTATCTTTTTTAATTGATGGGCACCTAGCTGTCAACCATATCCCCAAAATTTTACTTTATTTACCACCTGTATCCCTAATCTCTTCGTTAGTTCTTCCTTTTGTTCATTTGTACAGTTTTTTGTTATCACTTTTGTTTTTTCTTAATTTTTAACCCTGCCACCTTTCCATATTGTTCTATTTCTTTCATCAAGATAGATGTCGTTTCCAGGAGAACTTCCACTATAAAGGCGTCAGCAACTGCTTGAAGTTTGTACTCCTCTTTTTTAACTTTTAACTCCCTGATCTTTTGATTTTGTTGGATTTGTACCAGTAGTGTCTCTTCTGCTAATATATAAAGTAGGGGAGCCAAGGGACATCCTTGTCTTACACCCTTATTTATCTTTATATTATCTGTGTTTTCTCCATTTATTAATATTTTTGCGGTTTGGGTATGATATATTGTTTTAACGAATCCTAAAAAAAATTCACCTAATTTCATGCCTGCCAGTTGTTTAATAAGAAAATTCTAATTCAAATTGTCAAACGCCTTCTGAACATCTAAAAACATTAGTGCCATTGTTTTAGTTGTGTGTACTTCATAGAATTCTAAAACATCCATAATTATTCTTGTATTTGTCTTCATTTGTCTATATGGCAGAAACCCATTCTGGTCAGTATGAATAATCCTACTTAATATTTTCCTTAATCTTTCCGCCAATATTGTGGCCAAAATCTTGTAATCTACATTTAAAAGTGATATTGGCCTATAATTTTGAATTTTTTGTGGGTCTGATTGCTCTTTGTGAATAAGGGTTATATATGCTTCGGTCCATGACTTTGGTATATTAGCACTATCCAAGGCTTCATTATATAGGTCTGTCATTAATAACTCTTGAAACTCCTTATATAATTCAGATGGTATTCCATCCGGGCCCGGGGTTTTATTTAGTTTTTGGGCTCCAATTACCTTTCTAATTTCTTCTGTGGATATTTTGTTATTTAAAATACATTTCTCTTCATCTGTAATTTCCGGTAATTTTTTTTCCTTCAAATATTGGTTAATAAGTTCTTCTGGTACTTCTTGATTGTATAGATTTGTAAAAAAGTCCTTAGCAATATCTTTCTTATCCTTAGCCTGAGAACATACTTTCCCTTCTTGGTCTTGGAGAGCTACAATCATTCTTTTTCCTTGTTCTTTTTTTATTTTATGGGCTAACCATCTCCTAGCTTATTTGCATTTTCAAAACAATTTTGTTTTACTAATTTAACTTTTTGGGCCAGGTCTTCCTGTGTACTTAAATTTATTTTAAGTTTTACCAAATCTATTTCTTTACTAGTGTTTGATTATTCGGATCAATTTGTCTACTTACTTCTAAATCTTTTAAGTTTCTCTCTCCATACATTTTGTTGTTGTCTTTTTTCTTTATTCTTTTTAATACTATAGCCAATAGTTAAACCTCTCACATAACCTTTTGTTGTATCCCAGAGATTTTGAAGGGATGTATGCTCTCTCTTATTTATTTCAAAAAATATTTTCAATTCTTTTCTCACCATTTCAATATATTCATTATCTTTTAATATACTATTATTAAATGTCCATCTTCCAATCATTCTCTTTCCTTTCCACTTAATTTGAATAGGATTATGATCAGCCCATACATTTGGCAAAATCTCTATATTTTCAATGTTTTCCATTAAGCCTGGGTCCATCCAAATCTTATCTATTCTAGACCAAGAGTGATGGGGATTGGAAAAGAAAGTATATTGCTTTTTGGTTGGATATAGTTCCCTCCACACATCCTTCAAGTTTAATTACCTCACCATGTTATTAAAAGAAGATGGGAATAGTCTCCTTTTATTTTTTTGGAACTTTTATAGTCTTTGTCCTTGTCTGAAACAGCATTTAAATCTCCTACAATACATACATTTGTATATTCATTTTCTACTATCTTATGATGGAGTTTATTACAAAATTCTTTTTGATTTACATTAGGGGCATATACTATAACTAACAAAGTCTTTTTCTGGTTTAATATTATTTCTATAAATAACATTCTTCCATCATCATCCTTATATACTTGTTTGTGTTGCAGCCAATCTTTTATATATACTACAATACCCCTTTTTCTTTGATTTGAAAGAGCCCAATACATTTTTCCCAAATTAGTATCCTTTAGGAGGTCTGCCTGTTTATCTATGATGTGTACTTCTTGTATATAAGTTATGTCTACATTTTATTCTTTAAGTTTTTCAAATGAGCGTTTTCTTTTTAATGTTGAGTTTAAACCATTGATATTAACCAAGAATCAGGTGATTTCTCTGTTCATGTTACTGTCTGTGTAGAGTGTTTTTTGTTTCTTTCTTTGTTCTGGGTTCTCTTGTACTTGGTCTGTTGTCTCATCTTTTCTAAGTTTCTGAGATTCTGACTGTGGTGCAAGTTCTTTCTCTTCGGAGAATTGTTCTTCCTGACTTCTTGTATTTAAATCTTCTCCGCTTTCACGTTCTTCCTCAGGTCCCAGATATTGTTCGCGAAATTGATGTGCTTTCTCTATTGTATCAATTTTATATTTTTTATCCTGCCATGCTACTAGGAGCCCTTCTGGGGTGAGCCATCTGAACGATATACTATTCTTAATTAACTGAGATGACAAAAACTGGTAGCCACTTCTTTGCTCCCTAACTCTCCTGGGTATTTGTTTCAACGTTACCACTTCATGATCTTTATATATCAGTGGCTCGTCTCTGGTCATGCCATATAGCATGTCTTGTATTGTCTTTCTCACAAATCGGATGTGGAACTTCTCGGGATAGAACTTCTCATCGATGTCATTCTCAATTTCCTGTTTGTCTTTCTGTAGGGCTGTTGCTATTAAGTTCGTCATTATTTCACGTAGATCTTCCTATTTTTATCTTCAACAATGTTCTGGAATCTCAAATAAAATGATACTTTTTCTAATTCTATATGCACCACAGAATCCCGAAGTTCACAATATAAAGCTTTCCAATTTTGTTCCGATTTGTCTAATCTCTTTTCCACCAACTTAGTTCTTGCCTCTACGGTGTTTAATTCTTGTTCATTTTTTGTCATTGTCTCCTGCATCTTTCTGATTTTGCTATCCAAATTTTGTATCTCATTCTTCACTCTTCCTATTTCCATTCCCATTTCTAATTTCATGTCTTCATGATTCCTTGCTATCAGTTCATGGGTTTTTACCATCATTTCCTGCATCATGGCAAGTGTTGACTAAATTGCCTGCAAACTTTGGGCAGAACTTGGCTTTTCCGCCAATAACATTGCGTCAATCGATCTCTCTCCCAGAGGTGAACATGTCACTGTTGTAGGTTTCTTCCCTGATTTTACATTTGTAGTTATTGTTGCCATTTTAACTATTTGTAAAAGCTCTCTCCAATCCACCATCAACTATCCTAATAGAGTTATATCGTCTTCTCCTTTAAATACAGTATACGTATTTATACATGTATTGTTAAATAAGAGATGGTCCCAGACAGATCTTATTTCTTATAGATGGTCCCAGACAGATCTTATTTCTATTTCTTAACTGGTCAAATATTCTAAGGTTTAGAGAGTTAAATATTAATCCAATATATATTTAGTTAATCCACTATAAATACAAGTAGATACCAGTATGTTTAACCAGAAAACACCAAACCTATATAATCATGTAATTAATATAGTTAAAGCACCCAGCTCATTAATATATTTAAATATATGGATTTATCAATTTCCTTAAGGATATATATTTAATCAAAGTAAGTAAGTTTAATTTCTTTTTTCCCCCTTAGATTTCTTATATAGTACTTTTAAACAAAAATTGATTGGTATAATTTATCAGTAGAACAATAAGATGAAAATAATAATACTATATAATTATTCTTTGACCATCTAATTCATATGTTTATAGAATCACTTTCCAACAATTATTCAATTAATCCAAAAAGTTCAACCAGCATTAAGCAATATTCTGTACACAAATTTCTAGTGTATTTACCTCTATCAAATTAGTTTTCTACCAAAGTCACTTAAATAGGTTTGTATCTTACCAATATCTATTAAATCAGAACCAGATATTTTTTTTGTTAATTGTCTTACAACAGCTCTTAATTCAAAATGTCCTCATTCCAAGTTGCACAGTTACTTTCTCTGTTTGTGTATTTTCTTGTTGCTCTTTTGTTCTTTTATTCCTGCATAGTCACAGTTTCACTTATAAATAAATCTTTCTTATTTTGTTGTCAGGATTGTCTATTAATATTTATCAAATTAAAGTTTCTTTTCCCAGGTCCTTTCTTCTGATCTTTCAATGCACCCAAAGTTTGTTCCCAAGTTTTACACTCTTAATTGTCCTTTCATTTTCCTATACCACTTAATCACTTCAAGTTCTTTTTCTTTCTTTCCCCACTTTTCAAATAAATGGACAATAAGGTTCTATAGTTCACTCCTCCACTCGCAAAGCAAATGTTCTTATCTCACCCTTCGTCTCCTCAGGTTTCACGATCCCATTAGTCAGCATAAATCTCTGCCATTGTTTCAGTCAGTGCTCCTGTCAAAAACTCCGCTGCTTCGCTACATCACTCAATTTGGAGCTTCCTTTACAGTATACACCAATATTCTGAAGATCTTTAAATACGCCTTTCCAATGCTCAGCCTGCTGTTTCCCTCTTTTCGCTTCTTTTAATCAGATGGGCTGCTGCGTCTCTGGTTCCGATCGTCATGGTTGTCACGATCTCCCTCTTCTGCCATTGGTTTTCAGGGGGTTCTTCTTCCAGTCTCCAGGATCACGGCACCTCCCCAAGACTCTGTGTCTTCCCCTTTCTTTTGCCTACCCCTCTGGGGTCTGGCACGCTCCAAAAAGCCACCAACTAGTGAAAATTGGAATCATTCAGAGCGGCGATCCTCCTCAGCTCTGCACCGACACAGTGCCCAACTGGAAGTCCCAGATCTCTACAGATTTTATCTCAAGGTATAAATAGAAGATCTCAACAATTAGAGACATTGCATATATAAACCTACTGGAAATTACCATTCCTAAGTAATATCTTTTTGCATAAAACCTTGTGTCAAATAATAAATTGCATAGACAAAAGATACATTTGCATTTTCACTTGTTAAACATAATTGTTACTAAGAGTTAAATATGGGTATAAATTAGTAATGTTTTCAAATTCCATAACATATATTTAAATAATTACATCTGTGTATTCAAAACAAAACTTTGAATATCATGAATAGCAACTATCTTTGTCATATTCTGAAACATGCTGAAAGCCTCTCTCAAGTCCCTGGATATTGACAGCACTTCCTGGGAAATCCTAGCACATGATTGATCGACATGGCACATGTTGATCCACCAAGGTTGCCAGACATTTGAAGACAGAAGGACAACCATAGCACAAGAGATGTGAGCACTCTGCAAAGTCAGAGTTGCAAATGCTGCAACAGTGGTGCCCACACATATCTGCCCGACATGTGGCAGAGCATTCCATGCCTGTATAGGCCTTACCAGCCATCTGCGGACCCACCGTGGGCAGCCCACAATCTGTTAAGATGTCAAGGTCCTCTTTGAAAATGGTGGACGAACATTATCATTCCACTCAACAGATTGTCAGTGTTCCAATGAAACTCCCCATCCTCATTCAGCACTCAGAAACAAAGTTCATCTATTAGGGAAGATGTTGGCACATCTGGGAAAACCTGAATCTGAGAGTTCTGGGTTTTCCCTTCCCAAATGAAAATCAAAATGCATCCCCTGCACCCACCAGTCCATCACATGGTCCAGTCAAACATCATCCCAACTGGAGACATTCCTCCAGACACTCCTCTCCAGATGCAGGGTAACATGTCCTTGACATATAAGAAAAATGTTATTAAGTCTACTCTTCCAACTCTTTAAGAAATCACCCCTCCCAAATTCCCAGGCACTAAATGTGGCAGCCTTGAAGCTTCTAAGAAAAATATGGCTTCCAAGGCTGAAATTGTTACTGCATCAATTAGAAGAAAACTTGAAACAATACTCTGTAGTCACTAATGAAAAAGTTCCTCCAATTATTTAGTTACAACTTTAACAGAGTACTGATCATATTGATTAAAGCTTAGAATCCTATTAATACAAAAAAGTTTTAAAAAGTATTTTCAATTCAAATCAGAACACATAGTATTCCTTTATAAATACTTTTGTAAATACAAAGGTCTATAATCTAGTCTAATCATTGGTTTCTATCGATATAATTTGTGCTAGATGTGCTGAAATTCATTGTTCCTTTTAGATGAATTTCAAATATTTCTTTAACACTGAGTAAGTGAGAAGGATATGATGTTAGTATCTTAATGTCACGTGAACCTGTGTTATCATAGCCATGGTGGCACAGTAGTTAGAATGCAGTATTGAAGCTAATTCTGCTGACTGCTAGGAGTTTGATTCAAGGTTGATTCAGCCTTTCATCTTTCTGAATTGGTAAAATGAGGACCTAGATTGTTGGGGGCAATATGATGACTCTGTAAGCCACATCAACAGAACTGTAAAGCACTATGAAGCGGTATATAAGCCTAAGTGCTATTGCTATTGCTACACCATAAATTTTTTTAATGAGAATAGATCAAAAACTCTTTAATGTTACATAATTTTCATTTTTCACTATATATATATATATAAATAAAATATCTTGGCATTAGAAAAGTGAAAACATAAAACAGGCCTGTCAAACTGGCGGCCCATGGGCCAGGTGCATCATTGGCAGCTCACCTTCACTCCGACTCCCCAAAGGCAAAAAACATCACAATACATCATGATACATTACGTGATGTGATTGAATTTTACACCCACGACGTAAAGGAAATAAAAATAGCATAGATTTTATTATGAGACAGCATTTGTGACTGTAGGTCATAATTCTCTGGATTCGTATATCATAACAAACACTTTCTGAATTTAGACAGCCAAGGCTAAAAGTTTTAGCTTATCGAAAATCAATTTCTTTTGGGTATCTTTCTGTTTCTTCTTTCATAACATCCAGTTAACAAACCAAGAAGAAACCACTTCATGTGATGTTTAAGTACAGAATTATGGTAATTTGCAACTCCGATTTGTAACTCCACAATGAATTCTGGTTTAATGGTGTCATTAACTTGAACTTAATTTTACAGTAACATAATCTGAATCTCACACAAAGATCAGATATTCTTGGTCTGTGCAGTCTTCATTATAAAAGCAAAAGAAAACAGCTTACATGAATAAACAAACCTTCATTTATATTAAGTTTTATAGCTTGGAATGTCTACCTTGTTCTAGAGTACCAATAAATACTGTAACTAACTGAAGCCCTAAACTCAATTAGAGGCCAGTATGTTTATATGGCCATAAGTTTAAACACATACTATATGGCTGGAGGAGAGTCTCAATGCTATTTTTATTCCCCAATACTTCAGAAAGAAAAACGAGTTACAATCATCTTCATTGCTATTGTACCAAACCCCAAATCTGGCTTTGTCCTGCACAATATTGTGCAGAAAACATCATTTAGTCAGTATTCTACTATTAAAATAATACAATCTCAGATAAAATATCCTTGCTTACCCTCATTCAGTGAAAAAATTAGGAGGGAAATGGCCATCCCATGTTCCATTTTTACACTGCACCTTATGTGAGTTTGCATGGTTGCTTGCTGTTTGCCAAAGGGAAAAACTCCCTTTCTGACATTTTTCTGTGAAACTATCATTCCTGCTGTACTTAAATGCCCACTGAAGGTAACTAAAGGATTAGGTTTATTGCTAGCATTAAAGGTGAAATAAAATCATCACAGATTATTTGTATAAGACACTACATCTATGAGACTTCATACCTCATTCCTGGAACACGAACTGTGTATTTATCTCTCGGTCTCCTTCAGTCCAGGCACTGGAGCAGTTAGAAATGAAATACTTCAACCCCCATGGTTGAACACGACTACTAAAGTCACAGACCACTGTAATAACAGGGGAAGGTTACGGACCTCAATAAAGGAGATTTCTTACACTGTAGTTAACCTCCACACATGCTTAAAAACTGATTCTTTTCCTTCCTGACTCAGTCTTGAAGCAGAAAAGAGTCCCCCCCACCCCAGCACTAGCAGTTATATTTATTTCTGTATTTGTTAGCAGCTATAAATTCTCTGAAGAACTGGCAAAATACTCAGTCCCACAAACGAGATAGAAAAATAACCTATAATCACTCATTGAATTCTTTAGTTCAGTATTACAGGCACACTGAGCTTCACTTTTGAAATAAATAAAAGTCTTATTTGTCCATTGTAAGTTTAACATTTATAGAAAGGATGAACACATTCAGTATCTTGCCCCACTATTAAATTTCTCTCCCTATTTCTCTATAGATATGTCTTTAATAGGTGAAGGGCCAGGTAAATGTTGCGGAACAACACAAGGTGAGGCTAAATTGACATTCAATCCTCTGCCAGGGAATTTAATTAGCTTGAATTTTTAAGTTCAAATGAATTGCAAGCTGGAGTACTGAAAGTACCTGCGGATGCTTTGAGAAAAAAATAACATATTATGTGAGAAGTCCTGGAGAATTAATGAAGAGCTAAATAACTTTTCTTCAAAATACAGAAAACGGGGATCAGTGACCTTCAGTTCACTGAAAGATTTACTCTGTAAGCCCTTTGAAAAAAATATGACTACTAGCAATCAGTGCTGATTTATCAAGATCAAATCTTGCCTGCCAAGCCACGTTCCATTTTTCTTATATAATAGACTGCAAGAGTACTGTAGGTATTCTAATTTCAGCAAAGCATTGGATAAAATATCCCATCATTTTCTGATAAGAAAGCTTGTTACGGTGGGTTGTGGTACATGACAATTAAGTGAATACATAAGTAGTTTAAAAACTGTTTGCATAGAGTATTCATTACTGGTTTCTTAAACAAAGATTAGAAAAGTTTTGAATGAAGTTCCACAAAGATCACAATGGACATTCTACTCTTCCATATTTTTATTAATGATTTGAAAAGAAGCTAAAAGGAAATGCAAAATGTATATTTGCAAAAGAAAATTGGTCTGTATAGCAAATACCCAGAAGAACAACAAAACCAAAATATCTTAATAAAAAAAAACAACACAATTTTTACAGACTGCAATATTCTGCAGCTAGGAAACGAACATTAAATGCATAGGTATGCAATTAGAGATACCTGGTTTGGTAATAGAACTTATGTAATAGATCTTAAAATAATAGTAGATTACAAACTGATTATGGAGCAGCAAAGTAATAGATCTAGAAAAAATGTAAATCTATTTCAGATGAAGAATAATTTCAAAGCACAGAAACTTATGGTTCTGCATTATTTTTAATTGGGTTGATCATTCCTTGAATATATCTACTTTTGAACGCTATATTTTGAAAATTACTTGGGAGCCCTTTAAAACTGGTTCAGGAAACAGCAATGAAGATGAACTAAAAAACTAAAATGCACAACACAAGAAGAAAGATTAATGTAACTGTGAAAGCTTAAAGTTATATATGTTCTGTAACAAAATGTATACTGTAACAAAATGTTATCTACTGTGTACGAAACTGAAAAAACTGAGGTCTGAAAAAAAAAATCAATGTTTCAGTATAGAAAGATTTGATCTATGATTAACAACTCATACACGCAAATCATTATTTTATGCTTCAGTCATGGATTAATAGGTGTGAGCCAGCTCTGAATCAGCCATAGGTAATTTTTTATATTCTATTTGACTTACTCATAGTTCTAAAAGAGTAAACCATATAGAAAAGGCTACCAGAATGCTATTTGCTAACGTACAAAATGCTTCTTTTTTTTACATACAGTATTCCTGAGTTATGGGGAGTTTCTAAACACAAATTATATTTTCAGATTGGTTGAAAAAACATTTGAATGCTTCCAGTTAGACAAAATCATTTCCCTTTCCAAATCTGGGTCATTACACATTTGTAAAGGTGACAAATTACTCCTTACAATAAAATCTTGGCTTCTAGAACATTCTGAGTATATCTGAAATAGTAAAAGCATATGAGCATTTCTATCAATTTTGTTTAAAAATCAATTTTGGCAGAATTCTTTGTATTAATCAATGCAGTCCATTTATTTACTTATGTACTGCAATAAAAGAAGCAACTGTTCATTGACCAGAGATCTGAGACAGTATTGTTTGTGCCCTGTTTATAGAGTTTTTGGAATCAGTGGTATTAGCTTCTTACTAATTGTGCAAAAGTTTGAAGCCTTGACTTCTATTAAAACATGACCAACTATATTTTATATCCACTTCTTTTACTTTCTCAAGAGTAGAGTTGTTTAAGTTAGTTGTAAATAGCTATATTCTCCACCTTGTTGAAGTATCCTTTCATATTTCTATGCACATTGTTCCAAACAAGATCCATTGTTCAGGCATGCTGTTTGTACAATGCAATTCTTTTTGTATCAATGGAGAACCTATTTGGTTGAGTGGTTAAGGCATTGAACTAGGAACAGGTAAATAACAATTCAGGATTATGTGCCATCTAGGTGATGTTTATAGACATGTTTTCAATAACCTGGTTGTTCAGATCTTCCAATGGTGCACTCATTGCCACTGCACCAAAGGTGCTTTTTCAGGAGGCAAATGGACTTCCTTGTTTTTTCTTTGAAGATATTTCGCTTCTCATCCAAGAAACTTCTTCAGTTCCACTGGATGGTGGGGAATAGAAGGATTTATGTTCCTTGCAGAAATGCTTCCATTCCCAACATCCAGTCAGAACTGAAGAAGCAAAATGTCTTCAAAGAAAAAAACAAAGTCCAGTTGCCTCCTGAAAAAGCACCTTTGGGACAACCATGACCTAGATGACTGAAAATCTTTGCAGATTAATTGCCACTACCATTAAGTACATACATTTCCTGTTAATCATCCTCATCTTCTCTTTTCTTCCACCTCTCCTGACATTATAGCCATCTTCAAAAGTTAGATAAATGTATTTAAAGTGTGGTTATTAAGCCTGGTCATTTGTGCTTTAGGTTAGAACTCTGGGTCAATTTCCTTATTTTCTTTGCTGTACATAGCATTCTCAGGAGTCTTCTCTAACACCAAATTGCAAAAGTGTCAATACTTTTTCTATTCTGCTTTTTCAAGATCCAATTTTCACTTCCGTAGTGAAACCTAGTGTCACGGGAAATACCGTTATTGGAGCTGTTCTCATCTTTGTATGTACAAATGTATCATAACATCCGAATATCTTTTCTGGGACCTTCATGAATGCTCAACCAAGTTTTAGTCTACCACATATTTCCTATAGCTTGTCTTTTACTATTGATTTTCTTTTTCTATTCAATCATTGATTCTTGGTGATCGCTTGGACAAATAGTTGCAGCTTTCTTGACAAGGTTTTTCAGGAATGGTTTGCCACTCTCTCCTCCCACAGCAGAGAGAAAGTGAATAGCCCAAGTCATCAGTGGTGGGATTCAATTTTTTTTACTACCAGTTCTGTGGGCGTGGCTTGGTGGGCGTGGCAGAGGAAGGATACTGTAAAATTTCCAGTCAGAGGTGGTATTTGACAGTTCTCTGGACTACTCAAAATTTCCACTATTGGTTCTCCAGAACTGGTCAGAACCTGCTGAATACCACCTCTGCAAGTCATCCCAATGGCTGCCTGTACCCAAATTCCCCTTACCACCAGTCACCCACTGCATGCTGTAGTAAGCCACTGTTGTCCTGGTGTTTACTCCTCTACAATATACATTCTTATCTTCTTCTGCTCTCATGAACAAGTGTAATATACGCACCTCAAATGTAACATAAAGCCTCATACTTTTAAAGACAGAGCACAGAGTGGTTCAGTAAGTACCCTTACTGCCTTAAAGTCTGGGAAGGAAAAAAATCAAGCTGTGAGCCTCTCATTCCACAACCATGCAAAAAATTGGAAGATATATCCTTTTGTAATATGCCAATTTACCAGAATGCTACTTGTCACCCCCACAAGTTTCAACTCTCACGGGGGAGACATTTTACACTTTTGTGGATGATTGCCATATTCATACAAGGGTTTTCTACTTATGCAAATGCATAATAGAAGTATTTATATTTGATAGGTAGAAATACTTCTAACCACACAGCTACAGATATATGTTTAACAATGGTTCAGTGCTTGCCCTTGAAGCATGACAGCTAACTTTGAGGGTTATTTTAAAAATTGCAGAGACAGAAGTGCAAGGTGTCTGCTGAATACTACCATCCATAAACACATTGGAATTCAAGGTGACACATTGGAGGCCTCTAGACTAAGAAATTATACCTGTGGGAATTGACATGATAAAGCCTTTCTTTGATGGAAGAGTAGAAAAATGAGCATGTAACGAAGAATTGCCTTAAGAATTTTAAAGAAGCCCCGGCTTAATTTTATAACAAATTTACACTGAAATGTTAAAAATTTTAAATTGTTAGGAATAGTGTAGCAAATCCAGGCTTTTGTTGTTGAGACGGGGGTCTTTTTGTTTTTTGTTTTGCTAATACAAAAGACATACAGAAATGCTGAGGTAAATTTGAACTATCTTTTTGGTATAAATAAACACATTTCCCCTCATGATAAAAATTACATAAACATTAAAAATGAATTTAGCCTGCTTATTGTATTATAATCTTGGCAGGTAGGAAATTTTGGTGACAATATATCTTAAAGCTGTTTGCCCTGATAGGTTACAATTATCAGGAAGGACAGCTTTTAAGCATACTGCACTTGGAAATCAATTCTTCTGTTTAGCATTTACATATTAGGTACATGTCACATATAATATATGCAAACTGGGTGCAGAGAAATGGTCTGTATAATTGGATGAACTGTAAATCTTGTGATCACAATTCTATTGTAAGTTAATAAATGAAGACCTTAGTCATCATTTATGCTATTTTGGCTCACTGTGTATTATGGCCTTCTGGGCTTTTGGCTTTTGATAGCTACTGCTTTGTAGTGAGAAAGCTGAATGCATTGATAATGCCTTGAATGTGAGAAATGGTTTCCCTTCAGCCAAAATTTTTATATGGCTAGGACTCATTTATTTTCCTAAATAAGTGCTGTTTTGTCTCAATATAGCAAATATGTTTGGAAACACTTTGTAAGAAACTATTACTGACTGATAGATATCTGCCCATTTTAATGAAATATGTAAGCATTGAATATAAATAATACATCATCATTTTAGCCATTGTCTATCCACTGCAGGATGAAGGCCTATTTCGCATAGTTCCATCTAATACAGTTCTGAGCTTTCTTTTTCCAACTAGACCTGCAATGTTTGCTGATGTCATTGATCCACCTTAAGTCTCTTTTGTGGATCCTTTTATAAAGTGGGATCTATTCTAACTGCCTGGGTCCACTTGCCATCAGTTCTCCTTGCTATGTGACCAGCCCATTTCCATTTCAATTCTTTTACTTTCTGGATGAGATCATATACTTTTGTTTGTTCTCTAATCCATATGCAGATCTTTTTACCTTGTCTTGTAATCTTGTCTATTTTGTAATCTTGTCTTGTAATGTATTTCTCAGGTAATACATATTTACCCTGAGAAACTTTGAAAGAAGTTCAGAAGCATCTGTCTGGCTTGTGTGGTATGCTTAATACTATTTGCACATTTTACCTTGATGTAAAATTTTTCTAACTTAAACCAATTTTAAGTAAACCTAGTTGATTGAAAATGTAAGTGGACATCCTGTTTTGCTGCTTGTAGTTTGTCAAAAGAACAAAAACTCAAGTTAATTTCTAAAGAGCTACACCACAGGTGTCAAACTCGCCACATCACGTTGCCATAATGTGACATTTCGTGACGTTTTCCTCTTCACGGGGCTCAGGTGGACATGGCCTGTGCATGATGCATCTGGCCCACAGGCCACCAGTTTGACACTCCTGATACACTATGGATTAGTTTTATATGAAAACTTATTTGAATATGTTATAGAACACAGGGATCTTTGCTCTCAAAAACTGCTGATTTGTGTCTTCTAGGAAAATATGTAATTAATTTCTTAATGGAACATATATTTGTTTATATCATACAAACAGGACTTAAATCTTATACCCCAGAATTGGCTTAGGGGTCTTTCATGGGGCCCATCAAAGGTTATATAAGCCATGTTGGTATAATAATTTCACAGATCTGGTGCTATTTTATAAATTATTGTTGAATTGTATCAAGCAAACATAACTAAATGTTTCATTGAGATTCTTAAAAAGAGAATTTAAGAGGACACCTTTTATATTATGAGTTCAGTAGTGTGATCTTTAGCAGATGATTATTTGAATAATAAGAAATCTTAATTGGGGTCATAATATTACATTATTTTATATTTTAGACTTTCACTATGATATGTTAATCAGTTTTAAGCAATTTTATAATATATATAATCTGTTTCCTCTATCTATTGTAGGAAAATTGCATTTACTGTAAGGAATTTGAGGATGTTTCACAACCAGTTATATTAATGACATGTCTGTGCAAGAAAAGTTTATTCAGGATTTATTGCTTATGCTATTATAAAATAATGATATTCCGTGTGTTTCATTGTAGATTTTCTCTGGGATAAAGAACTGTGAACGCTTTAGGGGTTAAGCAGTGAAACAGTCGAGAAATACTTTAAACCAGTTTCAAATTTCTCTGGACATCTTTTCAAATTAGTCAGGGAGAAAATAGATTCACATATTGTTCCATAGGTATGAATGGTAGAATAATATGAATGGAACTCAAATCTTACTTGTGTTCTGCTTATCTGAAAAGATCTAAACTACTGATAGTCAGCATATAGTTTATACACTTAGATAATATATGAACAATATCCAACTGTATAGCTACCTAAGACTTTGTTGTCAAGTGCTTCCTCTTGGAATGGACGGTTTGCATTTTCTGTCTTGTTTAGGTTTACTAATGTCTACATGTTTCTTTGGACATATCAGAAATATAGTCATTCAGAATAAAAAAGATATTCCATATTCTAGAAGTTACACAGATCCTCTGCATTAGTTTTGTTGCTTACCATTAGGGTACTGTAGCTTCTTAACAACACCAAGGAAAACCATGTGTATCCCCCTTTCATAGCACATCACTATGATTCTTGATTCCAGAGATCTTTATTTCTTTTTTATTCTGAGGAAAGGAAAATCTCTCTTTCTCTCAAAGTATAGCCAGAGAATCAATTTTCCAGAATATTCCATGAGGAGATTATTATTACATGCAAAAGATTGCATATCTGAAAATGAAAAAGGATATAGGGATACATGTAGCTTCCTCCTTGTGTCTAGAACATTCCTATTTCCTCTGTCCAACATTTGAAAATGAACTATTTTGGGGGGGAAGTCCCCCATAGTATGAGATGGGTTCTCCCACCCAGTCCCCCATGATGAGGTGAGCATTACACTCAATTCCTAGATACACACTGTATACTGTCAGAAGTTTATTTTGATTTTTGTGCTGCACTCTGGTAATGTCTTGATATGTTGGATGGAAGGTGTGCAAACTTGAGTGTTTGTCTGACAGCATTTAAGATGTGTCGTATTTCTTTCAATTATTGAAAGTGGTGCTAGAACAATACAAATACACAAAAGTATACTGTATTTTGAAATGGAGACATAAGCAAATTCAAATCACATTTTTACAGGTAACTGAATTACAGATACATATTCCATTGATGTTTGTGCAGTGTCTTCAAATCAATCTGAACTCCTATGAACTACCTGGACAAGTCTATGCAGCTTTCTCGACAATGTAACCATCTATAGTCACAAAGTGAGATGGGTTTTATGTCTCTGTGTGTGAGTGTGTGTTATCTATATGATACACTTCTAATGCACATATATATATACACACACACATATGCACACATACATATATGGAATGAATAGACAAACAATATCAAAGAAGTATCTGTTGCTCCATTTTTAAGATGGAAAAAAAAAACTAAAGTTTAGTTTTTCACACAGTAAAAGTTGCTTTGTGATAAAGGGAA
This sequence comes from Pseudonaja textilis, assembly GCF_049901715.1. Lineage (NCBI taxonomy): Eukaryota > Metazoa > Chordata > Lepidosauria > Squamata > Elapidae > Pseudonaja > Pseudonaja textilis. Next base: position 91,059,623 of record NC_141991.1, read on the forward strand.
GAAAAAACTACACCCCTTATCAAGTTCCTCAAAAGAACCTGTCACAATCAGGAATTATCATTAGGAGTCATAATGTGTTCTAAAATTCAAAATGTCCCATCAACTTAAAAATATTGTCGACTATAGTAGTTTCATTTGTTTTAAATATTCCTGGCTTATTACTTCATTGACCAATATTTAATTATTAAATTGTTTATTGTAGGGTTGTCCTTCAGGTACTCATTAGGGTGAAAATATAATAAACTTTAAACAAAGAAGCATGATTTTACTTCTCCATGTGCAAACTCTAAAAAGAAAAGTTATTAGCTATGTTTACATTAAATTGGAAATGATACTTAATTTTAAAGCAGTTGTTATAATCATAACATATAAGATGGGAGAAAGTGCTAAATGCTATCATAAATTAATATATCTAACATATGTGATTTTAAAAAATAGAATAAAGTTTCCAAATCAGAATGTTAGCCATGGCTGTGAATTCAGTCCCAACATACAGGTAACTGGAAAGTGTCAGTTACAGAAGGCTCAAATTTTGTGTGTGTGTGTGTGTGTGTAAGACTCAATGTTCACAACTGTAAATGAACAAGTTAAAGGCCAATTTGCATTTCTAAAAGATTATGCATTTCAAAAAGAAGGATGGAACAAAGTGGGGAGCATTATCAGAGAAGAAATACTGATCTTAAAAAGAGAGCATTTTTGTGAATAAGTTGCTGTAAATTTCAATTTGTTTATTTTATTTATTAATCTAATTTAGATAATCATCCATCACATGAAATGTGTCTCTGAGTGTGGCACATAGTAGAAGAGTTAACCATTGCCAAAACCACTTACAAGATATAATTTGGGCCACTTTCACAAGCCCAAAGGATCTGGATTGGTTCCTCACAGTCTTAAGGAACCTGTCCACCTCAAGTAGCTACAGTATGAACTGTAGAGAGGCTAGTATAGAAGTAACAGTTAAAATATTCATATTCAGAAACCCAGAGTTCAGCGCCCCTGAAGGTCATAAGGAATTCCCAGATTACCACCATCATCTCCTAGCTAATGCCATATTCAAGATGGACACATTTCCAAATTTTTGGAAATGTGGCACTTTCCCCCGACAAGAATAGCAAGAATGTTCAAGAATAAATCTGAAAAATGTTGGAAATGTCATCAGATACCTGGCTCATATTATCATATGTGGTGGACTTGTGAGGATGCTAAAAAATACTGGACTAAAATCCACATGTGGTTGGAAAAAATGACAAAAAAGCATATCGATTTGAAACCAGAAATATTTTTATTGGGAATTTTACCTGAAATATATGGTAAAGACTTGAAATACCTGATTGTAAATGTATTAATAGCGGCTAGGATCGTATTTGCTAAAAACTGGAAAAATGAAAAAATACCATCACAGGAGGAAATCATTAAGAAAATATTGGAATGTGCTGAAATGAGTAGATTGACATTTGAAATTAGAGAACAAGATGATAAACAATTTTATAAAATTTGGGATCTATTCTATCAATGGTTAGACAATAAAATACAGTAAAGAAATATGTAGACTTTTAGAAAAAATATATAAAGGTGTATTCTTTTCTAATTATATCTACAAAATGATTCTAGGATAGATCAGGGGCGATGATACAAATTGTTATAAAACAAATTAAGTAAAATATGATCATTTTGGAAAACATGAATGAATAAAAGTATAGTCAAATGATTAATAATGATATTAATGTATTTAATATATTGATTGAAAATTCGAGATTATATACAATGTAATTATAATTGAAGACTATGAAATGGAAGCACAAAACAATTTGTAAACCAACCGGCACACCGTATGTACATATATGGAAGATGATTTGATGTTTTTATGTTTTGTTTGTTTATGTTTGTTTTAAAAACCAATAAAATTTTATATTAAAAAAAAAGATGGACACATTTCCAAAAGGGCAACTTTCTTTGCTAGGCCCAACCTAGGTTTGTCCACTGGCTTCCAGTTTCTTTCCAGGTGCTGGTCAAAACCTTTAAAATCCCTACATGGCATAGGGCCACGTGATCTGAGGAAACACCTTTCCTAAGTTCATTTGTCTGTCCTAACAGGTCTAACAGATAGACTGGCACAGTCCTTTTCCCTTCCTCTAAATATTGCCATCTGATGGGAGCTAGGAAGGGTTCTTTTTCCATGGTATTCCCTCCCCATAGGATACTCTGGTCCCTGAAATTCACAGGCCTCTACCCTGCTAGCCTTCTGTAAAGCTTTGAAGATTGGCTCTTCCCTCAATGCTGGAGTAAGAGACTATATGTCTTGTGCCAAGATTTTAATGTTTTAATGTGTTTACATAGTTTTATGATGGTTTTTATATTTTTATTTTTGATTGCCTGATTGAGCTGCCCACAGTTGTGGGGAGAGCTATATAAATATTTTAAATGAATAAATAATAAAACAGATGGACGCAGATAGAATCACATTTTTCTTCTTCTTCTTTCCTACCTTCTTGGGACTACTCAGAGGGTGGGCAAGGTGTCTTCTATAGGGGGAGAGAGTCCATAGTAGCCTATCATTCTACTGTCTCTATCTCTTCCTCTTCCTCTCGCCCACACCTCTCTCTGTCTCCCTCTGTCTCTGTCTCTCTCTCTCTCTCACACACACACACACCAGTCCAGCTGCCACCCATATGCCAAAGCCCCAATATCCCACAAAGGAAATAAGTAGTAATGGAGAAGGAAATAAGTAGCAACAAAGGCATCTGGCAACAGAGTCCCCAGAAAAAATGCCTATGACAGGTCTGTCTGATAGAGATGTCCTAGAGAATCCCATGGCAGCCTGCCCTCAGTATCCAGTAGCAGTCTAGTCTCAACAACATCAACAGCTGGTCTTTCAAAAACTGAATCCAAAAATTACCCTGCTCAAACCAAAAGATCTTTGCCCAGCTTGTGACTAGATGATACAATGTAGCTAACCATTAGTGGCTCAGCAGGGTTAGCCAACAAGATGCTGCAAAAGGCAAAAAATCTGGGAAATGCTGGAAAACAAGCAAGCAAGCAAGCCACCAAGGATGAGGAACAGAGAAAAGCCACAAACACAACTGTCCTCAGGTATACTACCCTTCATTTCAGTCCAACCTTCCTTTTAAGTCTCTTGAGCCTCCAGCCTAAACAGCCTGAACTACTTCCATCCAGGCAACAATTTCTAAAAAACAAACACACACATACACACACAGAAACAAGAGGACACCTGACATGGCTTATCTCTCGCATTTTGATATCCCCCATTTAATTTAATTGATAGTATGATCAATTTTTAAATCTGAGTCATGTCAGCATAGAAAAAGCATAGTAACACAACAGCGTTTCACTCATTTTTGTTGAAATATTTACTCAAATAGTTAATGCTTCCAGAACTTTTTTATCAGAATGAAAAAAAACAGATATTTGCCATATTGCTTATGTTCATATAAGTAGTGTTACAAACCTGCTGAAATGAAGAAGAAAACTTACAGTTTACATTTCCTTGTCCAGACATTTGCCATGATAGAATGATAGAAATTTTTGAAAACTATTGACATCTGGCTTACATCTTTCAATTTCAGCTTTTTTCTAGGTATACAAGGACAAGCCATGAAATTATATTGAAACATAGCATGCCTCCAATTTGTAATTTTCTGCCCAACATAGATTTCATCATATATAATATTTGCAAACTGTGTTGTTCTAACACCACCCACCTCCTTTTCTAATGACAGAATGTTGTGGTCTACTGGCAGCCTGTGGAGAAGGCAGCAGAGTCGGACAGTAGGGAGGAACATGGACCAGTCCGGGAGTCCGGGGAAGATTCAGATGAGGGTCCTGCGTCCAATACAGAGGCGGGGCTAGGGCCATCTGAGAGTTATGCGCTGACTCTGGAGCCTCCAGAATCTGATAGCAGCAAAGCAGAAGAATAAGGGAAGCCTGTTCCCAGAGCATGCATGCGCAGAGCTGCCAGAAGGCAAGAACAGTTAAGACAAAAGGGGTGACTCGGAATAAGGTTTGGAGGTGATTGGCCTTCCCATAAGACATAATGGAGGAGCACAGGGACACGAACCTTTGCAGGAAGCAACTTTGTTAGTACTGGTCAGTTTGAAACCTGAAGCTCTGTGTCGAATTTGTACTCCGTTTGGCCTTGCATAACTAATTGGACATTTAGTCATTGGCAACATTTCAAGGAAGATAAAGGTGCATGCTTATCAGACTTATCCTGAAGGACTTTGGCAGACTTCCATGGGTCTATTTACAAACTGTTTGAGATCTATTACAAGCTGTAAATGAATAAAATTCACAGATGTTGAAATAAAGAAAAAAGGGTTTGGGGACTAATGTGTGTTTTTTAGTGTCTCAATAAGGCTTGGTCAGAACACAGAATAAGGTGACTGTGTGGACAGTTTTACTGTCACAATCTGCAAAACATAACTAATATCGTATTCAACTTGTCTCAATTTTTCAAAAATTTTTATATATAGTTTCAGTATTGTGCTAAGGTTACTTTAGTATATATACTGTCTGTAACATGAGGGGTTTCGCCCTTTACCTATTATCAGTTTTAACTACATTAAGATGAGGCTTTTTTTTCTTTCTGTTCAATCATGTCTGATTCTTGGAGATTGTTAAATGCAGTTTTCTTGGCAATTTTTTTCAGAAGTGATTTGCCACTGCATCCTTCCTAGGGTTAAGAGAAAATGACTGGTTCAAGGTCACCCAGCTTTCTTTTAGCAAAAGAAAGGATTACTCTGGATCCAACCTGTACCTTTTCTAAAACTACTTTTACTTGATATAGAAATATGCTATCTGAGATATCTGAAATCTAATCTTAGATATAGACCTAGATGTCCACTCTGAGAAAAGCATTCAAAATTTGCATGTCACTGAATAGTAGTGTACCATATACCAACTGACTAACTCTCCTGAAATAGAAATATTTGATTTTATAGTTTTTCTGATTGACTTGTGGAATTGTCTGCTTCCATATCCGGCCATGTTATTAGGTAACTATAGCTCAGCACTTTAATTATTAAATCTCTTCTTCTGAGAATACCAGTTTTCAAATAGGCTATTTCACAGTAATGACCTTTCTTCATTTTTCTTTCTTACTGTCAAAAACAACAGTTAAACAATCAACTTATTCTAAGAAAGTTTGGTTAAATAGCTGCTTCCTCCGAAGTAGGAAATGAGAAAAATTTCTCCATGGAAATGTAGGATATGTTGATAGAAACCTGTGTATCTTATACATGTTAAAATAACAAATTATATCTGTAGATGTGTTCTATTTCAGCTGTATTTTCTAAAGAAAGAGTGTACTCAACCACAACACCTTTTATCTTGAACTAAACTCTCGAACACTTATTTTCCTCCTTCCTCTTAGCTGAAGTGAAATCCCAAGAATGTAGCCATGGGCTCTTGTTTACATTCTCACTCCCCATGTATCTTGGAAACTGGATCAGCCTGTCACATTCCACTATGCCAATACTATGTAAAATAAGAGTCCTTTTAGAATATGGCACCTAATTATCAAGCCTCCATCCCAAGCACTGATGTTACAAAATAAGCGAAATGCTTGTAGGATTAACAATGATTGATAATATGTCGGAGAAGGAAAGGTGCAATAATTCCATCATATGAAAAAGGATATCATATTTTTATGGACCAGAGCTTACGTTACCAAAATTGTACCCCATAAATAAATATGTTAATCTCTAGGATTGTATAGTTTATTGTTGAGATGGACTGGAATTCTTGCTAGAGGCAATTTGCAAATATATTTTAATGAGGTAAAGTGGTCTCAAGACCATTGCCCATAACATTATTTCAGCATGATCACTGAACAAAACAGCACAACAAATACATTATATCGTAAATGGAACAGGCATTTACATGTGAAATGGGGTTTTGGCCTAAGCTTCTCCAATTTCTATTCTTCAGTGTGCAAGATTTAAAAAAAGGTGGGGCAAAGGAGCATTAAATCTTATAAGAGCTTTTGCCCCACTCTATAACATGATATGTTTTTGTTTAAATGTGTAAAGGTAACAAATATTGTAACATAAATGTTATTTTCTGTTTCTCTACGTAGGACAATAAAATTAATTCAGATAAATCTGCTTCCTTTGGTGTCAAAGAAGAAGAGGAACAAATTTACAGTAAGAATCTTCTGTCTGAATCAGAAATTAGAAAACCCCAATCCCATTCCACTTCAGTTGCAATCTTTATGTTTTGCTGCCTGAAGAGAAGTTTCAGTAGTGCTTCCCTGACTTCCTGAATAGTAGCTAACTAAAGTGTTACCAGAATCTAATTCAATACTGACAGCAGATTGGCTGGGTATGGTGGGGGCTTGGGGGATATGGGACAGATTAAACAGTGCTGTTTATATAATGCATTTGCAATTTGCAGTAGATCTGCAAATGACATCTATTTTCTGACAATAATTAAATGTCTCCTTTCTTGTAAATTAGGCTGTTGAAAAAGAATGTTTAGAAGAATTGATTTTTATATGAAAGGACTTATAAATCACAAATACATATATCTGTGCATGTTTTCAAAGGCATCTTATTCTATAATATTTAAGTTATGCTTTGAGTTCATCCTAGTAGTACTTGGATAGAAGATTAGTAAGGAATTTCAGGGCTGTTAACTAAAGTGGGAATTAAAAGCAAATCCCCAAAAGACAAGGCAAGCTATTTCTACCATCCTGCCAAGAAAACTGCATGGAACAGGAGTTGAAGTCAATTCAAAAGCATCTTTCCTCTTCCCCCCTCTTTTCTTTTGTTTTGCACAGGGTCTGAATGGTGGATGCCAGACTTCTAGAAAGAAACAAAGTCAAGGCACTAAACTTAAAGTCACCCCAGCTCTCTTTTATACCTTGGCACAACAGCACTAGCAGGTTTGAGCAATATAAAAAAATGAAACCCAGCTACCTGCAATATTATAAATGCAATATTAGAGATGCATAACTAAACTCTAACAACCTTGAATGAAATTAAAAATTCTCTAGTAGAGAAGCATCTAGTCTTACTTCCATTCAGGCATAATCTGATCTAAAATCCCCAGAGATTTTGTTTTCAGAGAGGAAGCCTCTAGTCACTATGGTAGCAGCAGCAGTCATGGAGAGCCTTTTATCTGGCATTCACAGATGATACATTTATCAGCCTATCTAATTTGTTACCAGTCAACATTCAGAAATCCTATAGTATATTTGTGGATTTTCTGCCCCAATTCTCAATGCAGTCATAATTTTGTCTAATCTACTTGTCTAATTCTGTATCTTTACAGAATGGTAATACAAAGAGTCCTCTATGCAATCAACCCCTTTTTTTTTTCAGAGTAATGCTATCAGAGCATGTGGTTTGTATGCACAGATTCAGCAGTGGCACTAGGCATTGAGTATAATTCTATCTAACCAGTGATTAATCATATGCCAAAATTATCAGAAAAATGACTGAATTACCCTGAGTTTTTAAGTTTTTAGATTGAACAATTAAACAAAAGCATATGTTTTATGTGGCGTTCAGAAAAGACTGAGCTGAAGTCTTCACTCCAGTCCGTGTTTCCAGCGGGAACATGGACCGTTCCTATTGGCTGATGCCATTTGACAGCTGACTATAAAAGGGAGCTGTCAAACGGCATCAGCTGTTGTCTGCCGGCTGGCTACCTTGTTAGCGTGGCAGCCGCGGCAACCCTTTATTGCTACAATAAAGTAAAGCTGAAGTTCGCTCCGTGTTTGCCTCAGGTTATTCCGCTGCTCCACAACACTGGCGACGAGGATGGTATACTTATAAGAGGCAACCAGGCAAAGAATCGCTGAGCGAAGTCACTACAAAAAGAGTCGAAGTCACTACCGAGCTGAATGTCATTTTAAGAGCTACTGTCACTATTTGCGAGTGCGAATTTCAACTTTTCTCAAAAGATCCGGCACCGCTGAGTCGAGATGACTTTGAACCCTGCATTCCCACCTTTCAGACCGACAGCGGAAACATGGGAGTCCTACAAAAACCGATTTGACTGTTTCCTAGATGCCATAGACCTTGCTGACATTTCTGACCATAGGAAAAAGTCCTACTTTTTAAGTTTTTGCGGAGCCACAGTGTTTGACACTGCTACGGCATTATTCGTTCAATTAAGACTGTTCCATGGGAAGAATTGCAGGAAATTCTTTCCAACCACTATTCCCCTAAGCCATCCCAAATTGCCAGGCATCATGCATTTAGGAGACGGATTCAGGCTGAGGGAGAGACTATTAGTGGGTACATGGCTGCCCTATGAACAGCTGCCTTGCATTGTGGGTTTAGAGACTATCTGGAAGACATGTTATTAGACCAACTAGTTTGTGGAGTCAGGGATTTAAGGCTACAAAGGTGTCTATTGGCTAAAGGGGATTTAACCCTTAAATTAGCAATTGAAGAGTCTCAAGCTGCTGAACTATCAGCACTTTCAGCAGCAGAAATTCAGGGAAATCCAATTAGCCAGGGCAGCTCAGCCATCCATTACGATGAAGCCTCCTCAGAAGAAGGCTAATGATGTAAATCGCCTCAGGCAGCAAAAAACCAGTCAAGGGGAAAACAGGCCAATCCCCAATCTACCTCCGCGGCATCAGCCCATTTGTCTAAGCTGTGGGGGAAACCACCACAGGGTATCCTGCAAATTCAGGAATGCCATTTGTCTAAAATGCCAAAGGAAGGGTCATTTAGCCAGGATCTGTCAAGCAGGAAAGACTTTTGCCCAAAAGCCTCAGACAACCCAACGTTTCCAAAAACAAGTTGAAGACTGTTTTACCTGCTATCAAGCCAAGCTGACTAACAAAGGCTCTAACAAAATTAGTGGTTTTGTTTCTATAGAAGGGAAACCTTGCAGGATGGAGTTTGACACAGGCTCAGCACTGTCCATCATCTCATGGAGCACCTTGCAACAACTACTTCCCAGAATGGCTAAGAAGAAGCTTCATAGCTGCTAGTTAACCCTATGCGACTACCAAGGCAGAACCATCCCAGTCATCAGAAAAGGCAAGTTTTTTGTACAATTTCAAAATTTTAAAGGTCACTTGCCTTTAGTGGTAGTGGATGGTGCCCTCTCTAGCCTGTTGGGGTTAGACTGGTTCCCTGCCCTTGGCCTCCATATAAGCGGAATCCATTCTATTACAAATGCTGAAGTGGACACCTTGTTTAATGACTATGCTGATGTGTTCAGCGAGGGGCTGGGCTGTTATTCAGGAACCACAATATATTTCAACTTGGACCCTCAGGCAGTACCAATCCGTTTAAAGCCTCGAAGGGTACCTTTTGCAATCTGCCCCAAATTAGACATGGAGCTTGACAAATTAATTAAACAAGGTGTATTAGAGCCTGTGGACTTCGCAAAATGGGAAACCCCAATAGTGACACCCCTGAAGAAAGATGGGAGCGTAAGAATCTGCGTGGATTACAAGGCGTCATTGAACAAATATTTACAAATCAGCGCCTATCCAGTCCCTGTTATCCAGCACCTACTACATTCTTTTGAGCCAGGAACCATTTTCGCTAAATTAGACATGTCACAGGCCTATCAACAGTTCCCTGTTGATGACACAGCCACTGAACTATGAACTATGGGCACAGGGGCGCTTTCAAATGTAGGCGCCTCCAATTTGGCGTAAGTGTAGCCCCAGAAATTTTCCAATCCTTAATGGAAAGACTTCTTCAAGGATTACCAGGCATAATTCCATATTTTGATGACATTTTAATATCTGCCCCTGACAAGCCTCAGTTACTGCAAACAGTCAGAGGAGTCCTCGATCGTTTCAGACAGCATGGTCTTAAGTTAAAGAAAGATAAGTGCACTATTGCCACCCCACAAGTAGAATTTTTGGGATACAGAATTGACACTTCTGGTATTCACCCAATCAAATCCAAAGTAAGGGCTATTCACGAGGCACCCACGCCAACTAACAAAACTGAGCTCCAGGCCTTTTTAGGACTTCTTAACTTTTACGTTTCATTTTTGCCTCATAAAGCTTCCGTTGCAGAGCCTCTGCACAGACTCTTGGACAAGCAATCCCCCTGGCACTGGGGACCTAGGGAAGCCCATGCCTTCCATGCTGTCAAATCATTAATTACATCCAATGCTATCCTGATACAATTTAATGAACATTTACCTTTAGTTTTAGCAGATGCTTCTCCTTTTGGCATAGGTGCTGTTTTAAGTCATAGACTGCCTAATGGTTCTGAGGCACCCATTGCCTTTTTCTCCAGAACTTTTTCCCCAGCTGAGCACAACTACAGCCAAATTGACAAGGAGGCTTTGGCTGCAGTTGCTTCTGTCAAAAAATTCCATGAGTTTCTATATGGACACTATTTCAAGTTGATCACGGATCACAAGCCTCTGTTAGGCCTTCTGTCTGGCGAAAGACAAACTCCTCAGGTTTTGTCTCCAAGAATGACCAGGTGGACCTTTTTTCTGGCTGCCTATTCCTATACACTGGTTCATTGACCTGGCAAGAGTCTATGCCACGCTGATGCTCTTAGTTGCTGCCCCCTGCCTGTTCCTGTGGAGGATCCTGCACCAACTAATGCTGTTTTCCAGATCAACGATCTCAAACTCCCCATCACCGCCCTCGATACCGCTGCCCACTCTTCCAGGGACAAGGTAATAGCCCAAGTTCTTGACTGGGTGGAAAGGGGGTGGCCAGCAATTCCTTATGCCCCCAAATTCGTGCCTTTCAAAATTCACCAGCAAGAACTATCTTCTTGGCTGTTTACTTTGGGGAACGAGGGTAGTTATCCCTTCCAAGTTGCAAGACTCAGTTTTAAAGGTCCTGCATGAGGGCCATCTCGGCATTGTCAGGATGAAGGCCCTGGCTCGCAGTTATGTATGGTGGCCAGGCATGGATGCTCAGATTACAAGTTGGGTGAATGCTTGTCAGCCATGCCAAGCTACCAAACCTGCTCCAACCACATCCACTCCAGGCAGGTGGGAAGATTCTGTGGCCCCTTGGTCCCAGGTGCATATTGATCTGGCTGGCCCCATTCATGGGCGTACATTCCTGGTGATGGTTGATTCTTTTTCTAAATGGGTAGAACTGGCCTTGATGACCACCACAACTTCAGAAGCTGTTACTAAGGCTCTATCAAGGATATTCGCTACCTATGGCCTCCCTGACACCATTGTGTCTGATAACAGCCCCCAGTTTACTTCCTGTGAGTTTGAGATCTTCCTAGCCAACCTAGGAATAAGGCATGCACTTATAGCTCCTTTTTATCCTGCCAGTAATGGCCTGGATGAAAGGGCAGTCAGATCAGTTAAGGAGGCCCTGGCAAGGTTTGGGCCTATAGATTGGCACTCTAGACTCGCTAAGTATCTCCTGACCCAGCACACAACTCCCTGTGCCACCACTAATAGGCCTCCGGATGAACTTCTCATGGGTAGACGTCTGAGGACCACCCTAGACAGACTCCATCCGCATTATGCCCCAGTCACACCCCTAGGGTCAAAAAGCCAGGCAAGGGAGTTTGCTGAGAATAACCAGGTCTATGCCCGGAACTATGCGGGCCACCCTTTGTGGATGCCTGGGCAAATTGTGGTGGTAACTGGTCCTAAGTCTTACTGGGTCCAAATGCAAGATGGGCGCATCTGGCGTCACCATATCGATCAACTTAGAAGGTGCATCTGCAGATGGCCCTCAAGACATTCCTGCAACAGAGAAACCACCAGCGCCCAAAGAAACTTCCCTCGGATCCGACAGGAATGCAAGCCTACCTGAACAGCTTTCTGTCCCTCACTCAGAAACACCTGAAGCCGAGATGCCAGCTTCATTGGCACCAGAAGTTGCCCAGCAAGCAGAAAAGTTCCTTCCAGCAGCAGCTTCATCAGGTCTTAGAAGATCTGGCCGCCTGTGCAAGCGCCCGAGTTATCTGAAGGACTACACATGCTCCGTTTTGGGGGAAAGGAGTGTGGCATTCGGAAAAGACTGAGCTGAAGTCTTCACTCCGGTCCGTGTTTCCAGCAGAAACATGAACCGTTCCTATTGGCTGATGCCGTTTGACAGCCGGCTATAAAAAGGAGCTGTCAAATGGCATCAGCTGTAGTCTGCCGGCTGGCTACCTTGTTAGCGCGGCAGCCGCGGCAACCCTTTATTGCTACAATAAAGTAAAGCTGAAGTTCGCTCCGTGTTTGCCTCACGTTATTCCGCCGCTCCACAACATTTTATATTTAAAGAACAAATATATTCTCAATAATCCTTTTATTATTTACATCATAGCTACCGTGATCTATAGAATAGCGTCACTATTTTTAAAACATATTGCTTATTTTTTAAAATGCTTTCTAAATCTATATATAATCTCCCTCCATCTCTATCTTGAAGCATCATGCCTGCTTTATAATAAACTCAAAACCCCTAGTCAGTAAACTGATTTGCTGTATAGTACTTAACGCATTAGAAGTAGCAACATAAATAAATCAAATAGCAGTTTTGAAAAACACATGCCTTATATATTTATAAAGAATTTTGCATGCTTCTTTTTAGAATGGGTGAAGTATTATTTATAGCAGTAGCATTAATATTTGCATGTACCATAAACCATAAATACTATTCCAAGGATTATAAACAGACTATTTAGGGTAGAGTGAAACTTTATTTATACATTCAAATCTACGATCAACTCTGAAATAACTCAGTAGGATGCAGCTAATTATTTGAATTAATTCAATTATTTGAATTAATGTGAACAAAAAACCCACTTATAATTGATTTTTTAAATCTTTAGTGCAACTCAAAAACCAGTAGATTAAGTGATGTCATTTTTAAGGACTTAGCTGCCAACATACTTTAGTTATACCTAGTATAAGACTTCTGATGTTTATTCTTCAAAAGCAAACATCCTGGTGGACTAGTGCTTAACAAAAAATGCATGTATGGGCCAATCAACATATTTTAAAAGTACACACTATTCTGGTTGTATCAGTATTCTCCAAACCAGCCTGGGAATGTAACCTTTTGAGGACATGACACCCCATTTGAAGCTGAGAGAACACTCCACGTTACTATGAAGTCTTTCTTCTCAATCATAAAAGTATCCCTCATAATGTTTTGACTAGACCCGTCAATGCAAGTGAAGCTTGCTGTAGCAAAACATAACTCCTGCATGATACAAATACCAAAAGTTGTTGCAAGCTACAGCAGCCTTCCTGAAATGCAAGATGCGAACAATGGAAAAAATAAAAATACAGAACACTCAGTTAGAGCAGAATCAGATCAAGCTTAAACTCTTCATTAGCATTACTTTTTTAATTGAGGTGGCAGACTAATTGCTACCATATCTATATTTAGCATTGTTAATTTTAGATTATATTTTTATATTTTTCAATGTCTTGAAGTTGCTTACATTATCTATTTATTGAAAATGACAATAGATTAAATTTATGTAACCCAAAAAACTGTGTAAGAGGATTTTAAACTTTTTCAGAAAAATCTTGAACATTTTGAACATTTAGCAAACATACCACATTGAATTATCTTTGAAAAGAGAACTTATACAAATGGGCATTGGTAAGTTTACCTGTGAACACCCTTTTTATCTATGCTGCGAGAGAGCCCAGGATGGGTAGACTCCTTCTTATGACATCATTAAGCTGAGTTTGTACTTGTATATAAAAAGCCAATCCCCAGCTTTGGTGAAGATACTTGAGAGACTGAAGAAGTGTCTTTGAAAGCAGACACCCTTCTGGCCGAAGTGATAGAAATGAGGAAAACTACCTTTAGAGTTAGGAATTGGAGAGACACTGTTCTAAGGGTTCAAAGGGGGGCTTCGTAAGGGCATTAAGAACCATGTGAAGGTCCCATAAAGGATACCTGTGCAGGGGTGATGGGACAAGGAAGGAAGCGAACCCCATGAAAGAACTGAGGAGAGAGCCGCTACCTGGCAATATAAGGTATTGGGAGCTAAACCTTTCTCCAAGCCATCCTGAAGGAATCTAAGAACCTCTGCCAATTGGGCTGAGGAAGGAGAGAGACCCTCCTTGAGGCACCATTGGGATAAACCCCTCCAGGTGGCATCATACAGGTGCCTCGTAGAAGGTTTGTGAGACTCCTGGATAGTGAGGATAACCCCCTCTGAGAAATTAGCCTCCCTTAGCCACTGCTGCTCAAGCATCACATGGTCAGCTTCAGCCACTGGGGCTCTGGATGGATCAGGGCCCCTTGGTGCAGGGAGATGAGATGGGCTGGGATCCTTCAAGGGGAAACCACAAACAGGTTGACCATGTCTGCAAACCAGGGTCTCCTTGGCCAATAGGGTGCCAGGAGAATTAGCTCCGCTCATTCCGCCAACAGCTTCTGTATGACCACCGGAATGATGGGAAGAGGGGAAAGGCATAGAGGAGACTCATGGGCCATTTGCAATGAAGAGCATCAATCCCCTCCACTCCCTGGCAAAGAAACTTGGTGAAGAATCTGTTGACTTGGGGATTTTGAGGAGTGGAGAAGAGACCCACCTCCGGAGTTCCAAATCTGAGGGAAAGATCCCTGAATAGGGATGGAGGAATGGACCATTCTGCCTGGTTGACTAAACTCCTGCTCAGCCAGTCGGCTTGGGAATTGTCGACTCCAGAAATGTGATCCGCTGAGATCGACAGCAGGTGTTTTTCTGCCCATAACCCCAAACGTTCTACCTCCCTCATAAGTGCCATGGATCTCATTCCCCCCTGTCTGTTGACATGTGCCTTTGTGGCCATAATGTCCATCAACACGAGAACATGGGAGCCAGTCACCGAGGCTCTGAAATGCTTGAGAGCCAAAGAGATAGCTCTGAGCTCTAACCAATTTATGGGATGGGTGCTGTCTGATCTGGACCAAACCCCTTGAGCTATCTGACCCTCCATATGGAAGCCCCAACCCAGAAGGCTGGCATCTATGCTGATTACTAGCCTGTCTGGTTCCTTGAATTGGAGCCCCTTCCAGAGGAACAGGGAGAGCCACCAACTGAGGGACTGCCAGGCCTGTTGAGAGAGCAGGAACTTGATTGATGAGTGGCTGGTTCCTGCTCATTGAAAGGGGAGCAGGAACCACTGGAGCAATCGGGAGTGAAGCTCTGCCTACGGGATGATGCCAATACAGGAGACCATCTTCCCCAGTAGTTTGGACAGCAGCGACAATGGAATAGTCTGTTGTTGTTGAATCTGGCTGAGGATCTCTGCAAGGCTTTTTCCATCTGGAGACAGGAAAACCTGGCACAAAGTTGTGTCGATGGTTGCTCCCAAGTGTAGCAGTTTGGTCGTGGGTGAGAGATGGCTGTTCTTGGTATTGATGGAAAACACGTGGCTTTGGAGGCAAGACAGGGTGATTTGTAAGTCCTGATGGGCTGAGAGGATGGAGGAGGACAATATCAACATGTCGCCCAAGTAGCATTGGATCCTCACTGGAATAGAATGGAGTGAAACCACCAATGCTACTAGAATCTTTGTGAAGACCCTTGGAGCCGATGAGAAGCTGAAGGGAAGGGTTTGATACTGGAAGTGTGAATTCTGGTAACAGAAACAGAGAAACTGGTGATGATGAGGCCAGATGGGGATATGGAGGTAAGCCTCTATGAGATCAATGGAAGAGAGGAGGTCGCCCTCCCGAACGCTCTCTAAAATAGAATGCAGGGTCTGCATTTTAAATCGCCTGTATTTGACAAATTGATTGAGAAATTTTAGGTCAAGGATGGCTTGCTACCCCCGAGGCTTTGGGAACAACAAAAAAATGAGAGTAAAATCCACGTCCCCATTGTAAGGTGGGAACTGGTTGAATAGCCCTTATGTCAAGTAGGTGTTGAATGGCCGAATTTGTAAGAGCTCTCTTTGAAGTGTCCCGTGAAATGGGACAAATCAAAAAAATGTCTGGGGGTGATGATAGAAATTCCAATTGTAGCCCTGAACTAACAGTGTTGAGCATCCATTGTTGACTCCTCCCATTTGGAGGCAAAGAAGGCTAAGCGACCTCTGATGGATGGGGAGAACGAGGTATTACTTAGAGTGACGGAAGGCATGACCCCCTCCCCCCCGAAAGGGCCATTTACCAACAGAAGGTTGTTGTCTGCCAGGTGGTTCTTCACATTGGTTTTGGCGTTGAGAATATGCCCTCTGTGGCTGAGGAAAGCGGGAGGTGGACTCCGCCCGAAAGGCAAGTGGGCAATAAGGAGCTGGGTGATAGTCAGCTTTTTTCCCAAAGGAAGAAAGAATTTTATGTTTATCTCTGGTCTCAATGAGATACGGCTCTAGAGCCTCGCTGAAAAGCTTGTCTCCTGCGCAGGGGGCAGAGGACAGCTTCCATTTGCGGCATGACTCCACCTGCCAATTTCGGAGCCACAGAAGCCTTCTTGCCTCCACCGAAAATGCCATGGCCCTTGATGCAAATTTGGCAGAATTGAGGGTGGCATCCGCAGTGAATTCCGCCGCTGCTATAATTTTGTTAAGGTCCTGATGAGACCTGAGGTCAGAGGCAGGCAATCGGTCCTGTGGTTGGTGCAGCCATCGTAGAGATGCCCTCATGAAAAACGATGCAGCGGTCGAAGCCCGAATAGCTCACGCAGCTGCTTGGTGGTTGCGCTTGAGGGTCTGTTCGGAACACTTGTCCTCTGGTTTAAGGACATCCTCTGGCTCTGTGGGAGTGCCAGAAGAGGAGAATGATGCCACAGCCAGAGTGTCTACTGAGGGCTCTGCAAAGGCATTGGCTAGAGATGTGCTGACATTGTAGAACCGCTTATCCAAAGATGATGGACGAGGACCTGCCGAAGAGGAAGTGCACTGTTCCTTGACCATGTCGAGAAACAAAAGGGGAGAAGGCAAAACCTCCATATGTACTACTGGCTTGGAGAAGAGCGAGTCTCCTTGCCCGGAGGGTTCCCCTTGTGGTTCAGGTGCTGCTTCCTCGGGTGACAGCTTGCCAGTGACCAGGGCCTTGCTAAGTAGGGGTTTAAAGAAGGCTGGTTTAAAGACTAATGCAGAGGAGGGTTGATCTGGATGAGTCTTCTTCCTCTGAAAGATTGTGATCACAGATTTCGCCCTCTTCGCGGTCTCAATGACAGGAGCAACTGTGTTCAGATGGGGAGGCACCCTCTTCCCCTTCATATTCCTCCCATTCTGACTGTGAAGAATGGACCCTGAGGTCTTAGGGTCTGTGGAAATCTCGTTGCGGAGGTAAGGAAGCCATAGCCGGAGAAGGGAGAGTGGCCCGAACCCTTTCCAGAGGCAGAAGAATCTGTTGAAAACCTTCAGCCAATCCCTGTCTAATGGCTAAGGAAACAACATCTTGGATCTCCCTGGGCCTGTTATCAAAGGTAGCGGAGGCCAAAGGTCAGCTGCAGTGAGCATGAAGGTGGCTTCCGGCCTGATCTGGGAGGCCTGAACTCTGGAGGGAAGAGAGGGGGCCCAGGGCCCAGAAGTTTGCTGGAAATATGACCCAGACCTGCTGAAATCCTGAGGTTGTTCCTCAAATGCATCAGGGGACCAGACAGGGGGGTCCAAAGGCTCCATGAACAACTTCCCCTCCCCGAGGGGGATTCTCTGGAAACCCTGATGTTCGGCTGGCCGGGAAACCTGTTGCAGTTATCCTCTCAGTTGTTGAATAGTCTTGTTAAATTGTCTCTCTAGAGCTGCATGTCTGCGTTTCTCTGCCTTCAACTCAGCCTGAGTTGTCTTCTTAGGGGCTAGAGCCTTAGCTCTGATTTTTGCAGCCACTTCCCTCTGATCAGTACATTGTCTGCATCTTTTCCTTTTAGTGGGCTGGAGGGCCTGTTCCACTGGGAGGGAAAGCTTTGCATGAGCACTGTCATGATCCATTTTAAAATAAGCAAGGCTCAAGCATTGAGAGAATGGCTCTCAAAAGTGCTTAAGGATGGCAGAGGGTGGAATTGGGTCTTTGGAGCCCTGAAAATGGCCGCCAGGCCACTTAAAATGGCTGCTCACCTCGTGTCTGAAGAGACTGCAATGAAAGATGGCCACTGCTCGTTGATGGCTCCGAGAAGTGAATTTCGCTCCTTAGGCTATTGCAAGCCCCGAGCGATCAGATCAGCCAGAGAAGGAAGAGATCGCCTCCCATGTGATCAGCTGGCTGGCTCTATTATCAGTTTGCCGATCAGTTTTACGATCGGACAAACTGCGGTTATGGGGAAGGTCTCAGATGCTTCCCTGCTTGCCTAGCAGCACTTGGGAAAATGTTTATCCCAACATTGCAGGAGAACGGAGCCCCACTCTCCTGAAGTTGCAGCTGCCCAGATCCCCAGGAGCTGATTGAAGCAAGGGTAGCTTCTGTAGAAAATCGCTGAATCGCTAATGCTTTCAGAGACACAGCTTGTGGCTTAAAGAAGCTGAGTCAAAGCTGGGGATTCTCCCGGGGGCTGGCTTTTTATATACAAGTACAGACTCAGCTTAATGACGTCATAAGAAGGAGTCTACCCATCCTGGGCTCTCGCTGCAGCATGGAGAATAGAAATGTTTCCAGATATTTGACTCAAGAAATAGAAGTTGCCTTAAATCTAAAATTGACAAGAAAAAGTTGCCTAGACAGCTAATTGTATGAAACAGTTAATTGAAAATTAATTCTCAATTTATGCAGGAGGGGGGCAGTAAACAATCTCTGAAGCTGCCTAAAAGTTTTTAGAATGTGGCAACAATGTTTCTTTCCCAGCAGCAAAGTGCTCTACCAATAGAGATGCATATCCATTGCTGAAGATCAGGTAAAGTCATGTCTGCAGGCAAGAAATATTCAATTACAGCATCACTCCAAACAGATGTCTCAGAAATAGTCCCAAGGGAGTTGGATTCCTTCCAACCAGGCACAACAATTTGGAGTAGCTGTAGATTATGCCAGGTTGGTACAGCCATAGATTATGCCCTCCATTATCACTGGATTTTAAAAAAATGAAATTAAGAATAACAGTACTAGCCTATTTTGTGGAAAAAAATTATTCCATCTACAGTTTCTGTTCCTATCATGACCAATGAAAATTACAAGGATTTTGAAAATAATATACTGTAGGCTATTTTATTCCCCCATCTCTGTTTATGACTGTTCTGTTCCAAATTAAAGAAGTTATTGGTACAGATGCAGAAGACAAAATTAACATTCTAGTGAATAAACAGTAGGATCACCAACAGTGAACACAATGTTATGTTTCAAGCACTTAAGGGTCAAAGAACAATAGCATACCTGTTGCCAAATAGCAACTCAAACATTTTTTGCATTCCATACAGTTACTTGTAGTCATAAATAACTAATATTTAACCATGAAGAATGTCACTTTGACCTCACATCCAATGGTTTAGTCAATTCTTTTAAGCAGTGTCCAGGAATACTCACCGATAAGTTCTTTATTTTAGTTCCATTCTATTAACCTTGACACATTTTTAAATGTAACATAAGCCATTTTCATTAATATCTGAATGAACTTGACTATCATATAGGGAATTGCAAAAAGTATTAAGACTCTACTCAAGAGTCAGATATGAATGAACAAAGAGGCAATATAGCCACGAGGGGAAACTTTGATAATTTGCATCAGAAAACATAGTATCTCTTTCGCTAAACTCAGCATTGTCTTTTGGAAAGTTTGATTGTGATGGCAGAGAAGAAATAAGGCTTTCTGTTTTAAAATGGGCTTCTGTTAGAAAATCATTGCATTCTTTTTGATTGGTTAGCAGTACTGTATCAACTGAATATGAAGCAATACTTCAGCAGCGCATTGCAATGAATTTCAAACAGATCAAACAGATAATCAGAGTTGGAAGGGACCTTGTAGGTCATCTAGTCCAACCCCCCGCCCAAGTGGGAGACCCTATACCATTTCTGACAAATGGCAGTCCAATCTCTTCTTGAAAATCTCAACTGATGGCGCTCCCACAACTTCCGAGGGCAAGCTGTTCCATTGGTTGATTGTTCTGTCAGAAAGTTTCTCCTCATTTCCAGGTTAAATCTCTCCTTGTTCAGTTTCCATCCATTATTCCTTGTCTGGCCTACAAGCACTTTAGAAAATAGCTTGACCCCTTCCTCCCTGTGGTAGCCCCTCAAATATTGGAAGACCACTATCATGTCTCCCCTGGTCCTTCTCTTCAGTAGACTATCCATGCCCAGTTCTTCTAACTGTTTTTCATATATTTTAGTCTCCAGTCCCTTAATCATCCTGGTTGCTCTTCTCTGTACTTTTCTAGAGTCTCAACATCTTTTTTATAATGTGGTGAACAAAACTGGATGCAGTATTCTAGGTGTGGTCTTACTTAGGCTTTATGGAGTGGTATTAGTACCTCACTTGATCTTAATCATATCCCTCTTTTAATGCAACTTAGGATTGCATTAGCTTTTTTGGCTGCTGCTCCACACTGGTGGCTCATATTTAGCTGGTTGTCCACTAAGACTCCAAGATCCCTCTCACAGTTACTGCTATTGAGCCTGGTTTCACCCAGTCTATATGTGTACTTTTGGTTTTTCTTGTAGAACTTTTTATACAATGTTCTACAGATTTAAGCATATTTAGAGATTTTATGACAAATGCTTTCTGGCTATGTTTAATTAATTCTAAATAACTTGATGAAACAAGTTATTTATAAATTATTCCATATAACATTCCTTTATCATCTTTATTAATCAGTTATATAAGATCCCTTTGATTCATTGCAAACAACTTTATGTCTTTTTTTAAATTTTCTACCACAGAAGTGTGGTTGTTGGCTGACTTTAAAAATGAGTTAGGCCAATTCATGGAAGTCATGGGGATCAATCGCTATTACTCATTGATGGCAGTGTGACAACTCCTACTGGGAGACTAGTTGCCTTATTTGTGGTTGGCTACTGAGGGAACAGACTATTGGACTATTGAACTAGACCACAGGTGTCAAACTTGCAGCATCACACACACACACACTGATGATTGTGATGGAATGAAGTAGACCAGCCCTTCATAATTTCTTTCCAGGAAAGGAAAAGACTTGAAATCATCCAAATGCTTCAGGCTCCTCATGAGGAAACCGCAAAGCAATTGTCTCTGATAGATTTAGAACACTTGGAAATTAGGAATAACATCTCATACATACTGTAATTGGCCCTTTGAAAGGACACTGGGTCCACATACTTTGTTTTCTAATCACTTATGGAAATTGCTGTTCAGCTATTAGGAACCTTTGGATTGATAATTTTTATCATATTGGGTGAGTTTCCTTCAATCCTCAGTAAAAGTTTGAAAACAATTTTATGTATATGGAACAGCAAAAAGGTATTATAACTTATAAATGGACAAAGATAGCAGATAAATTTGAAATATTTTGGAATTAACTATAAGAATCCTTCCCATGGAAAAATGCTTTTGTTTTGATTTTTAAAAAACAACAAGATAATAATTTAAAAATTGGACCATACTGGGAACTAATTACAGTTATAGGCAAACAATACACAAGCTTGACTTACAATTACAGATTGAAGAAGATATGTCAACATTGGACACACTGAAGATGTTTTCAAATAATGGACCTAGAAGTTAGTTTTAAGAGTATCTGCCTCTATAGATAGATTTTGTTTAAAAGATGTTATGGAAGAGGAATATATCTAACAAGACTGAGATAGATTTGAAAGTAGATTTTAAAATGAGAGGCTGCAAAAAATTGGTATAGAAAAAGTGCTACAACGATACAAAGGAAACAGGTTGATGCCTTAATAATTGAAAGGTATAACAAATCAAAAAAGTGAAATCAAGTTCCACAACACTTTTTAAAGATACCACAAATCAAGATTGTTAGAAGTAGAAGGAAGGAATATAAGGTTGCTTTATCAGATCAAGGTTAAAATAGATAAGTTATCTTTGGTAATCCTTAATGACTTTTTTGCTGAAATCAGGACTAGAATAACAAGGGATTTAAGGAAATGTTTATAGATAAGAGTTGGGTTTTGGGAAGAAGAGATCATTTGTTATATTTTAGGAGGTGATAAATTACTAAAATTATTTATACCTGCTGTGATGAACAGGGAAGTCATTTTCTAGGTAGTTCATACAGTTACTGCTCTTCTCAATTTCAATTATTGGGAAATGTTAGAATGTATTATTGGAAAAAGGACTCTTAATTAAATTTTAGTAATTAAATAAAAGATATTGTACAAATGGCTCTAGTGTAGAATCACTCTCCAATTTGTAGAACCAGAAAATGGTAGCCAATTTCAAACCAAGATTTTATATTTAATCTAATTACTGTGTTAAACCAAGTACTTCTTCTAAAAATATGGCTTCTTTTATAATAAAAGTATTAAAACTTAAATACCACCAGGTGAGAATCAACTCTGCACCTGGGAACAAACTACTGCGAAGCCAGTTTTTCCAGCATTATTCAGCCTTAAGGCCTTATGTGGGTGTTAAATGCAGAAATGTTTTATTTGGCTGCTGATAGCTACCATTAATTGGTACTTCTACTCAAATCCAAGGTTGTTTCTAATGTTGGGTATTTAAAAAATAATCACCAATGAGAAAGTAAGTAAGTAAGTAAGTAAGGAAGGAAGGAAGGAAGGAAGGAAGGGAGGGAGGGAGGGAGGGAGGGAGGAAGGAAGATTATTTATGATGTATGTAAGTCTAATTATGTTCCATTAAAGACTTGCATAAAAATAAGTATTTGCATGAGTAAAATAAATATTTTTGAAATTTTGACCTAATCAATATGCAGCTGATTGTAAAAAGATGAAAAAGAAAGCATTCAGAAACCTCCTGCCTGGGAAGAACATCTTCCCGATGTCATTTTCCTTTAACCATAAAGGCAAATTTTGAAACTGCTTCAGTACATGTTTTGGACTTTGTTAACAATTAGATACTGGTCAAAGCTATTTTTACTTTGAAGGATCCTTCCAGTCTTTCGACCACCAAGAAAGTATTCTTTATGCATTTTCCTAGCCATCTGTGCATTTTATGCATTTTCCTAGCCATCTGTGTATGCAAGACCTTTCCCTTTCTTTGCAATAACTGGTATTTATTTCACATAAGATCTATGACTTATAAAAATACGACACAGGTTCCAATATCTTATTTTACTTTGATGTAGCAATTGAAATACATTTTCTCCTATATTTTTGTTTCTTTTTCTGCCTCTATAATACTTTCTGAGGAACTGCTTCATGGAGGCCCATAGAACACTGAGTTTATAATGGCTTCAAATTCAAACTTTAATCTTTTTAGGGTTTTGGGGGGAGGGGGCATATCTTGGACATTAAGCCACCAAAATATATTCTGTAAATGTTAGATACTTTATCAATTACAACTTTATTTTTTTTACCTGAATAACCTATCCTGATATAAAAGTAATCTTTACTTACTGCTTATTAAGTGACTGTTTCAGAGAAACGTGTGAACAATTGTCAAAGTTGTAGTGTCCCCGGAATTATGTGATCACAATTCAGGCTCTTGGCAAGTGGTGCACGTTTATAATGATCACAGAGTCCCGCAGTCATGTGAATTGTTATTAGCGAACTTCACAACCAGCTTCTGACAAGCAAAGTCAATAGAAAAACTGGCAGGAAGTGACAAGTCAGTCATGTGACATCACACTTAATGACCTATGGCGATTCACTTAACTGAGGAACTGCTATTGTAAGATAGGCACTGTTACATTATTTTTTTCACTTCACGACTGTGTCACTGAGCAACCAAGTTGCCAGTGCCAATTGCAACTAGTAAGTGAGGATTTCCTGTATATCATTTCATTAAACAATGAAGGACAATTTGTTTACAATCTTTAAAATAACTTTTACCTAATTAGCATGATGTTTAATGTTTAGAAATTGTAGAATTCCAAAAATAAGTTAGAATATGCTTAAATAATTATTAAGATGTTTAGGCAAGTTCTCATACAAAAGCAAGCATCAAGTATATAAAGTGGTACAACTTTTAAGCCACGCTTACATAGCAACATCTTAACGTCAGCCTGGCACTGATGTCTGAAAAAAACATGTACTTTAAGATCTGTGGTGATCCAAAGCATTTCACAGCTTTAGAGTTCAATGCAACAAAAGCAGATACTGTAATAAACTTTTTTTCTTTGTCATTATATTTTATAAATAACAACTGACTTCATGAAACAGAACATAAACACATGGACTTAAATTAGTATATGCTACCACAATGAAAAAAAAAAAAACCATAGAATTGATTTCACTTGGTCTTCATCAAAAGGCTGAAAAGTTTTAAAAATTGTATCTCAAAATTGATGTTTTTTCATAAAATGGGCGTTGGTATAATTCCCTGAAATCACCCTTTCTATCTACGCTGCAAGAGAGCCCAGGATGGGTTAGAGTCCTCCCTGTGATGTCATAGATCTGAGTCTGCCACTACATAAAAGCCAGCCCTTAGCTGGCTCCCCAGCTTTAGGTGAAGATACTTGACAGGCATAGAGTGTCTAGGAAGCAAAAAAACACAACTAGAAACAACCCCAGTCCCGACCAGAACTGGACACAACTAGGGTGGGGCTGGACTCTCTTGCAGTGTAGATAAAAAGGCACTCGCAGGCAATTATACCAAGGCCCATTCTCATTCATGCTGCACCGAGAGTCCAGGATGGGACATACCAAAGCCTGCATGTCCACGGGAGGGCCATTGTCCGGTCTGCCTACTCCATTTGCGGAATAACCCTCTGTAGCACTCGTCTGCCAAAGGCTGCATCCGCCGAAGCAAATGAGTCCAGACGATAGTGCCGTATGAAGGGTGATGGAGATGCCCAGGGAGCCCGCCTATAGCTATGTTCGAGAGATGCCTGAGTTGACCAAGCAGCCAATGTAGCTGTGCTTCTGGTCTAGTGAACTATTAAGCTCTAGGGCAGCGGAAGGGACAAGGTCTGGTAAGCCTTGGCAATACATGCCCTGATCCATCTACTTAGGGTAGGAGAAGAGGCTTTACATGCCAAGGAGTTTGGAGAAAAGGACACAAACATAGCCTCAGTCTTTCGAAACGCAGCAGTACGTTTGATGTAGATGCATAATGCTCTTTTTACATCCAATTTAAGCCATTTGTACTCCAACTCGTGGTTAGGGTATGGGCAGAAATCTGGTAACACAATGTATTGAGCCCTATGGAACCAGGTATTGACTTTTGGGACAAAAATAGGATCTAGATGTAAAACCCTATTCTCATGAAAGGTGCAGCGATTCTGCCTGAGAATGCTGCCAGTTCTGATACTCTTCTGGCTGATTTAATAGCTACTAGAAAGACTACCTTAAAGGTCATAAATTGTAGTGACACCGATCTCAGTGGTTTGAAAGGAGGACACATAAGGGCCTATAACACCTTAGGGAGCTCCCAGGTAGGGTACCTATGAACCACTGGGGGATTGAGATTAGATGCTCCCTTTAAAAACCAACGAACTGAAGGATGATGGGACAGGGAAGAGAAGTTTTCCCAGTGCAGAACTGATGAAAGGGCTGCCACTTGACAGCAGAGAGTGTTGGGCGAAAGCCCTTTATCCAACCCGTCCTGAAGGAATAGTAATACATCAGTTACAGATGCTGAGGTGGGAACATGGTCATCCTTCAAACACGAATTGCAGAAAACTGTCCAGGTGGCATCATAAATGGTGATTGTAGAAGGTTTACGGGAAGCCTGAATGGCTTCCCGTAACCCTATCAGGAAGGCTAGAGTCTCTCAGATGTTGCCACTCAAGTACCACACCATCAAGTGGAATCACTGAGGATCTGGGTGTATCAAGACCCCCTGATGAAGAGAGATCCTGTGGGCTGGAATCCTCCATGGTCGGGCTACAGACAAGTTCACCAGATCGGCAAACTAGGGTCTCCTGGGCCAAGCTTTTCAGGGGACCAGGCTTGGAGCAGACTGGCTGGCCTCAGCCTCCCCCTCCCTGGGACTAACCCCTGGATAAACCTGCATTTCCCCTGGATGGGAAGCCTGTTGCAAATGCCCTCTCATCTGCTTTTGTAATTGTCTTTCCAGAGCAGCATGTCTTCTCTTTTCAGCTCTAAGTTCAGCCTTAGAAGTTTTCTGTGGAGCTAGGGCCTTGGCCCTGATCTTAGCTGCAGCTTCTCTCTGTGCAGAATAGTCTCTTCCTCTTTCTCTTTTGGACCTGTGGTCCATGATCTATTAGACCCAAGATCTCAGCTTGGGCCCTATCTTCATCCATGTTGGAGATAGGAAGGGCACAAGAGGTGCTGGAAGCAACCCTCATATATATTAAGTTGACAGTTGGGCCAACTTAAAATGGCCACTCTCCACGTGCGTTGTGGCTGATTGCCACAAAATGGCCACTCGCACGTGTTCCGGTTCCGAAGGGGAAGGCCACAGAGGCATTTTCACTCTTTAGGCTGTTTGGAGCCCTGAATGAGGAGAAAAACCAGCACCGAACGGTCACCTCAATTCGAACAGCAGAGAGGCACCGAAATAGATCGCTGTGGCTTGTGGCTCAAGTGACAGAGAAATCACGCTGGGGAAGGCTGTGTGGGAGGAATCCAAGTGCTCTCCTTACTCGCAGCCTCCCGAAGGCAGCGCCAAGTCCTTCATGCTGCAGGAGAGTGGATCCCCACTCTCCTGGTGGCACAGTTCCAATGGATCCCCGGGAGCTGTGCAAAAAGAACAGTTTGTCCCCTTCCTTGCTGTTGCTGTAGCTTCTCTAAATATTAAATCAACCACTGCTTTCTAGATACAAGCTCAAAGAAAAGGAGCTGAATCAAAGCTGGGGAGCCAGCTAGGGGCTGGCTTTTTATATAGTGACAGTCTCAGCTCTATGACCTCACAGGGAGGAGTCTAACCCATCCTGGACTCTCAGCGCTGCGTGGATTAGAATACTTGCAATTCATCCAATTCCTCATAAATTTATAATTTCTAAGAATTACATTTTTGCTGTAACAATTGCCATAGCATCTATGCAATAGAAGAGAACAAATATACATAGGGCTAACTGAGAAACAGAAATAATTGAAGGAATACAAATACTAAAACCATTATCACTCCGATAAAGGTCTCAAGAAATACTCTGGATTTTCAAACAATAACCGTACTGAATTCCAGCAATGTATTGGTTGGGTCAGTGAGAAGTATAATACAATAATAAAATGTGGACAGACAGGTTTGCATTCTTTCGTAAAGGAAATACATGTGCATTATGTACTCTGAACGGAGGAATGTTTGTTGTACTAAACTTAAGGAATAATATGTTTCACTCCTGTGAAATGAACTAACTCAAGAAGCCTGGGATACATTATAATTCATACAATTTGGTGAATGGGCAGTTTATAGGAAGCATTCCTTTCTCCAATTTGCAGTTTTGGACAAAGTAAGCATGTTACTTAGAAACCAATTCAAAGACAGCTTTGCATTTGCCAAGTTTTTGTAGCAGGAGAGTGGGAACATTTTCCATCTTACAAAACCTATGCAAACTATAACCATTCCACTTGTATTTCAATATTCTTTGCTCATATCATTGCCCTAACCAAAAGTTAGGGACTAGAGAACATACATGAACATGATGCCTGACTCTCCGCTGTTCCAAATAATTTATATTGGTGGCTATAAGACATTTGTGAAAACAGATTAATGCTTATGTAAGATAAAATTTTCCTTTAATCCTCCCCACTGATAAATGTATCTGATTATTTTATTTATTTATTAAGTTTATATGCCACTCATTTCACGGTTTTAGAAGACTCTGAATGGCTTTTTACCTGTGCTTTATATGTATATCTTTATATCAGGTGACTTTTTAAAATGCATTGTCATTTTACAGTTATTTTCTTCCTCATACAATGCTGCAATTGATTCTTTGCATAGTGGTATACATAAATAAAAGGGATCAGCAATAAAAAAATAGAAAATAAGAGGAAATAAAAACAAGGGAAAAATTCATTAGAAAATATTGGGAAATATAGGATAAAGCAATCAAAATTAAGTTTTAAAAGGTGATTTTGTATCATTGTGTGCAAGTAATACCTGGTAAGTGTCAATACAGAAATATAAGGTGTATCATTCAAGGTTTCTTACTATTGAAGGTGCCTTGTGGGGCAGAGGATGCAGTCATTGCACTAGGTGTTATTCCCCAAATAATTTTTATTAGATATATCTAATACAGTATGTTAATCTCTTTTGTCTCTTCAAAAACTCTTCACGTCTCACCCCATCCTGTTGCATACTCTTTAAGCCTGTTTCTCATGCTCCCTGCTTGTCTTTCTGAAAAGAATTTCAGATCATGATGCCTACTTGCAGAGTGGGTTTGATACCAACTTGATTGAAAAGGAAGCTAAGCATTTTAAAATGGCTTGAAATATTTCATTATTTTAAAAATGCTCTAACTAAATTTATCTTTTGTCTTTTTTGTCTGCATTTTGCGATACTTTAAGTTAATTGTTATAAAAGTATTATAAACCAGACTGAAATTTCTGAATAAATATTGAATCAGACAAAAATAATATTTGCCAGTACATTCTACTTAATATCAAAATTAATAATTTAATGGATAATGGGACACACAAAATGACAGTAGCACAATGAGAAGCACACTTAGATACAATAAAAGAGAATATATGTAATTCAGAGTTGAACAGTGGGACCCTTGGTTCTCCCTAAGCTTGCTTGCTTACAGAGGTTTCATTAGGATTGACTCCATGATTATATACAGCAGCTACCTCTTAGTACAATGAAAGACATTGGCCTTTTTTAAACATTCAGACAAGGTAAATCAAATTCAGTTGAAAAAAAACTTTAAAGAAAAGCCTGAAAAGATCAATTATTCTATTGGTCAACATATGGTGGAAAGTGCAATTTACTCACCTTCCCCCAGCCTAAGTTTTAAGACCTAATTTCAACATTTTTTTGTGGGCACTTGTCATAGGTAAAACTATCAAGATATGTTATTATATATATATATTGTTGCATTATGTATTGTGCAACAAAATAATGCTCGCACTTGTAGAATCAAATAATGATTAGCAAATTGAAACCAAAGGGGAGCTGAATTCTGAAATCATGAATATTACATGCTGTAAGTAAGGACTGTATGTATGCATGTATGTATGTATGTATGTATGTATGTATATATGTATATGTGTGTGTGTGTGTGTGTGTGTGTGTGTGTGTGTGTGTGTGTGTGTGTATATATATATATATATATATATATATATATATATATATATATATATATATATATTCTTAAGTTTTGCGGTACTTACATGTATGGCATTCAGCTTTGTTCAGGTATTTTCCCACGTCATTGTAGTTGTGCTTTTAAAGTTGTAGCAATGTTTCGGCAGATGATGGCAGATGAGATTCTGCCGAAATGTTGCTACAACTTTAAAAGCACAACTACAATGACGTGGGAAAATACTTGAACAAAGCTGAATGCCAAACGTATACATATATACATACATACATACATACATACATGCATATTATAAACTTAAAGAATAATAATGCTATTTATATATTAAGACCCATAATCAGTTTCAAAGAGAAGCATACTTTTACTGAATCATTTTTTCCCTGTTCCAGCCATTTATTTGCAAAAAAAGTTATACATTGGGTATGAGTTTTATGTAGAGTTACCAAAATGCAGTTATATACATCACTTAAAACTAACACAAAAATTAAAAAAATCTAGCTGTTAAATGATGCTTCAGTGGTATGCAATTAAATCTGGCTAAATAAAATGAACATTTCCAAAGAAAAAGATCCATGGGGGAAAAAAGTTCACTGAGAAGCACAAACAACAAACAGAATAGTGCTGATTTGCAAATGAAAACCCTGAGTGTAAAGAAAAAATCTCAGAGATGTAGGGCATCTCTCCTCAGCTTTTGTTCCTTTTCTTGACTACTCTCATTATTCTTTTTGGCAGAATTGGAGCTTATGCAGCTGCAGACCTTCCCAATCTGTTGCCCTTTCTTGATTGGTAACGAAGCAAAGGCAGCCAACTGCACTCATGTGAATCCTTTCCTTCAGAGGCGCACTAACCAAGGATGGCAACTTCTCCAGCCTTCTGTGAAGGCCAGATTAAATTATAGCTAACGACCAACAAAACAATGTTCATCTCAGTCACTAAACAGATTCCCACATGCACTCAAGCCTATAAGATGGTTTGAAAATGCATTTGTCCATGACTCTGTGGTTCCTTCCCCAAACCCCAAAAACTTTAACCTTAGACTTTCTACTATTGACCTCAGCCCTTTCCTAAGAGGTCTGTAGGGTGCGTGCATAAGCTCACCAACGTGCTTACCATCCCTGTCCTATTGTTTCTTTTATTTTTCTTATATGTATCCATGTATTAATAACTATGTTTTTACTTATACCTATTATCTTGTAACTAATTGACAAACCAAATTAAAAAAAAATATGCAAAAACTTTTGACACTCTTGAAATGTGAAGAAAGCCATTTTTAATATGAAGATATGAAGAACACAATTCAGTTTATATTAAATCTATGCTTTGTACATTTGTTAAAGTATGGCTTTTAAATAACTAATATTCAAAATGTGATGTTGAATGCAACACTTTTACTGGATACTTCTCTCAAAATAAGTCATATTTCCCTGGTGGTAATTCCCCTTCAAGTATTATTCCTGATAATTACTCAAATTGATCTGAAGTAGAGGTTTTGGAGTTTAAGGAACCTTGTTAATAAGTGTAAATTTTGATGCATTTTCCATCCTTGTTCCCTTCCTACCCCCCAAAAAACTTGGCCAACTTTTAAGTTACCATTTTAAAAAGTAAAACATGTAAAAAAAAAACCAGACATGTTTCAGAAATCCTTACAAGTTTTAGTTATTCAACTACTGGATTCAAGGTTAGGGTTTGATTTAAATGTTTTTTCACAAATATATTCATGATATCTCAAAGGAACCTGACTGAGAAATAATATGAATACTTTTTGATGCATACCAATCATCTCCTATAAATATCTGCTAAACTAATGTTCTGTTACAAGAACTCAGGAATCTTTTCAAAATTCTTGCAGTGAAATGGCTCTAACACTGCTAGAACAATGTGTCACATATGATGTATATATTGAGCTTAGTTGGATGATATAACAGCTACAGGCTTGGTTTACTATTAAACACACCTGTGTATACCAATTGTCCCAAATTGGAAACAACACTTTGTGCCTTGCTTCAAGCTTACTATTTTTGACTGCAACTAGTCTCTAAGCAGACAAAGTTCGCACAGTTTGCTTCTCGGGGCACTCTCTGGTTACTGTACCAGAAAATAACCTGTAGTTATGGTAAACTTAAAACAAAGACAGCTACAAAACAGTGCCATGCTTGTAACTTTTCTTCCTCAAGAGTTTAGATTTACCAAAGAACTATAGCCTCTACTTTCCATCCTAATGCTCTCCAGATATTTTAAAGTACAAGCCAGAATGGTCTGAAATAATGGGAACTGGAATCCAAAACATCTGGAAAATATTAAGTTGGAGGACAGGCTGAATGCACTATGAATTTCTCATTTTTTAAAGAAAACCTGGATTTTTATTATTACAATTTGAATCTCTGCTTCCCCATTGAAAGGGTACTGTAGGAAGTATCACATAGATTTGGAAATATTTCTGAAACAGATGAGTATTTTGAAACTTAACTAGAAAAATTATTTCAGTAGTTAATAGCCAAAAAACGAAATCCTGATATCTTAACTTGGTGAAAATGGTATATCATTCCATCTACACAGAACACACTTTTGCCAGGTTCAGTGCTTAAAGAAAGCCAGAAGATCTTTTACGCACACACATAGCTGCTGATACAGTTCTATAGAGGAATTATTGAGTCTGTCATCTGCACCTCTGTAACTGTCTGGTTTGGTTCTGCAAACTCAACAAGACAGACACAGACTTCAGAGAGTAATTAAGACTGCAGAAAAAACAATTACTAACAACCTGCCTTCAATCAAGGACCTCTATACTGCATGAGTCAAAAAGAGGGCAATGAAAATATTTGCAGACCCCTCACACTCTGGACATAAACTGCTTCAACTCCTACCCTCAAAACAACATTATAGACAACTGCACACCAGAACAGCCAGACACAAGAACAATTTTTTTCCCCAAACGCCATCACTCTGCTAAACAAATAATTTCCTCAACACTGTCAAACTATTTACTAAGTCTGCATTACTATTAATAATTCTCCCATCCTTCCTTTCACCCATCTCCTCCCACTTGTGACTGTATGACTGTAACCTTGTTGCTTGTATTCTAATGATTTATATTGGCTGTTTCCTAGTATGAATTGATTGCTTATTGTACCCTATGACTATTATTAAGTGTTGTGCCTTATGATTCTTGCTCTTGATGAATGTATATTTTCTTTTATGTACACTGAGAGTATTTGCACCAAGACAAATTCTTTGTGTGTCCAATCACACTTGACCAATAAAGAATTCTATTCTATTCTATTTTAGTTGCTCATATGTGTCAGTTATGGAGTGACATTCTGATCCTGGAAGCAATATGACCCTTGGACAATGGAAGTAGCCTTGGAATGCAATGTAGTTATGGCCTGGTGCCACAGTTTGTGTATTTCTAATCTATGGCTTAATTAACTCAAAAAAGTTTTAAGTGTTTCATATTCAAGAATAACCATATGAATCTAAAACAGGAAAATTCTATGTTGCAAGCTAGACAATTACTTGATCTGATGTTACGGAACTATGCCCATACAGAATAGAATCATAAAAAAGCAGCAAGTTATTGTTTTTACACAAAGTCTACTTACTTGTATTTTAAACACATTTAGCATTTGGGTATTATGATGTTATCATAATATGTGATGCGATATATGTGATGACTTCATAACCCCCAAATCATACAGAGAAAGTATTTTTAGCAATCTGGACTTCTTTCTGCACCCTAATATTTCTCATTTTTCTCCCAAAAGCTCTAAAGGAAACAAATTTTAGCAAAAGCATAGCTCTCTGTTCACAACACCGACCCCTGTGTTAAATATATAGTACACTTAATATATCAGACAATGATTTGACTCTATTATACTTGTGAAATTAATGCACTGTATCTCTGTAAGCACAGAAATGTAGTGCTTAGATCAGAGGACTCTAGTTAAACCCTTCAATGTACTCACTTAATGACTTTGGTCAACTATGTTTTCTCAAATCTACCTTCTTCATTAGATTATGTGATATTTAGTGATATTTTCTTAACAATGCTGATTGAAGATGTTTTTAGAATTTAATATATCCTTCTAATATGAAATTATTAGTCCTCACAAAATGTGGACAGCATAGCATTAATTTTAAAGTAAACACGACTATGTCTGAACCAATGTATTTTAGTTCATTGTCTAAAACTGCAATACAGTAAAGGGAGAATCACATAAAATAGTTGGTACACATTTTAATTTTATCCCAGATATTTTCTGGAATTACTGTAACCTACATTTCTAATACTTCATCTGTAAAACACACACAAAGCAACATCCCTTCTCTCTAATAACTTTTTGTTTTCAGCACATTAATAATAATACTGTTAGCTGAGAAACATGGGGCAACAAAATTACCTACACTCTGATCTTATCATCTAGGAGTGTCAATTGTCAATCTCTGGGTCTGGTTGAAATATGTTTTGCAATCCAAGAATACATTCAGATTTTTATTCATTATTGAAAAGAATTACCAGAAAAGGGAAGTGAGGGGATACGATATTGAAAGCCAAAAATTATCATGAAGGATGCTACAAAATATAGTAAAGTAATAAATGTACTATATCAAAATCAGAGATGTCACAAACTTTCAGTAACCTCAAGATTTCTGGCTTGACCAGGAATTTGCAACACTATAAAACTAACACAATACATTAGATAGTATTATTAAATAGGACATTTAGAGTTTAATACTTTAAAAAACATTCTTCAATTACAACAGGGGTCTTCAAACTTGATAGCTTTAAGACTTGTGGACTTCAACTCCTAGAATTCCTCCTCCAGTCATGTTAGCTCAGGAATTCTGGGAGTCCACAAGTCTTAAACTTGCCAAGTTTGAAGACCCTTGAATTACAGTCATATTGATATTATGCTATACCTTGGGTGCCTTGATTTTAGTCTGGTAACAACAGAAGTTTGAACAGGAAGTAGTTTTACTAGTAGATCATTTTTCATTACAAATAACTGTTACCTGGTTGTTTAACACAAGCAACATCGGTGAGGCTGTTCTAAAGAACCCTTTTTTATTTGAATACACATGTTAACTCAGTAAATGGCACAGGAAATATTAGCAATTAATATTAGCCCTGAGGCACCATTTTGCACTTTGTTCAGCTTGCGGGATTTCCATATTCTAGCAAAGAAGCCATGAAAATTAGAAGTTTTCCCATTATTGTTTATACAGCCTTTACGTAAGGTGTGAAAAATTATTAAAACCTTGCTCTCAATTTATTCAAAATCAAGATGTGGTAAATTATACCAGAGAAAAAATAATATTCATTCTGACTATTTTATCATATTTTTGATGGGAAAGAAAGCAATGAGTGTTGCATAAATTCTTAATCTACACTTGAGCATCAATATATATTCAATATACACATACATTCTTCTATATTTGAACATCAACATTTCTATTAATTCAAAAGTTGAATTTAATTCAACTTAATTCAAAATCAAATGCCAATATTTTAGCTAAAGATGCTTCTTTGTTAGATAAAGTCTAACACAAAAGCATCTTATTATTTTGAATAAAATATTTCCATACCAAACTTGAGCTTAATGAAAAATGTATTAAGATTAAAAATATAGTTGGTATCTTTTTAAGAAGACAGCAAAGAAGCTAAAGAATACTCAGGGATTAATGAAGCAACAATTTTGCCTACACTGAAAGTATATCATTAATAAGACAAGAGGGGCAAATACGAACCCCACTCACCCTTAGCAAGAAGCACAGAAAAAGAAGTGCTGTATAATGAAAGTTTACATCTTTTAAATTGCATAGCAAGCAGTGAAGTTCAAGGTAGTTTAAATACTTCTACAGATATAATACTTCTCTGGTTTTAACAACAGTGTCTAAAGAACAACAATTCATTGTAGTTATTTTAGTTAAATACCAAATGTATTTAAGATGTACAAATGTAAATGTAGCTATTTAAAAAACAGCTTTTTCAAAAAATAAACTGAGTTGCCTCAAGTGTAACTGGGGAGTCAAACAAGTTTTATGCACCTGTTTAATTCCTAAGACACACCTTTAGTTCAGCAGGTGCAATTCTGTGTTCTGACAAGTCTGAAAAATGGAGGAGGAAGCTAGTCCTGACTAGCACCATTCCAGTTAGCCTTTGATTTGCATAAGTATCTGGGAGCCAATTCAAATTTCAGGATTCACCGTATGAAATGAAAAAAGGAGTCAATGATTTTAAGGATACTGCCTGAACCAATATATTACTGAAGCAGGGTTCCAGGAAATATGATAGATTATATAATGGATCACTTGAATGTCATACTTTTGCTGAATTCTAAGCATGTGGTGTCATCATAAGGGGAAAAAAATACACGCAAGGAAGTTGACAGTGGAATCCATTCACAGATCTCCCTAGACCCTGAGCAAATACTGTTCTATAAAGTGGGATTAGAATACTGGATTTATATTGAACTTTTGCACTCCAAAACACTCCCCCCACACCCACCTTAGGTATTTCCCACCAGACCAAAAACATAATGAATCATTAAAAAAGTAACAAAAGCAGTGTGGCAAGCTGATGGAAGCTTCCATGTTCAAATTACACAGGCTTTCCACCTGAACTTTGACATGATGCCCTTTGTCTGTGTAAGCATTCCACCAATGCCACTGAAATGTATCAGCCATGTGGGTCAGCATATTTAAGATATCTGCATGGTTTCAGGAAGCAGGTAGATGCTGGCAATGTATAGTTCAAATCTCTGTTTAGACATGAAACTGCTAAAGGGAATGGAATGAACATTCTGTCTCTACCCTGCTTCTTGGAATTGAAAAATGTAGGGAAAGGGATGAGGAAAGCCTGAAGTGCAAAGGGCATTTAAACATAATTAGTGAAAAAATTAAAGACTCCCTCCAACTTGGGTTTAGAATGACAGTGATGGATCATATGCAGGATACACATAAATTAAAATACACACCAATAAGACCACAAATGAAAGATCTGATCCTTGTCCTAAATACCCTTGAATAGGATGGAGTCTCTGGAAGTTTCCCAGTTATAAATGATCTGGCTTTTGGCTTTTTGAATAATGTCCATGTTACACAGGCCTTTCCTTGTCCAGTTGATCTATTTACTTTACTGAAGCCAAGAACAAAGCATCTGAATAAGTTCAGAAGTTGCTTTCTTTTACCAATATTGTTAGGTATGTTTCTACTCAAAACAGCTTTTTGCACAGAGCCATCCCAGATGCAGGTGTCCCTGACTTACAAAAGTTCATTTAGTGACCATTCAAAGTTCCAACAGCACTGAAAAAAGTGACTTATAACTGTTTTTCTTACTTACAACTGTTACAGCATCTCCATGATCAACATTCAGACACTTGGCAGCTGGTTCATTCTTAAGACCACTGCTGTGTCCCAAGGTCCTGTGATCAGCCTGTTGCAACCTTTTGACAATGGGGAAGCCAGATTCACTTAACAACCAGGTTACTAACATCACTGGCAATGATTCACTTAACAACTGTGGCAAAAGAGGTCGTAAAATGGGGCAAAACTCACTTAAGAGATCTCATTTAACAACAGAAATTTTGGGCTCAATTGTGACCATAAGTCTAAAGCTATCTGTACTATTACTGGCTCCAATTTTCAGACATCTTTCTCAAGCAGTCCTGACTTGCCAGGAGGGAAAAAAAGAGATCGAACTAGCGGACAAATACACACACGCGTTCCCACATGCAGACATACTTTCCGCGGCCAAGTTCTTTCCGTCTTATCCCCACTCGTGCACAGCCTGCTCCAGGCACCTGTCGCCCTTAGAGCGGCAGGCTCCACCCCGGGGCCGCCTGGCTCGGCCTCCTCCGGGTCCCGTCCTTCCTCACCTGTCCCGCGGGTCGACCCAGCTGGTGGTTTTGGTGGCGTGGTCAATGTAGTAGACTTTGCCGTCGTAGTCGCGAGCTTCCTCCCAGCCTTCGGGCAAAGGCAGCTCCTGCCGGGGCATCGTTCCCGGCAGCAGGAGCAAGCACCGGAGAGACGGACCGAGGCCGGAGGCGGAGGCGACGGCCACCCCATGCAAAGAGAGTTCAGCAACCCCCCGCCCAGCCCAGCAGCTGGCACGGCGGGCTGGGACGAGGGGTCGCAGCGAGCAGGAAAACGGGAGCGAAGCAGCCGACCGGGCGGGCACCTCGCATCCTCAGCCGGCGCGAGGAGGAAGGAGCGGCGCGTGCAAGGGAGAGAAGAGCTTTTTCGAACGTTGCAGGCAACACGCGACAGCCCAGGTTGGCCGCCGTCCGTCCCTCCGCCTCCTTCAATAAGCGACCCGGCGGCTTTTTTTTTCTTTTCTTCCCCGCTTCTCTCTTCAGAGGGAGACCACCCGCTCCCACCGAGAAGGGCCGGGTCGGGGTTGTTGCTGCCGCGGGTCCCTAGAGAGGTCAAGCCTACGTCTTTTTCCCGGGCTTTTGCTTCCAGGGAAAGTAGGGCCGCCAGCTAGCCAAGGCTCCGGTGCCGAGCGCTCCTCGCCAGAGAGTCTTGCAGAACCGCTCCGCCCGCGGCTGTTGCTCCTCCTCTCTTCACCGTTGTCTCCTAGGTTGCTTCCTTCAATCCTCCCCCGTGCCGGTGCTACTGTAATACAGGTAATAGTAGAGCCGCCGCAACTTTTTTTTTCTTAAAAAAAAAAAAAATCTAGCGGCGGCTATTACCATAAACACGACCGTGCCTGTGACAAGCGCCTCCTCCTGTTTGAGGCGGGGAGGGGGAAGGGAACGAATCGGGTTAAGTAAGAGAAGCGAACCTGATAGTGGGCGGTGGGTGGATTCCCACGTGCGGTTAACTCGTTAGCAAGTGGGAGGGTCGGGTAGTTGGTCAGAGGTGATTCGTAGGAGACACTCGTCCATCGAAACCAGGTTCAGGTGCAGGTAATCAAGACGGCTTGGGATCGTCAAGCCCTGGGAGAGAAGGGGCACGGAGGCTGGAGATAAAATTTGAGTAGAAGATGCAATGCGGGGCTCCCCTTACTGAAGACAGCTTGTCAACGATTTGTATTAAGCAAAGGCGACCGTGTGACTGGTGCCAAACCGAATTGGTAGAACCAAGGTTGAGACTTCAAAATCGGCAGAATGAAAACCTTACAGGAAAGCTCCCCCCGCCCGCAAATAAGAGGGTTTTTTTTCCCTCCCCAATTCTACAAAAATAGCAGTTCCTTAACTCTTCTTTCTTATCTACTTAAGGAACAATATGTGGAGAAAGAAAATGGTGACTGTAGATCTTGAAAAAACTTGGAAGGAAAGGAGAAAAGAAAAACGTTTGTGTTACCTGGTAAACATGGAGTGTATATCTCTAAGCCACTTGGAACCTTCATTTCCATCATATAGAGCAGTGGTCCCCAACCTTTTTTGAGCCAGGGACCAGTTTCACGATTATTTATTCATCCACGGACCGGTACCTGAGTAACGCGAGACTCCACTGCCATCAGGACGGCTCTTCATTTGAAGCCGCCGCCCCCCTTCGACGAAACTAAGGCGCAAGCACCCAAATGCCGCTTTCCAACTGAAAACCCAGAAGCACTTTCCAACCGAAAGCTGGAAGC
Source organism: Pseudonaja textilis (assembly GCF_049901715.1). Lineage (NCBI taxonomy): Eukaryota > Metazoa > Chordata > Lepidosauria > Squamata > Elapidae > Pseudonaja > Pseudonaja textilis. The sequence continues at coordinate 91,098,285 of NC_141991.1, forward strand.
AACCAAAAACCCGGAAGCGCCGTCGAAACAAGATGGCGGCGCCCAAGCTTTGCGGCCCGGTAAAAAATGATCCACGGACCAGTACCAGTCCAGGGACCGGTAGTTGGGGACCCCTGATATAGAGGGCAATCTGTGGGTATCTTGACCCCAGAAAGGACTGTGGCCTGTGTAAATGAGGGGAAAAAAACCACCCACTAGCTGATGGGGACTTCATGGAGGGATCCATGTCATTTTAATAATGTAAAGATGGCTTGCCATCACCTTTCTCCAAGATGTTTTTTAACTTCCTAGAAACTAAACTTGGTGGTCTTCCATCAAAGTGCTTAACCTTATCCAACCCTACTAAACTTCTGGAAATCAGCTGAATAAGTTAGGTGCTGCCATCTAGCTATATTTAAATTCAATACACAGCCAAATTGGCACCAAGTGGCAACTTGTTTCAAATTGGAAAAAAAAAAGAGCTGATAATCATTTAAGAGCAGGAAGACTAAAGTTGGCAAGTCAATGGTTTGATATATGTTAATATAGTATTTATATGATGATACCATTTTAAATCACCATTTTACACGTGCTTTCTTAGAAATCAGTGGGGTTTATTTCTGAGAAAACATGTACCAGATTCTATTAGGTAACATGTAACCAAAAAATTAGAAGTAGACATCACATAATTCTAAAATGATAAAGTCTGAACATAGAAAATAATAACTTGAAAGACAAGTCAAGACAGACTATATTTTGACTCTTATATGCCATGAGAACCAAATGTTGTTCTCCAAACATTGCTGAAATACATCCTTGTAATATTCCTTTCTCTTGGTCACATTGACTAGAGCTGCTGAGATTAATATATTTATGGTGAATCCTGTACCACACACAGAGGCTTTCCTGTCTGCAACAAGTGATCAATGAATTTATCCAAATATAATGACATTCATTAATCCAACCACAATGAGAAAGTACAGTAGCTGCCTGTTTTTTTGCTACTGCTCTGTTCTGTGTGCGGCAAACACTTAAAAAAGGACAAACAGACTTTTCTGCCATGTGCTGACTGGCTGGATGCTTTGGGGCCAAATATCCCGAGCATCTTAGTCAAGAAAGATGGGATCTTGAAATGGTCATTGTGGTGGTGGTGCTGGGAAAATTTTTAACAGGCCTTGCGGGACCATAGAAGCTGGCAATAGTGGCTGGCTTTTCCCAATGATCTTTCTTTTGTGTTGCTTTTTTGTCATCATCTGGACTTTTGGCATCTAATTCTGGACATCCCCACATAATGCACAACCTATCCATAGAAGTTGTGAAGGAAGACTAGTTGAGTTGCAGCAAAGAGAATTACAACTTGAAAGTCTCATTAGCAAACAGGGACACATTTTTTTATACATTTTAAAAATAAAAACTTGCTGTGAACTTTGACTTTTAATTTAAATGAACAGATCCATATTGTCTATACAAGCAAATATGACAACCAAGTTATGATCATGATTTAATCCAAATGATGTTCCTGTGGCAAGCATTCAGCAACGTCGTAATGGCAGAGCCCTTGATCACTGCAGAGAAAGAATGGATATTGAAGGAAAAGATAATATTCCTTTTCTGACGGAAAATATATACCACCAACTGAACATAACAGACCCTTTCCAAAAAAAGAGCAGCTGTTATATGACTTGCCAGAGATAGAAAAGTCTCTGTGAATTCATACATAAGATATAACCTTATATATTGCTTTGGGTTTTTTTCAGTTCTTCAGAACATTTACAACATTTACATTTAAGATCTTCAGAACATTTCAGAACATTTACAATGTGGAGGCGCACTGAAACAAAAAAAAACTGAGCATGCTTTAAGACAGCTTTCACATTGTCTAAGATCAGCTATGAATGATAAAGAGCAAATACAAAAAGAACTTCAAAAATAAGATACTGCAGCACATACTCAAGATACCATGGCAACTGCACAATTCCAGCACCAATCATAATAGTGCATCAAAATATCCCTCCCACATATGTGGAAGGAGAAGGCCAAGGAAGACCATTAAATGTGGTTAAAATGAGGAATGGCATTTTCCCTATAGTCACAATGGTTGTTATATCATTATTGAGCTGATGCAACATGCTAAGCAATGATATCAATAGAGACAGCCTTCTAGCTGATATTAATTAATAGGAACTGAAACATTGCCTCTCTGTCCAGTCATACAGGATGGGCAGAAACTAAAGATATAGTCTCTCAAACAACCTGGCCCTACATCATGAAGGACTTTATAAATTGTAACCAAAACCTTGCATATGCATGTTTCAGCATCTTTGCTGCCGCATTTTGGATCACCTGTAGCTTCCAAGTAGTCTCAAGACTGATGTTAAGTGGAACATGCTGCATACAGCAATAGTCCATAGCAATCATAGCTAAATCCCATGCAATAGGCAAAATCAGGAAGGAGAATTGTGTAGATCAGTGCTTGGGTTCATCTTCAATCTAAAGTCTCTTTAGATTGTGTCCCCCTGATTTAAAGCTATGAATGGTTATTTCAGCGAACAAAGGTTTTTTTTAGAAGTGATATCCAAATTTCTGTTCTGTAATTATTTCTATATATTAGTTGATTTTCATAATAGTTGATTTCTTTTAATATTCAAAAATAAGCTTAAAGAATGCTCTATTAAAATTGAAAGCTATTTCAACTTCCTGCTATAATTTTAATACTAATGTTAGACTCCTAAAAACTCATTCTTAAAGGATTTCTGGAATAAATCCCATAAATAAATTCATGATGGCTACTGGGCTGGTCCTTCCCTGCCTCTGTTGGTGAATTTCATGATGTCCTCGAATCAGAAGATGTAGGGGTGGCCTAATAATCTTCAAATCAAAACAACTTTTTCTTCTGTGTTTTCCTTCTTGCTTTCCCAGTTGACACATCAGTTGGTGCTCTAGTACACAGACTTCATATGCATATTACTGGATCCCCAGATCAGCAAGATCAAAGCCAATCTAACTTCACAGGTACTGATGTTCCAAAAAGCAGGTGCCTCTTGGATCCTGTAACATAGCCATGCTAAACCTGATGGGACATGTAGATATGATTGGGATGCAGTCCCTCAAATAATTATTAGTTAACATGTCCCAAAAATGGGAGAGGGATCTGTTTTGTACACCTGTTTTGGCACTGGGCTAGAAACGCCCTAGCTTATCACCTGTAAAGGAGATAAGGGGAAAGTTGCACTTTCAGATTACAAAGATTCTGTTAGCGTATGGCTGACATCAGTCTTGCAAGTCTCATGCTCTCTTCCAAAGAAGAATTTTAGAGGGCCTCTGCTTTCTTCTGAGCTCTTGGCAGCAGCGTTGTGCAACACCAGCAACAAATAGATGCACGGATGACCAATTTACAGAATGCCATGATAAAACTAATGCAACAGCAGGGACAGAATTTTCCTCAACCTGCATCAGCACAAGAAATTGCGATTCCATCAATGCTTCTGTATTCCCATGCGATCTTGCTGGAGAAGTTACGGAGAATCCATTCTGAGCATTCTTCTCTGCCTATTATGCAGTTGTGGACTATACACTATTATTTGAGTATTGTCCAGACAGCATCCCCCTTCCTCATTTCTCAAGGTCTTTCTCATATGCCATATGCCAGTATGTCTGTACATAGCCTAGGATGGCAAAATGACACTCCCCAAAAAACTTTGTTGAGAAATCTATTGACATTTACAGGCAGTGTCCTGGAGTCAACGCTGACTTTAAGGGAAAAAAAAAATCCCCAAGTCTTCCCCAAATTACAGTTTTTCCGTTCACTGTATGGGACACATACACACATTTGCTGATCTGCTTCTGTCCATGAAATGTCTTTCAGATATTCCAATTCTACATTCTAAAAGAAATTATGAAAGCAACGGAATTAGGTTTGTATTGCACTGACCTCAAGGATTCTTTAGTGTTTGTGTTTGGGTTGAGTATCTGACTTCATACATCATTCAACAATAACCCATGGTAACCCATAGATTATGGTTTAACCACATTATAGTTAGCCTACTATAACAAATGAAACAATCAGTATCTGTACCCAGTACTGAACTGAATCAGGAAGGATAACAGGCCTTTGTCCATATTTGGGGAGCTGTTACAGAAGTAATTGCAAATATATTCTAAAAATTTTCAAAACTTTGAAATCTTAAAAGGACTATATAGCACTGTGTAATTTAATCCAGTGTCCTTGTTGATTTTAAGAATGTAGCATACACAGCTAGCTAAGTTTCCTCATACTAAAGCATGCCTGTCACAAGTTCTACTGGAGTTAGCGAGCCTGAACTGAGTATAATGTGTTTGTCTCCTTAGAAACTGTATAATTTTTGAAAAGTCCTGCTGATAAGAATGTGTAACACTTTGTTTGCTGTTCATTTGTTCAACGGAATGAAAGGATTCTCAGCATATTTCCATTACAATTCCTGTTTTGGCTGCCTCTCTGAGACTTCTAGCTTTTTCTACTTTTGAATGGTATGCTCTAGGGTTTATTACAGAATACAAGGCAGAGTATTTTACATTCTAACAGCAATTAAGTTCTTTTTGCATATTAAATGATAGAACGTGTCAGCAAACAGAGCACAAGGGAGCAAATTAAAGCAGCCTATATAGGCAGATTTCAGCAATGCATTGGGGAGAATGGAACAGGAAAAAGAGATAGAAAAGACAATCATTTGTGAGAAAAAAAGGATTCCACAAAACAAAGTGCTTATTTCTGTTTGTGAAATACAGAAGGATCTACCATGTGTGTTGTACTCTGGCGTACCTTTGTTCTTGTAAAGAGGAGATGAGGTTTTAATCCATAACCCTAAACTGAACTACTTAAGATATTTAGCTTGGCTCTCCCTTGAATGAATGTTCCTCTGCAAAATGAGAAATATTTTTTCCCAGAAAGACTTTTTTGCACATATCTCAGCTGCAGAACTCCAAATGGTTGCTAGAGTGCAGCAAAGTACATCTGTACTGTTTATGTGGCTTTTTTATTTTTTATTGCTGTGGTACTATTTATGTTTTAATTGTAAGACAAGCAGAGACATAAATGTGAGATGGCAGCTACATAAGTTCATTTTTTTTATTTCATTCAATCATGTCTGATTTTCAGAGACTGCCTAGATAAGTCCTTGCAATTTTCTTGGCAAGGTTTTTCAGATATGGTTTGCCCTCCTTTCTAGGGCTGAGAGTCAATCCCAAGGTCAACCAGCTGGCTTTATGCCCAAAGAAGCACTAGAATTTACTAGTTTCCTGGTTTTTATCCCAATGTTCATATAAGCTTTACCACTCTATGGTGAATATAATATAATACTCTGTGGACGTATGAAATCTTTAGAATTCGTATCTTTCTTATCCTCTTTTAGCCTTTAATGAAAGTGGTAATGGAGAGTTCTGGTTGAATATGTATTTCCTATTTCCTATACCTGTTTACATGAAGAGCAAAACACTTCAAGAAATCACTAGTTATGTTCATGATGTGCATAATAGTAATAATAATGGGCAGTTTATGGCTTAACTTGTGTTGCTGATTGGCAGTTCTTTCAATCCTTTCCCTCATTTGTCCTGGCTTGTTTATTTGTAAGTCATTTAGCAGATCCTAGATTTGGCTGATTCTCTTTTTGGCTGGATGGTTAAAATCAAACTTCAGACTTAAACACATATCACCTTTTTCTGAAACAACCTGCATCTGTTTCATTATGAACAAGAGACCAACATGAGTCTGCAGAATAATAATGTCTCTAAATTGTGCTAATTATTTTCCTCATTTTTTCTATTCTTCTGCATGCTTGATTGCCCTTTTTCATTTCCATCTAGTTTAAAGTAGGGCCACAAATTAGCAAGATTCACGCAACATAGCAAACTAAAATGTACTTGGCTAGTGTATACGTAGATAAACAGGTAGTATAAAACCAGGGCATTAGGCTTATTTGGTTAACCAAACTTTGATTTTCTGTGGGTTACCATTTATGTCAGCAGAAAGGAATGCATGTTGTCTTCTAACTTTGGCAACACTTGTTTCTACCCCTGCTGTGTCTTTCCATATTTTGTACTGTTTAGCAGCAAACAAATTAGAGGGGTATAATATAGCGTTTGTCATAGAGGAACCCAATCAAAATACACCCCCCTCTTTTAAAAAAGTTGCTTACTGATAAATATTGCATACCTACTAATTACTGTGCAAATACAACCTTGTAAGTGTACTCTCCGTCTGGAATGTGTGTCAGCAGGCACCTGCTCCGAGGGCATGAGTCATGTGGAATTTAAGTGTACAGGGCTGGGCTGGTGATTAAAAGTAACTCAGTAGTCTGTTCTACATCATATTTGTAATCTTGCGCACTTTGTACACCTGCAGTAGATGCCTGTCACTTTAAAATTAGGTCTGTCACAGAAGAAATTCCTCACTATCGCAATCTTATATACTAGGTAGAAGTCTGTTGTTTGCTAAGCTGAGACTTTTTAACTTTGGTTTGTTGAAAAGGTCATGGTGGCTTGTTTTAAATGGAACACTGTGCCAAAATGGGTAGGCTTGCACATCACAATAAGCCTAAAGTAAACAAACTATCTTATGGTGGAATGTTACATGGGAAACAGCATCTGAGATCATGTTTAGTATGTAATCTTAAAAATCCATCAATAAATTATGGATTCAAACATCAGCATCTAAGCAGCTATATTCCTCAAGTTTAGTGAAACAGACACATTTCCAAAATGTGCTTCTTTGAACTGCCTAAAATATACTAAGGACTAGTACTCTCTGATGTATTGTGACATAGCAGTTAAAGTTTCAAAATCCCAGGGATCTCACATTCAGTAGTGCACTTGTAATGCAGCACTCTTTCTCTCTAGCTTACGCACACTCGTGTGATGCTACTGCACTTCTTCTCAACCTGCACACACCTGCATAATGCTGCAGCATCCCTTCCCCACCCACATGCACTCAATACAGAATACCCCTCTCTGTTTGTACTCAATCCCTCTTCAGATTCTTTGCAAGCTGCCTAGGGCTTGCAACTTCCATCCTGCTTCTCTGGAGGAAGTTGCAAGTCATAGTCATATGAGATCCTCGCTTAACAACCCACAATACTAGCTTAATGATGGAAACTGGGACTGCTGGGATTGCTGTTGCTAAGGAATGCAATCTTTGACATTGCACACTTTATGACCACATGCTTAGTGACAGAAACTCTGGTCCCAATTGCTGTCATAATTCAAGGACTATCTGTAGTAAATGAATGGTCTTCTATACTTACCCCTGCTTATATTGTAATTGATCAAATATATGCAGCAGTGGTTTAATATGGAAAAGGACAATGAGGTAATCTCATTCTAGCATTCATATCTAGAGACAAATTTATCTGTTTTATCGTTTTTATTAGCAGTGTGGTTTAATGTTTAACAGATAGGATTATGCCTAGAGAAATGTAGGTTCAAGTGCACCCTTGGCTATAAAAGTACCTGGGTAACTTTGGATTTTGAGTTGGACTCTCAATCCAATCTGCATTGTGCAGGATTCTTGTGGGAAAAATGGAGTAATGTATATTCTGGATGTGTTGCCTCGAGTTCCTGGAAGAAAGTAGGAAATAAACCCAACAATAAGCATCTTCTATTTTTCACTTTGTGACCCCTTGTTTTGTCTTCCCTACCTGGATAACAGAGAAAGAGACTGTAGTTGTACAAAATTTTGCAATGTTACACATTCATCAAAAAACGACTGCAAATGTCAAGTGCTTTGTTTCAGCTAGACAGTAAATGACTCTTAAGTGGAGGAAAATTGTCCTAGCCTACTCCCAGATTCATTTCAATTAAATTGGGGTTTGTGGAAATCACTCCAAGTTTTTCATAATATGAAGAGCACCATTATTGTTCTATAAAGCTGCAATTTTAAAGGTGCGGAAGCAATGAAAAACAAAATGGTATATGTAATACAAAATAACCAGTTTCAAAAGAGCACAGTTTTAATTTCAGTCTTCATGCCGAATTATATTTCATTTGTAATTGAAGATAGAAAAAGTACACATGATGAAATGTAGTTATCAAACACAGAGAAGCCCTATCTTCTTTTGTGTGATGCAAAAGGACCATCATTATTTACATTCCTGAAGTTGCCATAAAAATACTCTGGCATAATTTCTATTAGCCTAATGGCTAAGCAATAATCTGGTTCAGAAATAAGGTTTCTGAATAATTGTCTTTTTGAAGCTTTAGTGAGGGAGAAGTTAAGGAATTTATTCTGTACTGATCAGTTATATTGTCTTATGTAGGGTGAAGCTGGAGCAAAAGGAAAAAGGAAGTTTTGATTTATGGGTTTTATCATTTCTCAGATCTGTGGTAGATAGCCTTTCAGAGAACGAGGAATTACAGGGACATAAGGATCTGTCAAAATTGTCTGTGAAAGTTTCTTGGTGCATTGTGTTTTTGGCAGAGGCATTGATAGTACACAAAAAAATCAAGTTTCTCTTGAGTCAAGGTCAACTCCTGCTGATTATATGGATAGTCCATGTTATTTTCTTGGCACTGAATGTGAAGGTGATTTGCAGCTGTTTTGTTCCTGTAGTCTATCCTATATCTCTGGTTTCCTACTCTGATACTAATCAGACATTCCTCCTGCTTAGTTTTTTTTTAGAGCTCAGTCAAGATAAGTTAAGATTGGCTATATAACACTGATAGAAACAAAGTGAAATAAGGAGTCTTGATATTTTTAAAATTCCTTTTTTTAAAAAATGGAACATTACTGATTAGATGGATTTCTAACGGATGGAACTGAATACTGAGGATATTCATATGATGCTGTTGAATGACTAAAACAATTTGATGAATTGAAGCCAAAGCTGTGCAAGTGCCCCAAATTAGAGTGTCAAATAAAATAATAAATGGTTGTCTGAATGGATTTCTTTTAATTTCTCTAAACCATAGATCAAACTGGCCATACTTTGTCCAATTTCAGATATAATAGCAAAGTAGGTACTTGCAGGGTAGAAGCAAAACTTTCTAATCTGAACACTATATTATTGGATCAAAGACCATATGACAAAGTCCATGAATCTGATACTTATTGGCATCTTATAGTATGTAATTTTATTGTCTTTTTTCCTTTTTAAAATATGGCATTTTTATTGAAATGCCATATTAAAGCTTCTTCAACCACTCTGAATTGAGGGGAAAAAAACATGATTACAGCTGAAAGAAATATTTTGGGACTGTTTGAGGGGAGATGTTGACCCTTAGTGTGTACACAACAATTGCCTTGGTAATTTAAATGTGTGTGTGTGTGTGAGTATGGTTCATATTCCAGTTAGGCCTTTATATGCTCACAGATGAATATAGAGTGTTTTCAATAATCTCCCCTTCCAAGTTAGTTCTAAGATGATCATTATTAAGGTAATTATGGGTGGCCATATACATTTGAATAATAAATACAATTATTCTGATAATTAACAGGAGACAAAATGCTTCTTAAAAATAAAATAAAAACTTCTGAGAAAAAATAGTTTGAGTCATGTTTTGTTTAATTACATATGCAATGCTTTATAATCTCTAAATTGCCACAGTCAGATTTTCTTATGTTTTCTCACTGTAGCAACAAACCTGTCTTACTTTCGGTTTTATCATCTTAGATATCATTCAATCTTTCTCTATATTGGAATTGGTAGTATTTAATATTTTCTTTAACAATCCCTTTAGAGGAATGTGCCACTGTATTTCACTGAAATGATCTTTGATTTGCCTTTATTTGTACTATTTGCTGGTTCATTCTATTTGCTCAGAAATTTTTGTCAGTTGGAGTCCATATTTGGACTCCCAGCTACCTATATTCTGTTCTATTGATGCTAGTAGCTAATAAAAAATTGCAATTAATGGCTAAAACAGATGTTTGGTTCCTTATAAGTATTGATTACAGACACATATTTTAAAATAGTTTTAACTTGTAATACAATGCATTATCTTCCTCCAATCCATTGATTCTATAGAAATTCAAATTATACAGATATTTGTATGTCAAAAATTAATAAAATATGGTTTGCATGAAAGAAAAATTACCTGTTATTTAAAGTTGAAAATCATTGACGGTGTAGCAGCATGGACAGTAATGATAGTTCGATATAGACTTTTGTGTTCATAGTAGGTATATTGAGTAAGAGATTAGTAACTATTTGCATAAAGTTTCTTCTACTCTACCATTTGAAAATAAAATTGTATTTCATCTTCTTCCTATCATCAAATTAAGAGAGCTCTCAAAGTTTGGCTTTTTGTTTCCTGAAAGAAGTTTGTTGGCTTATTTGGCAACATTGTAATAATACGTGTTAAAGGGCACCATCATAAACAGCAAAATATAGAAATAGCAGTATTAGAGCAATAGCAACAGCACTATAGCACTTAGACTTATATACCACTTTATTGTGCTTTACAGCCCTCTCTAACAGAGTCAGCATATTGCCCCCAACAATCTGAGCCCACATTTTACCAACCGAAGGATGGAAGGCTGAGTCACCTTGAGCTGGTCAGGATTGAATTTCTGACAGTGAGTTGTCCTGCAGTACTGCATTCTAATCACTGTGCCACTAGGGCTCTAATTTTCTTATGAATACAAACTGCCTCCAGCCTGGCATATTAGATAGTCAGTTCAGATCCCTATGTAGTAAAGATGCTTTAGGTCAGGGGCAGCCAACCTTTTTATACCTATCACCCACTTTAGTATCTCTGTTAGTAGTAAAGTTTTCTCTAACCGCCCACTGATTCCACAGTAATGGTGATTTATGAAGTAGGGGACAAAACCCCTACCGTCCACCATGAAAGCTGGAACGCCCACTAGTGGGCAGTAGGGACCAGGTTGACTACCACTGCTTTAGGTCAATAAACTCAGAGCAGCTTAGTTTGATGGCATTAAATACCTCTAACATAGGGGTGTCAAACTCACATTGTAAAGGCGACATCAAGTGACCTATCGGGACTTCACCCCGCTTCTCTGCTCTAATACCATCAAACATTATCTATCTATCCCAGGTCCTTGGGAAAGACTTGATACGTGGATAAAAATGCCAAACCCAGTCTGACTGTGCAACAAACCATAATAATTATAACTCTGTCCAGTACCCAACCAGAGATTGTAAGAGAACTCTGCATTTATGGTAGATCAGGAGCCATTTATGGTCTGTTCAGATGATTGTGTCTTGGATTTTCTTCTTATTAAATTATTAATAACTGACTGGGATCTGAGAAATGTTGTAATCAATTTTCTTGAAAATATTTTTTTCTTCATTTAATAATATTTGATTTTGTACATGTTTTATGAGATTGGTTTATTTACCTACAAAAAGAAAAAAAGTGAATCATTTAGCTATTATTCCTCTATACCAATTGGTAGAATTATTGAACGTAGTTTTATTTTTGACCCTTTAATTACCAGAAAAGCATCACAGGCTGGGAGATATTTCTCTGAGACTAGGGTAGGGATGATAGAAAGTGTAGGATTGGAAAGCCTATGAGGTGAAGCCTTTCAGCAGACTATCATTGCTGTGGTACTCTGATCAAGTGATATTTAGAAAACTTCTTTGCTGCATAAAACCCACGGCATAAGGATAGGAATAAACGTGTTTCTTTTGCAAAGGCATCCCAATACTTGAGAGTGCCTGGAATTCTCTTCGTTTTGTTCAACTTGGAGATTTTTTAAATGGGACCTCACTGTAAGTGAAATTCCAACTGTTTAGGTAAGTATGACAAACCAATTGAAAGAACCCATTAGTGGTCACCTACCTGCCAATTCAAGCAGACTGAAAGACATAAAACTATATGATGCCCTATGCTACAGTTAGCATAGTTTAATTGCTCATGCTTGTTTGCATCTACTGATGCAGTTGAATACCAAAAGCTGATCAATGTGAAATTTAGTACATGTGATGGAGGCTTCCAGCACTAAATAACCTTTTTATTTTCCTTAAAGCTATGATTTATAGCAGATAGCCTGAAATAATACTAAGTTGTATACTAAGCAAGATAAGTTTTCAGCATTGTTGATCCCAAAGCCAATAATAAATACTTCATTTGTTGATATGAAGTCTTGAAGAAAAAATTACAATCAAACTGAAGTCCTCATTCTCTCTCTACATTTTATTAATAGTTAATTTATAACCTCAGAAAATAACAAAGGCTGAGAAAGTTCTCCAGATTTTTCTTGAATTGTTCAGTGATCACTAAGTAGCAGACTAGCATATTAATTTGGTAATGATAGAACTTTAGGACACAATATATTCTTTAAAATATTACAATAAAAATACTCCCTTTTTATGACTCTGTAATATTTCAGGATAGAATCAGGACAACTGGATGGAGTTGAGCATTTACTGGCTGGGTGCCTTTCCTGACACTACCTAGAGTTCACAGCAGATTTTTTTTTTTCACGCCCTAGAAGAGAAACATCTGTTGCTACCCAGGATTGAACTCTCAACCTTCTGACAAGGAGGTGAGTGTCTTCACTACTAGGCCACCATGGCAGTCCTTTAAATTTTTTTTACAGTGAATAGGCCAAAAGAAAGCAGTGTTAGAAGTGATAACTATTTCACATCTGCCGTTACACAATTCACTAATTTCATGAAGGAAGGAATCTTTGAAGCATTTTGGATGTCTAACAAGTTTAAATAATTAAAGAAATAATAATAATTTCTTAGAACAGCTAACATACTGCAACAATGCCTTTAAAACCATCAACATCTTCCTAGAGATCTGCCTACCCCAGGTCCTTGGGAAGGACTTGATAGGGAAAAAAAACACCAAATCCAGTCTAAACATCTGGCTTGATTATGTGACCAACAACAAGAAGACTAACAACAACAACTTTAGGAACGTTGTCAATATTTGCAAATTTTGAATTTACCCTAATTTTACCAAACACTCTCTTTAGCTCTCTCACACTCCAAGCATAATAGCAAGAAAGAATGACACCTGGAGGTCTGCTATATTATTTACTGCTCTATACTTATCTACTTTATGGTGACCAGAGGATCAACTTTGAAAACCTGGGGATAATTAATGGAATGACTTTTGTATATTGGAACTAACTAGCAAATTAAAAGCTGGGTCTAAGAATTATTGGGAAAATCGCCTGGATTGTATAAATGGAATTTATTGACTGTGTGATATAAAGAACTATAACTATTATATTCCCTGATGGACAATACTAAGATTAAGTAATCTGCTGGCTTTGGGAAGTCAAAAAGAATAGATTCTCAAGGACATTCATTCTGCTATATTTGTAAATAGGTTAGATATTGTGATTAATTTTCTTTTAAGACAGAGTAGAATAATATATAGATTCTTTATTTTTTTTCTTTAAAAGACCAGATAAGAAAAAAAAAAGTGCAAACATTTTGTATGGATTAAGCTTTTTTTAAAAAAAGCGTTGTCTCGTTATATCAACTCTAGAATTTATAAACATATATTTCTTTGACATATCTATTTCTTTGAATGAAAAATGACCTCTATTAGCTCTAGATTCAGATATTGTGCTTTCACTCTGAAGATTTTGATAAGACTGCCACCCTGTGGTTTCATGGTTAAATACTGACATTTCTTTTTCTAGCTGTAGTGTAGAGCACGAACATCAAGTTATTTAGAAATGCAAAGGAACTACTGGCATTTTTTTTAAAAAAACTTAAACCTTATACAGTATATGTCCTAGCATGTCTACATTAACTATCTAGTAATAATTATAAACTCAAAAAATATTTCAACAGAAAAATGAAAAGCATCTATATTTATCTCTCTGTTAGTATACTTTTGTTAGTCTTGACTCCTGGTGATTGCTTGAGTAAGTCCCTGCAATTTTCTTGGTAATTTTTTTTCAAAATAAATTTGCCTTCCTGAGTTGAAGCAGAGTGACTGGCTAAAGTCACTTACCAAATGACCTTGTTTTTATCTGGAATGGGATTCATTGAGTGCAGTGACCTCATTTGGACAAAGCTTAAGAGAAATAATGATCTTGTGTTTTGATAATTTCTGTTGTTTCCAGACCTTTGTTGTAATGCTTGTGTAATAATATTTTAGTACAAAACAAAGCTGTAGTAAATACAAAGGGGCATACTATACTCTGATGTAAAAAATCTGGCGTTAAGAACACAGCTAATTTTCTAGCACTCCAGAATCACAAGGTACATCATGCTATGCATACTGATTCATGATTTTAAAGAACAGCAAACCTATCACCAAGCATTGGTATTATCTCCCAAGTGGCACAAATACTTTTTTTCAATCATTCTGTATCAGATACTTTTTTTTTTGCATGTTACACTATCTCTCCACTTCCCCTCTCCCCCAGACATTGGTTTTCTATGGACATTTAGAGATTTGGTTTTTGTTTCATTCTTTTAACAAAGTGCACTTTCCCACTAAATGTTGCCTGTTGCTTTTATTAGAGACACCTGCTTTTAATACCCCATTTTCCTACACATTTAAGATTAATGGTTTGGCAGGCAATGGTAAACCATTTGCATTTTATTAAGTAAATGAAAATAAACTTGACTTGACATTTTAGTGTTAATGTTAATGGAATTTAAGATACACTTTGCTTTTCTCTGTCTACTTCTGTGTTCAAATGTGATTTTATATTTTGATACTATTGATTATCTTAAGCAGATTGACCAGAAATTATGATGCTTTGCTTGCAGTGGGAAAAATATTATACAATATGGCACGTGAACCAAACATCAGCATGAAGTGTGATCCTGCTGAGAACAATTCATAAGCAATTTTGAGGCAGTGAAGTGAATACATCTATCCCACTCCAGTGTGTGTTTCACTGACGTGTAGTACTCTGCTCCAGTCTGATAGAAATATGGCTGTTCTGCAGGAAGCAAGCATTATTACCAGGTTGCCTTCGACTTAAGACCAGAATTGAGCCCAACATTTCTGTTGTTAAGTGAGATATATGTTAAGGAAGTTTTGCCCCATTTTATGACATTCCTTGCCACAGCTGTTAAGTGAATCACTGCATTTGTTAAATTAGTAACATAGCTGTTAAGTTGCAAAAGGTGATGACCTCAGGATACTGCAACCTTGACCTCAGGACACTACAATCTTCATAAATATGAGTCCGTTGCCTAACGTCTGAATTCTGATGACATGATGATAGGGATGCTACAACAATCATAAGTGCGAAAAATGGTCACTTTTTTCAGTGCCATTGTAACTTCGAATGGTCACTAAACGAACTGTTGTAAATCGCACAGTACCTGTGTTTGTTCATATTGGTATGCCAGTGGCAAGCACAGAAGTCTCCCATTCATTGCTGATTTCAGAAATGAACGTCAGTACAAGTAATCCTCAATTTATAACCACAGTGGTTTGAAATTTCCATTTCTAATTGATGAAGTTGTAATGCAGAACTTGCGGTTTCAGTTGTTGTCGTTACCTGAATCCAATGGAGGTTGGGCAAGGGAAATTTCTGCTTAGCTTCCCATTACCAAAATCAGTGGGGGAAATGGCAGAAAATTGCAAGTTCCAGGAAAGCAGGCAAGTGGCTGTTGTGAGGTGGGGGAAGGAGAAGTATGCGGGGTGTGGAGGGATTGGACATGAGACATGGGGGTGTTAAGCAGTGTGTGAGAGGCACCCTGTAAGTCAGGGAGGGTATCTGGTACACAGAGGTCTTTGTGGTTTGAGGTGGATGTGCAGGGGTGCACAGCAATGAGAAGTGCTTTGTGGGACAGGAAGGTTCGTTGTGGTGCTGTGCAGGTCTGGGAGAGTGCAGCAGTGCATGAAAGAGGTACCATGTAGCTCTTGGTAGTGGTGCACTAGAGGCATCACAAACATACCAGAGGCATGAGAAAGGTTGGGTTAGGGGAATGTTCAAGAAGTGACACATTGGTTGGGGAGGAGTCGTGGTGCACAAGGGTGCATGAGAAATGCCACCTGGGTTAGGAAGTCAGTGCTATATGGATCAGGGCAGGGGGATGGGAATACAAGACTGTGCAGGAAGTGCCACGTGGATTGGAGAGGGTGTGCAGGGGTATGGCATAAGTTGGGGAATGTGCATAAGGATGTGTGAATGGCCAGCAAAGTGTAAGCACAGAGGAGCTAGGAAAAAGTGTGTAGGTGGAAGAGACCTACCCCAATGACCTTTGACCTTCCCTGCCAACCAGTGACATTGGAAGGGAAGGTTGCAAATAGCAATCATATGCATATGTGATGTAGCACTCTTTAAGAACCTCAAAAGATGCCATGCAGAGGAAAATCAAGACATCTTCTCTATAATTGCAGGATGTCTTAACATGGAATAGTTGTTTTATGTTACAGAAAGACAAATTTCATATTGTATATCGACATTCTGTAGAACTTAGTTGTTCTATAGTTAAAGCAATTACTTAGAAATGAGTTGGCTTATCAGATAGAGATCAGATAGTAATCTGCTGGGGATACTTTCATTTGAATTCTTGAACTGACCAAGGGTTGAAATTAATGACAATGTGTATGTTTTATGTGTGAGTGTACACACAGACACACATGGCACATGATAATTCTTGGTTGTACAACATTGTTCTAATGTTATTCTTAATTGCCAATAGTCTTTTAAAATCATACATGTAGGAAATCATTTTAATTAAATGAAACAACTAATTTGAATTAAAATAACTCCTCCCAATTTTCTCTTTAGCTGCCATGCATTGTTCTCTATTGCATCTATGCAACATTCAGCATTTTAATGTAATTTTCAGTATATTACATTTTTTTTTCTATTATGTTTCTTATTTGCTTCTGAAACAGAAGACATTAAATTTACAGGGGTTTTAGAGACTTTATTTATGTATAAACAATTTAAACACTTTGCCATAAATTATCTTTGCCTGTCTCTATTCTTTGCTTAGCAGCAAATTAAAATTAATATAAAAACTCAATGAACAATTCATACATGTATAATACAAAAAAGTTTTGTACCAAAGTTCTTATTAGACTCATTTTTTATTTTATTTTTTATTTTTTCTTAGTGACCATAATGTGATTGTCTCAGTTTCTTGACCAAACAAACACACTAATATTTTTTTCTTTTAAAAATCTGAAACAGTGATTGTGCCTTCTGGCTGATGTATGTACAGGGTGATCTGAATTGGTGCCCATTTGCAACAGTGTTAACACAATGCCCACAGCTCTACCAGAACTGACCAACAAACTACTGAATCTAAACAGACTACACCCTGCAACTGTGTTACTGTCCACAATGGAATCTTCAAAGACAAACAGAGTATGAAATTTATCAGTAGTGATTTATAGCCACAATTTCAAATTGAACATTACACTCTGCCCTCTTTGAATAAGTTAACCTTAGGCCAGACAAACGCAGGGTCAGAGTGCAAGTTCAGTTTTATATTCCTTAATATATTTCTGTTCCTATTTCCAGTGCTCTGTTGCTCCTGTTCTCCTTCCAGTTGCTACACACAAATCACCCCAGAAGTCATGTATTAAATGCACCTGTATTTTGCTTTTAAATGAAAAACCTCGAGAATGTTTTATCAAATAAGCAGCCTGAAGAATGTTTCTTATCAGCTGACTTAGTGGATGGTGGGTGGCCCTCTTGGATTTCTTGAACATTTGCTCACATGTGAATGGAGTGAGGTAATATAAGATGAGGCCTTCTTTATCAATTTTTTTGTTGTGAAATTATTATTATTATTTTTCTTTAGACCCACAACAAGTGGGTAATATTTATGGGGTACTTTTGAACTTAAGTGACTTAAAAGTGTTCAGTCTGGCTTTAGTCCACTTCAGGATGTCGTTCTTAATCCCTTGAACAGCAGCATTTGACTCAAAAAATGTGAGCTCTCTTGCCACTCCTTATCCCAAAGCAGCTCAGCTGAGTGCCCCCGATGGTCTTCATCTCCTTAGGAGAGGAGATAACAGTTGTAACTACTGATTCATCCAGGCAAGGATGACAGCAGATTAATTGGTTACCTCTTTCCCATTTCATTCTGTCTTAAGAACTGGATGTTGCTGCTACTGTCTGCCAGCTCTGGATACTGCTCTACTGGGAGCACATAGTATCCTTCATAGCCTTGGACTCTCCCTGTGCTCAAAAGCTGCTGCTTCTCTCCTTCAGTCCACAGGCGGCTCCCCTCTTTGCCATCCCGTGCCTTCTGTTGCTCTTTGGCCCAGGCTGACCCCAAAGCCCGCTGCCGAGCTTGGTCCAGAACTCTAGCCTTTTCTTCATCCAGAGTGTCTGGGGTCAGACCGTAACGTATGTTAATCAATAAGGTAGAATATTGGAATTCAACATTGGTAAACCTTCGAGTCCTTCCATTGATTAGGAGGGTTGGCTGGGACACTGTCACATTGACTCCACTATCCAATACTTTGCGTCCACTTGTCATGGCCAGAGTGACAAGATCACCATCAGAGGAGCCAATCTTGACGAAATAATGGGTGTCTTTCCCCTCAATGCTATAGTGCATTTTGTCCAAGTAGTAAGCATTATTAAGCACTGAAGCGATTTTTCGGCTGTCTTCCGTTGCAGTGCTTGAAATGCCAGTGGTTACTTTGCCCTCCTTCACAGCAAACATGATCCCCTTACCTATAATCGGAGTAGTGGTTGCAAACCAGTGACCTGCTTTCTCTCTACGACTGGCATGTAATTTTTTTGATATGACTTGTCCCTCAAGGGCCATGAAGCCTTGGTTGTGCCTCTCTGTTGTTTGCTGAACACCGGTAATTAACTAAAACAAAAATAAGAGGGAAAATACATTATTGATAAATACAGACATGCAGCACTGTTATTGCCCCTTACTGTTCTGATATAAAGATACAAACATTGTCTGCTATTAAGAGGTGAAATGCTACAGGAGCAATTGATTGGGGAAGGAGCTCTTTAATCATAACTAAGGTAATATTTCAAATGTAAATATGAAAAGATATTATGCTGGAATTTTAAACAAAAGTTACATAAAAACATATCCACCTAATCCAGTCCAATCCATCAGTGTTTCTGTGGTTTTACTCTTATCAGCTATGCTTGTTATTGTTAACTTTACAAAACAACAGGGCCAGGCAAAGCATTCAAATATCCATTTCACAAAAAGCATTGGCACGATCAGCACATTTCTCTAATTCTGATGTTAAAGAATGGATACAAGATAGCAATAGCACTTAAGACTTATATACCACTTCACAGCCCTCTCTAAGTGTTAGCAGAGCTAACAGAGTTAGCATATTGCCCCCAACAATCTGGGTCCTCATTTTACCGACCTTGGAAGGCTGAGTCAACCTTAAGCCTGGTGAGATTCGAACTGCCAAATTGCAGTCAGCTGGCAGTCAGCAGAAGTAGCCTATAATACTGCATTCTAACCACTGTGCCACCACAGCTTCTGGTGCATTTGTAATCATATCTTGAAAAGTCTTTAAATTCTACAAATTTTTTAAAATGCTTATGAAATTTGCAAAGCACTCCCTAGATGGCAACCCCAAAACATAACGCTGAAGAAAACTATGTAGCTACAGAAAGTCACTGCTTACCTGACCATGTTCACATGCCTGTGATTCTGACAGTTCATAAGGAGGTGGTACAAAGTACATTTTTGCTCTTGGGAAACCAGGTATAATGTTGCTGAGTTGAAAGCCAAACATCACTAGCCAGCTTTTCACATCTAAGAATTAAAATAAGCACTTTTAGAAAAGGTGAAGACGGCTTGTAAACAGTACTAGAATTGAATCCGGGCTTACTTATTAAAGCCAGGATGGGATCTGAAGCATTTTTCTTGACAATTTGGATAATAAATGTTTTACAAAAAGTAAAATGATAGATATTGCGTCATTGCTACAAGAAGCAAGAACATTCATAGGAGAAGCTTTTCTGAGTTTTGGCAAGTATTTATTTATTTTTATTTATTTTATTTGTCAATCGCTTACAAGATAATAGGTATAAGTACAAACATGAGTAAGAATACAGGAAATAGGTATGAATAAATGGGGACAATAGGACAGGGACGGTAGGAACTATGGTGCACTTATGCATGCCCTTACAGAGCTCTTAGGAATGGGGTAAGGTCTTTTGGCAAGTAAAATGCTTATAATGCTTTTTAACTAGAAAATCATCATAAATGAAAGAAAAAGTATGCTACAGATATCACCCCCACCAAAAAATATCTAAAACTTTATCGTATCTATGGTGCGGAACAGGTAGTCCTCGACTTACGACCACAATTAAGCCCAACAATTCTGTTGCTAAGTGAAATGTTTGTTAACTGGGTTTTGCCCAATTTTACAACCATTATTGCCACAGTTGTTAAGTGAAACACTGCAGTTATTAAATTAGGAACATGGTTGTTAAATGAATCTGGCTTCCCCATTGTCTTTGCTTGTCAGGAGTTTGCAAAAGGTGATCACATGACCCTGGGATATTGCACCCGTCATAAATATGAGTCAGTTGCCAAAGGTCTAAATTTTGATGATGTGACTTTGGTGATGCTGCAATGGTTGTAAGTGTGAAAAATGGTCATAAATCACTTTTTTTCAGTGCCATTATAACTTCGGACAGTCACTAAATGAACTGTTGTAAGTCGAGTACTATCTATTATCTTTCAATTAAATTTTTTTTAGCTATTCTAATAGGAAATAAAAGGAAGGAAGGAGAATAGCACAGCCTGTTTCAGGATTTATGTTCTACTTTGCATAAGGAAAGGAAGAATTTCCTTTCTTGGTAACAGGTGTCGGATGTCACCAGGGGCTGGGTATGGAAGGGCATGGTAAAAAGAGAAGAAAAAGCAATAAGGCAAGATTAATAATTTGGGGTCAAGGAAACAGTAAATTTATGGAAGGCTATTAGTTAGGAAAACATGTTGACCAATTAGCTATCCAATCCTGATTCCCTTTGGATATTTTGGAGCTTCAGTTTCCATAATTTCCAGCCAGGGTGGTCAAAATGGATATGGGAAGCATCTGTTTAAAACATTTGTTGGACACATTTCTTAATCCTTTCATTCCAGCCACTTTTACACAATGCTTCTGTTGCAGCTGCCTCATTATATGCTGATAGAATTTGATTCAAAGGCTTTGGGATATACTTCTGTCTGTCTGTCTGTCTGTTTGTCTGTCTGTCTCTATCTTCCCACCTACCATCTATCGATCTATCGATCTATCTTATCTATCTAGTCTCTCTTAAAAGACTGTATCATAGACATCATGAAGGATATTAAAGATTTCCCCGACTCCAATAATTTATGCTTTAGCTTTATTGAAATATAATTCATTTTGCCTAACTTTTAAAGTTTTTGTAAATTACAGTTAGCTGCATGAATGGAAATATTTCTTTTTCTTTAAAAAAATGTGTGATATGTACCACATTCTATTCGGAAAAAGGTTTATTGACTAGTTGCTAATTTTTTTTCTTTGGAAGCACTCATAAAAAACTTAACACTAAGTGACAATTTAATACCAACAGAGTAGAATATTTACGCGACATGTGGAAGGAAACATTACTTTACATTTTAAGAAAACCTTTCCCATTTTGGCATGACAGCTGGCATTGGGAAATTAGTGTCCATATGTACTCATGTTAAAGTAAAAGAGTATTATCTATTTATAAATACTTAAAATGGAAATGATTTAAATAAATTATTCACTCTTGCAAGATTTTGGATGAAAATATGTGAGATCTCAGACGTGAGCTTGTAAAAGAAAATTAGCCAATTCTAAACTTGTTCAACCACAATTAGGGAACTGGAGGTTAAAACAAAAGATGATCCCCTGACTCCCCACAAAGAACAGTTGCAAAAATTGGGTATGTCTAGTTTAATGAAAAGAAAGAGTAGGGGTGACATGATAGCAGTGTTCCAATATCTCAGGGGCTGCAACCTATTTTCCAAAGCACCTGCAGGCAGGACAAGAAGCAATGGATGGAAATTAATCAAGGCGAGAACCAACCTAGAACTTAGAAGAAATTTTCTAACAGTTAAAACAATTAATCAGTGGAACAACTTGCTTCCAGAACTTGTGGGCGCTCCAACACTGGAGATTTTAAAGAAGAGATTGGACAACCAGTTGTCTGAAATGGTATGGGGTTTCCTGCTTGAGCAGAGGGTTGGAGTAGAAGACCTCCAAGATTCCTCCCAACTCTGTTCTTCTGTTAACCAGTTTTTGGGTAGGGAAATGCCCATACCTAAAATGATTTCTAGTCTCTGGATTACACAATAGCTACACTTGCCTTGAGTGAGTTTCAGTGCAGATCAAAAGCACCCTTTTCCCTACCAGTACTTATTCTTACTGGCTTGATTTGATCCCTGTTCTGCTTTAGGATATGGATAAATTTCATTCCCATTACAGTCATTCTATTATTAGAAGCCTAGTTAGTTTCTCTTTCTTTCATCATTTTGTTTGCAAATAAAGTCCCAACAAACCACTCTAAAAAGGATTTGGAACTTTAACAACATAGTAACATAAAAACTCTTTTTTCCCCCTGAGAAAACATATATTCTTATAGGACTTCTGTAGCCATGCAATATTTATCAGTTAAGGTAATTTGAAGACTACTGAAATGGGGATAGTGTTCCTTTTGTTGGATACTTCATCTTCATCCAACCAAATTCTTTTCTTCATAGTGCAGAATAAAGGAGGCTTCAATTGGTGTCTTACTTTATTCTGCTTCTATGTACATAAAAGGGGCTACGGCTGAAATGAGCAAAGGCCTTTTCCTTTGAGATTCTCCATGCTTATTACCGAGTATTGTTTCCTATGACCCTGGAAAGTTTTGTGCCTTTTAAGAAAAATATAGATAATACAGATGGTTGATATTAAGTCCTTTGCCCTTTTCCCCCTCTTGCCTGTTGTTCATCTTTCTGTCTCTGCTATGCCTGCCTTTTGTTCTGTTTTGTCAGCCAATGGTTTTGAAGTTTACTGATGTTTAATAAATAAATATCAAGCTATACTTTTGCTAGCTGAACTGAATAGTATGCTTGCTTGCTGTGACCTGGCTTTAGAGATTTGATTTTGAGTGTGATTAAAAACTAAACTAGTAATTATCCACAGATATTTTTGAACAGTCTGAATTCAAACAAAAAAAGTCCAAATAATAGACAGTTGCATTTACTTTATTTTTGTTATTGAATTCAAATCTTTGAGCTAAACCCAGAGGACAAGATTTTTTTTGCTTCTGCACCTTCTGTAAAACCCTTTCAATTCTGACCACATTCCCTTTTCTTTCTCAACTGGGGAAAGCAAATCAACCCCTACCCAGAACACTACAATCTACCATTAATGGTATACAAACCGTTGGCTGACAAGCATTGAACTATATCCTTAGCATATAATATATCTCAAAGCATTGCTAAATCCACCTGAATTAAATGGCTGTATATAACAGATGAATCAATGGGATTGCATATGCAAATTGGCGCAAATATGTTTATAAAAATCTAACTTTTAGCATTTTATATTGCTAAGGCTAATTCACATACACAAAGTGTGATTCTTCTGCTCAATCCAAAAACAGTTATTACATGGATTAACTTGATGCATATCTAATCCTTGTGTATTTCTTTTTTTAAAAAAAATACATAAAAACATGTGTGCTTAAGTCCAACAGTTTCTAGCTGAACTTAAACCCACTGAACTGGAATGATTACATTACCATTGTTCAAAACCATAGGAGTTAGTCATTAACCAGTGCAATCTTCTTCCTATCCTGCTCAAAATGAAGAATGTTGAGTCTGTACTTGATATTAAATGAATTTCCTAAGAGCAAAATAGCATTCTTACACTTTTTTTACAACGTTCCTTAGATTTCCAGACTATTAATTATTTCTCACCTGTCACATAGTTCTTTAAATCCAGTTCATTGCTGAGAGGATTGTTGCTCTTGAACATATACAAGTTGAATGGGGCAGGTTCCTTACCAACATTTTTCCACATTGTATAATCAGGAGAGGTCCAACGTGCAGCCAAAACATCATAATCTCTTTGAGTAAAGTGGACCAGTTTTGTTAAGGGATCATATAGCCCTCCATGAAATCCAATGACTATTTGGAAGTCAGGATTAGAATCGTGATAGATCTCTCCATAGGCTGTGTATTGCAGTTGCTTGATCATTAGACCATTGATGCTGAAAACTGCCAGTGGTGTACCTGTATTATCCGAGGCAACATAGTATTCTTCTCCACTGCTGCTTTCCATTGCAAAAAGGTGACCTTGCAGATCATAGTACAGAGAGGTAATTTCTGAATTTGAGTGGTTATACACATGTGTTATCCTAGTTGGGTTGTGAAGGTCAGCATAAAAATATTGAAGGTGATGTCCCAAGTTAGTTTTGTAAGAAGCTCGTCTTCCTAATCCATCGTAACGGTATTGAATGCTCCATCCATTTGCTTTATTATAAGCTCTTGTTAAGAGGCCCTTGGAATTGTATTCAAATGTGTCAGAACCTCTTTGACACAAAAAACCATCATCATCAATCTTATACTGCATATCACCTAGTCGCGTAATTCTATCTCTTAGATCATAGCGCAGTGGCATCAATCGGATACTGTTCCCAGGATTCAAGAGATGCAAGTTGCCATTTAGATCATAATTGTAACGCCAGTTTGGTCTGTCATTGACTGCCACACTCTGAAGCTGCCCATCTCCATCATAATCATATGTATACTTAGTTGTATTGGCATAAGGCCCAAGCTTTAATTCTCTCTTAGTTACCCTTCCCATACTGTCATATTGCACTGTCATCCAGTACATGAGTGATCGGAACATTTCATACTGAACTTCTTTAATCCGTCCATGTGTATCAAAATGTTTGCTCAGTGTCATTACAGCCGTAGTGATTATTTGATTTATATCATAATAGATTACCCCAAATTTGCCAAAGTGCTCTACTTTGCCTGAGATTTCATCATAACGATAGAGGTCAACCGGAAGAGGAATCTCACTTATTATAGGCTTGATGCTAGCTATTCGAAAACTATTATCATGATAGGTATAATCAAACCTAGCATTGACCATACCTTCTTCAGAGAATCTGTAAATCTGTTTGTCAACCAGAGGGCCAATTTTACGATAGCGGATGGTGCAAGAAAAGCCTCCGCTCTGTAGGTTAACCATCTTCAGAACTCCCGTAGTTTCATCATATCCAAAAGTCACTGCTGTGCTGTCATACGCAATCTCCGACAACTTGGATAGCTTCCCATATTTGTAGAAAACTTGCCGACCAGTTCCTAAAAAAGATGTTTTCAAAATCCTTCCATCATCGCTGTAATCAAAAATCACTGAAGCATTACTTTCAGGTGGGTTATAAATATTTCGAATATAGCCGATTGAGGTGTGAGTGCTCATGCTGTGTCGAGCTATACTTGGCATAGTGACAGCATGCAGCCGATCTGAAGAGTCATATTCAAAGATGTACTGCCGCTGACTTTGAAGGAGTAGCACCATAGACTATTGAAAAAACAAAGTCATATTTTATGTTTGTTTTATCAAAAATATATCAGATGGGCATCACAATACAACACAAACCATTAAGGATTCCTTATACATGACAGTTACAGCTACTGCTGCTATGAACATTTAAGGCATATGGCTATTGATTTATTTGACAGGGCAATCCCCCCCCCCAAAAAAAATTGATACACAATTATAAAATAAATAATAGTGCATTCTGTTCTGTTTTTGTCATTAGGCTGATAAAGAAATATTAAACTCCATATTGACTTCATTTTCATAAATTCGGGTAATCGTATGCAGGCATGTTATATACTATGCTGATATTACACTAAAGAATGCCACAATATTAAGCATACCTTTAAGAGTCCTTTGGATTTACTATGAATTTTTTAAAACCATAAACAGACTTTTTGCAATTCATGGCAAAGACACACATAGAACCTGAAAAGTTTTATCATGCAACGTGTTATCCCATTAACATTTAATGGGCAAAGTTCATAAGTAACAATTACGGTATTTTGCCACAAAAAAATCTGATTGTGACAAACTACTCTTAAAATGGGATTTCTTGCAGTTTTTAAAAGGAAGCTGGTACTTATAAGAGTTGACCTCACTTCATTTTAAACCAGAATCAAAGGATTTGTATTCCAAGGTTTTCAATGAGAGTGCTTCAGCTTATATAATTATTTAATTAATTAGTCATTATTTAATGATGTCTATTTCATAAAAATATTTAAAAGTTACAGTTTGAACATTTATTAAACATTAAACTCCTGGATTGATCTGCCTGCATATATTTCTAAAATAATGTATAATCAAACAATCCTAGATTGTTATTTTTTGTGACCAAACAGACCAAAAGTCTGTGCAGCTGAGTTTTCAAGAACCAGGTAAAAAATAGGGGCTGAAGGAGAAACAAGTAAGTTAAAAACAAGACAGGCACAAGGTCTGTTATTTAAATTTAGTCCTTGGATTGAAGATACAGTGCATTAATTCGTAGTTGTATGTGCTAGCATTAGCTTATATCTAGCATTCGGGAATGAATACTCTGCTTAAATTCTTAAAACACAAAGGCACCTCAATTATGATTTTTGAATTGTTTGATGTATAGATACGTATGCTAACATAAGTTAAACCCCAAACTTCAGTTAATGCAGGATTGTAAGCCATACCAACAATTACCTACTTTTTCTAAGTATGTATAACTCCACACTTTTCCATCAGCAAACATGCGTGCAATAATTCTGCCTTGTTTGTCAACCTCGGTTCTTTCACTCATGGCACCACGCTGAAGCCCAGCCAACCGTCCATTTGAAAAATAAGAGACATTCACAGCAGCAAGTCCACTGCTGGGCAGCCAGAGGAAAGGACGTCCAAGCTGATCATAAATAATACGGAGTGTAAACTTCCGGTGGTCATCGTATATTTTCTCTGTGCGAATGTTCCGATCATAATCGATTGATAACAAATTTCTTCCATGAACCTAATGAAAGCAAAATGATTAACATTAATATACTGCTGTATGGTATATCACAGAAGACGCATTTGGTAGGTTTGCTTAACTTCTTCAGGTTTCTGCAAATTTTTTTCCCTGCAAATTCAATCACACACTGAAATGTGAGTCTACTAACATATTGGTCTTTTCCCCAAACTAATTCTTTCTATGCAAGAGTACAATATTTTTTTTATTTCAGAAGTAAGATCCACTGTATTCAGTTCCCAGTAACTTTAATTATACAATATACTATACAATTCAACAAAGCAAGGAATTAATGCTGGAGAATTTATATTCAATGCAAATTTGAGAATACAGTGTTTAATATGGTAAAAACTAGTAGATAAATTTATTAATATAAATGAACATATTGATTAAAAGATAAATCTTTAACTCAGTACAATAAAGTTTAAAAACACTGAGTAAAACCAGACCATAGAAATATTAGAACATAACACAAATACAGATTAAACAGTCAGCAATTGGGATGAATAAGACAGTCTTTGAATTTTAGTTATAAATACTGTGGAACCACTGCTAAAAAAAACTTTTCATAAAATTAATAATCTATACGAAACACTTTAACTGCAAATTTTAAACTAAGGTGGGTGGATCATTTGATAAAGATAACTTAAAAAAATATTCTTAGTGTGGTTGCTAATATTTTGAAAATATTCATTATGGTTTACATATTAATAAAGGATACCTTAAATTTCCAAACCAATAAGACTTTTTTTCTGACCCAGGCAGGAAAAGAAACTCAATGATCTAAATAGAATTGAATTCTCAACAATGAATTTTCAGAAGAACTAGATCCAAATATCGAAGAAATTAGTGAGAAAAGGCAATTAGCTGACAATATGCAAAAGAAAAGGACTTCACAACCACCACAATTAATGGTTAGGGATTTTTCAGAACACATTTTCCAACTTGCTCTTAAATAACAGTTATTTAAAACCAGAGAAAATGGAAGTGAATTCCTATTTGGAATTTCTGACAACTAAATATTTCAAAGTTTAGGTGCTGAAGAAAGAGGACTCGGTAGAACCTATTTCTGTAGAGAAGATAAGCGCTAAAATTAGATGTTTCACAAGTGAATCCCAAGAGAACAACGTTATATCCAACTTGAGGTGTCATGTGTCATATTGATAAGGAACAGATGCATGTTTTTTAGTGAATTAATAGTCTGGGGAATAATTTCTTCACCAATTTTATCTGTGATGATTCTGTATATACTGTAACAAGCTTGGCTTCCTCCATGGATGCTACCAAGTTATTAAATATTTTTTGAAAAAAATCAAGTCTACAATTTTCTATTTTAATGAGTAGTTCCATTTCCTATTGGAAAGAAATGAGGTTCTCTCCATTCAAATATGACTTTGCTTTCATTTTCAAATTAATTTGAATACTTTTATCCATGACCAAAGAGATCTATTTTTAAAATATTATTTTTTGCTGCCTGACTTGTTTAATGAAGTACAGCTGTTGAAACCACTGTTACATGAAGTCTTCAGCATTTTAAAATGAATTATTTAAATGGTGAACATCCTGATTCTAAACATTATGTAGAGGATATTAGGCAACATGGTACTGAATTTACATTTATATTGTAACTATTGTTAACCGTATTAATCCCAAATCTATAGTTTCTGTATCCCGGGGAGTGTATATAATGCATATCTGATTTGAATTTTCCTCCTTACACTTATATCCACACATGCATCTGAAATAAGTGATTTCATAGTATGATAAAAGAACTAAATATCAATCAAAAACTTTTATATAATTTAAATATAACAATTCATAAAACATATCTATATAAATATAAATAGAAGATACGGCTTCAGTAATAATATCCCCCAAGAGATCCAGGCGGCTCCCACCCTCATGATATTCACAAAGCTATTGAAGACTTGGCTATTCTCCCAGGCCTTGGGCAGGGTAAAGACTGAAAACCATTTTCCCCTGGTGTCTTGTCTTTGGCAACACAGGATTTCTCTCTTTTATTTTGCTCTTTCTATTTTTTAAATTTTAAGCCATCTAGAGTCATTAGGAGTCTGGCAGCTTCCAAACCATACAAGCAAGTAAACAAATAAGCTTCTTTTTTCTGTACTGCCTTTTATTAATTGTCTTGCACCTAACCTCTATCTAGGGTGCCAGTTTTATTCATTACTGCCTATTAATTGGTAGAAATCTTCCTTGAATCTTAATGTGAGCACTTTCATTGCTGAAAATATGTTTATCCTGCTTACTTGGGATGGACATTTTTTAAAAAAAAATCTCTCCCACAAACTTAACATAGGATATCGCACCTTAAGATCATTACATCTCCTCCCAATCTTTAATTCTTTTTTGGCAGATCAACTATTAAATCTACACTAATCCCTGTCAACCTATCACCTAAATTTTCCAATACATAAAAAACTATAAAACATTTTTTTAAAGGACATCTTCACCAGGATGTGGTGTCTCACTCTGCTAGTGACTATTAGGAAATTATTATCTTCAAATGGTTGGAAGTAGCACACAAATATACCTAAAACAAAACCAAAAGTATGCCCCAGTGCACCAAAAGCCAAACAGCCAGTTTTTCACAGTGGTTAATACATCAGGCTATAAACGGAGTGGCCTTTGAGCCTAACACTTTTGCTGCATGATCTTGGGTCAGTTACTGTCTCAGCCCTTTGAAGGACCCCTATGAAGGACGCACTTCCCAAATCTTACCAAGAAAGGCAGGAGTCAAGATTGACTTTAAGGTGGGAACACACAGAGTGTGCACAAACTAGGGCTCATATTTGTCATGTTTGAATTGGATTAATTAATTGTTTCTAGGCCAAACAGATGTGAGGCTTTTTCCCCTTGTACCTGAAGGAAGCTGTCATTCTTTAGAATGAACTTTTTAAAAAATATATAGTTTGCATGTAAAATTCTGGCCAGCAGGTGGCAGCACCTGTGCAATCATATCTGGCCTGGGAAGCTATAGAATTAGCCTTAGTGCTTAGATATGTCTTCTCAAGGGAATGTAAGGGTTGCAGGTTAGACTAGAAAGTGTAAATAAAATATATGGGGAATGCAATGGAATTCTTTACAAAAAACAACATAGGAATATATTCCTTAGGCTATTAGGAATTGAGCTCACCCCCAAAAAATCTGATTTAAAAGAGATGGTTTTAGTTTTAGTTTTAATTTACTTTATTGTCATTGCATCTCATACAACAAAATCAAACACCATCTTCAGTGCACATCATGACCATGACCATGAAAATAAACACAAACACACATCCTTCACCCTCCACACATTGAACCGAAAACCCCCGACACCAGACCAACACTGCACTATACAGCAGAATTCAAAAGAGCTACTGCCCTGGGATAGAAGCTGTTTTTCAGCCTATTTGTCCTTGTTTCCATTATTCTGTACTGTCTGCCAGATAGTAATAGTTCAAAAAAAAGGCTTCCCAGGATGAGATGGAGAATGTTTTGAACTTTCTTAAGGCAGGAGCTATAAAACTCTTCCAAAGAGGGGAGAGGGCAACCCATGATCTTCTGGGCAATGACATTAACCCTCTGGAGTGCTTTCCTATCTGCCACTTTGTAATTGGCAAACCATACAGAGGTGCAGTATGTTAAAATGCTCTCTATAGTGCTGCGGTAGAAGGTCACCAGTAGTTTTTCATTCAGTTGTTTTCTGAGAAGTCTCAGGTAGTATAATCTCTGCTGGGCCCTTTTGACCAGCTGCAATGCGGGTACCCCAGGTCAGGTCCTCTTTTAGGGTAACAACCAGAAACTTAAAACTGGCCACTTGCTCCACTTGGTCTCCATTGATAAGCAAGGGCTGGATGTCTGATCTGTTCCTTCTATAATCCACTATAAGATCCTTGGTCTTATTGGTGTTGAGGACCAAGCTATTGTCTCCACACCATGAAAGCAACCAGTCCATCTCATCTTGGTAGGCAGACTCATCCCCTCTAGAGATAAGTCCCACCACTGTTCTATCATCTGAAAATTTAGCAATAGTATTACTAGAGTGAGTGGGAATGCAGTCATGCACATAAAGAGTATAGAATAAGGGACTCAAAACGCAACCCTGTGGTGTATCAGTGTTAAGAATAAGGGCCGAAGAGGTATGATTACCCAATTTGACCCTCTGTGAGCGGCCAGACAGGAAATCCATAATCCAAAGGCAGATTGAATTAGAAAGCCCAAGGCCCAGAAGTTTAGACACTAGTCTATGTGGAAGAATTGTGTTAAATGCAGCACTAAAATCCACAAAAAGCATCCTCACATAGTCCCCCCACTGTTCTAGATGAGTCAGAGCAGTGTGAAGAGTGATGGCAATAGTGTCCTCTGTAGATCTATTTCTTCTGTATGCAAACTGGTGTTTATCAAATGTATGTGGAAGACCAGAAATGATGTGCCGGCAGACCAATTTCTCAAAGCACTTCATGATGATAGGAGTGAGTGCCACTGGTCTGTAATCATTGAGGTTATTGATAGGGAACTTCTTTGGCAATGGAACAATGGTAGAAGCCTTCAATCAAGATGGAATAGTGGACTTGGATAAAGACTGATTGAAGATCCTGGTAAAGACTTCAGCCAACTGATCAGCACAGTCTTTAAGCACCCGGCCAGAGATACTGTCAGGACTGGCAGCCTTTCTAGGGTCCACAGCCCTCAGAATGCTCCTCACCTCCTGTTCCTCCACAATGAGGTGGAGGTACAATTGGCATACAGTTGTATTTTATCTGTCTCTTATGTCTCCACTTCAAAGCGAGCAAAGAATTGATTCAGTTCCTTTGCCAATGAAGTATCCCCCTCAGCAGGGATGACTTTGGTCAGTTGATGGTTTGTAATTTGTTGAATCCCTCGCCACACCTGCCTCATGTTATTGCTATAAAAATTATCCTCAATCTTCCTCTCATAATCAGTCTTGGCCTTCCGAATATCTTTCTTCAGATTAGCTCTGGCAACACTGTGTCTTGCCCCATCACCAGACCTAAAGGCCTTGGTCCTATCATGCAAGAGGCGCTGGACTTCCTTGGTCATCCAGGGTTTCTGATTGGGATAGATCCTTATACATTTATCCACAGTGATAGTATCTGTGCAGTGTTTGATATAGCACAGAACAGTTGCAGAGTGTACCTCTAGGTCAGGGTGGTAAAAGATGTCCCAATTTGTGTTCTCAAAACAATCCTGAAGTTGTGGGGAAGCATCTTCTGGTCAATATTTCACTGTCTTTATTATAGGCAGAGCCTGTCTCCTAAGAGGGATGTACTCTGGTGCTAAAAGCAATGACATATGGTCTGATTGTCCTAAATGTGGTGATTGTATAACTGTATAGCCATGTTTGATGTTGGTATATACCTTGTCCAATATGTTTGCTCATCTCGTAGCACACTTAACATGCTGAAGCACTGGTTTTAAATCAGCTTGATTAAAGTCCCCCCACCCACCCACTATGATATGTACAGCATCAGGATACTTATTCTGCTGATTACTAACAATGTTATACCCAAAGCTGTGGTAGTAGTGGCATCAGGTGGGACATAGACTGCAGTAATGAAAACCATGCTGAATTTCTGCGGAAGATGTATGGGTCTACATTTAAGAGTCATATACTCCAGATCCATGGAGCAGTGGCTGTCTCCAGTCTTTGTATTGACACACCAGCTTTTGTTCACATAAAGGCTTAAACTTCCCTCTTTGATCTTGCAAGATCTCTATTCTTGTGCTGCTGGTGAGCTATGTAGCCTTCCAGCTCAACAGCTGCATCTGGAATGATTGAATGAAGCCAAGTTTTTGGGATTAGCAAAACACCACTTCTTGATTTGCAATCGGTAGCCTTAATTCATCGATTTTGTTAGTCAGAGATCCTGCATTGGTAAGAAATATACTTGGAATTGAAGGCTTGTGCGGAAACTTACTCAGCCTAAAGAAAACCCCAGCATGGCACCCTCTCTTCCTCTTCCTGTTCCTCTTTCTCTGCCTCTCCCTCCTTCCTACAGGGATAGTGATCCATGGCTTCCCCAGAGGTCTAGCTGCCTCCTTCAATATGTTATGAGAATGTATAAAATCATTCGTAATAGCCTTTTTACATTTCAGTCCAATTTGTAACAAGGGCGACAATAGATGCTCCTTGCCCCACAGGATTCAATCAAGGAAAGGATCCCAAACACACACAGAATCATACACACCATACATTGAATGAAGGAGCGGTTAGCAGCAGCATTCATGTGCGCAGCCATCTTATACTGGTGACTCTAGGATTGTTAAAAAGTCAGAACAAAGAATCAAACTAATCTTGAATTTAGTATGCATTACAGCTAGTGTTCTAATATAGAAGATACATAGCTGCATTTACTTGTGACAGACCAAGGAATACAGGTCAACCCTGTATTATGCAAGTTCCCACGGCATCTATTTGTGAATGAGACATTAATAAAGTAGAAATCTTTAAATTATATATCTTTTGACACCTGTGACTAAAGTATTCTTCACTTTCTGGAAATGTTTTCTTCAGCTTATATATTGTAGTAGGTTTGGTTGAAAGGTCCTGAAAACTGTTTCTCATATCAACATTTAAACAGTATATCAAAAGATACAGAAATAGATCATAAGCTTTATTTTTAGGACTTGAAAGTGATTCTGAATTATTTTCACAGCAAAAGCAAGCCCAGTTCTCACCCTGAGACACTTTGAAGAAATTCAGTTACAGAATGAATCAATTATATGTATCTGGATTTGTAAAGAATTAATTTTTAATTATCTTTCATTTTCTTCATTCTCATTTTTACTACTTAGAGAAATTAAGCTAAATGTCTCTAAAGTAAATTATATTTGAAAAGAAATGTTCTTATCCCAGATGTCAGTGTTCCCACAAGAAATTGTCTTGAAACTTCTTGCATTGGTGTGTAATCTAATAACTGAAGAACAAAAATAATTTTCAGAGCAGCTGTTCCCTTGATGTACTTTTGCAAAAGGAATTGAAAATTAGCTTATTTATATTGGCATTACTGATAAAAGGCCTCACTTCATATTAGTGTGGGATTGTGAAGAATCATATTGCATTTATGGAGTATATGATATTATATTTTCCTAGTCAGATCTCTTGAGATAGTTATAAAGAAATCTATTGGCTGTACATTGGATTCATTGCTTTATTTAAATTTTTAATGAAAGTTAATTTGTATTACCATTGTTATCTTGAACTGTTCTCAATGATACATCTATAGGTAACCTTCAGCAGTGGGACCCTATCTGTTCCATTACCAGTTTGGTGCTAGCGGGCGCATGCACCTAACACGGGCATGCAGCTTTTCACACACCAACTGAGGCCTGCAGTGCCAATTAGCTGAGAGGATAAAGAAGAAAAAAGCACAGGAGTGGGTGGGAGGGCCCATCCTGTGGTTTTCTCTTCTTTGTCGTCTCAGCTGATTGAGGCTTTCTTCCCCTCATCTCAGCTGATCATCGGAGGCTTTTTTTTACTACTAGTTTGGTGGAACAGGACTGAACCTGTAGCATACCACCACTGGTAACCTTGTACTTGTTCTATCATTTTTCATGTGAATGTTGAAAGTAATATCACTAGATATAAATTAAACTCTGGCTTATTTGTCCACAAGGCAGATTCACACTCTTGTCTGATTAACTTATGCAATTATTCAAGGAGGAATGTTTTAAAAAGAGTGCAATGAAAGTTTTACTATTATTTTCAGTTGCATTTTTCTCTCAGGGGCATTCTACAGTCAAACTGCAGGAGCAGAAATAAGAAGAATAAAAATGCTTTATCTTCTCAAAGAAAAAAAATCCTACTTTGATACTGGATGCTTTAGTCCTCATGTTTCCTGAAACAAGTGCAAGTGTGGTCATTTCTTATTAATTACATGGAAACCCATTCTCTTTGGGAGCACACATTGCACTATTATAAATACCATGATTTAAATTGATCTAATAAGCAACTTCGTTTCTCTTTTGGGGAGGGTTGTTATCTACACACTAATCTTTCTTTATTTGTGCAAGGCACAATAGGCAGGTCCTAACAGTGCTTTACTGAAGCTTTTATTAAACATTATTTATATATACAAAAGAGAGACAACTTCATAGAGGCTTGCAGAAAACAAGAGTACACACTATTCATTTTGGGATAATTTATTTTTGCTAATAGATATTAATTCTTGTCTACATAATAACATTATAGCATAGCTATATTCAACAGGCTTAATTACGGTTTTTATAATGAATGAGAAGCAGAATTTTATATGATTTAGCAAAGCAGGCAAAAAAATTCTACATAAATACTGAAGATGAGTCCTCAGCAAAGGCACATTATAAACTGTTTCACATGTAGCATTAAGTTATGGATTGCTTAACCAGAGTTTGCTGAATAAATAATAATTGGTTAGGTTCATGTAATATATTATATGAAAATTAAGAAACTGAACTTAAAGTTTGGATCCTTTAAAAATGGTGCTAATCTATCTTATACGTCTGCACTTTAACCAAACCACAAAATCACTAATTCCTTACTGTTTCTCTCTTCTTGCTAGTGGATTTTCACAGCTCACAAACACTGCAGAAAAATAAAAATTAGTTCATCAAACTAAGTGCAATGTAGCATAGCCTTCTTCTTACAGTGAAGTTGGCTATCCTCGAAAATTGACCTTCAATCACAACAAACAAACACTGTGAGTCATTCCCTAATTCTTTGGAATGGGCCTTTCAAACAAGGATTTTGGTATTCAGTTCTAAAAGATTTGGAAATCAATTCTACATGTCAACTGAGTTCTGCAAAGAAGTACTTTTTTTTAAAAAAAAATCATCCTTGTCTTAATTTCATTTTCTTAGAAATAAGACACCAGAAACCCAATCCACTAAATCATGGGTCAAACTCATGGCGTCATGTTGCCATCATGTGACATACTTCAATGTTTTTCCCCTTTGCAGAACTGGGGTAGGTGTGGCCTGCATGTGACCCATACGGCCTGTGGGCTGCCAGTTTGACAGGCCTGCACTAAATTAATCTTATTTATGCGGTTTTATTTAAGCCAAAGATTGTGATGTGAATCCTGAAACCGAAAAGCTAGATGCTTAATTCCCCCCGCCCCATAATAGCAGGGAAAGAAGACCCAGTTTGCCATTTTCTTTTAGCCACATCCCTGCTAGTGTTTCCTTCAGATATGCAAGACAGTTTGACAGGAAAGGATTACCTTTGTTCTTCCCCACTGAAACCCACATAAGGCAAACTCTGTCACTGACTGTCCTTTTTCTCAAGCACCACCCGTGTATATGAATTGCTTTTCCCTGATACATGTCTTTGCAGCTGTCACTTTTAACACCTGATTAAGCAGCATAAAGCATAGCAAAATGCCCATCTTTGACAATGCTAGACTCTCAGACATAATACTGTAAATCTATTTGCTCTTGTTTGTAACTTAGTATATAAATGCTATTATATCAGTGGAAAGTTAGGTATAGGATTTAAACAGTGGTGTCCTCCAAGGCAGTGTTCTAGGACCAACTCTCTTCATACTCTACATAAATGACCTCTGTGATCATATTAAGAGCAACTGTGTTCTCTTCACTGATGATGTAAAGCCATTCAACCCCACAGACAATACTACTGCCCTCTAAAAAGACCTTGACTGTATCAGAATGGTCAATCAAATGGCAACTTCAAATGTCAACAAATAAATGCTGTATCTTACATATTGGCAAAAAAATAAATAAATCAGAAAATAAAATACAAGCTAAATAGTCAAGACCTTGTTGAGGATTCAAACTCTGTAAAGGACCTTGGAGTACTCATCTCTTATGATCTAAATGCTAGAGCCCACTGTAACTACATAGCCAAAAAGGCATTAAGAATTGTTAATCTAATCCTATGTAGTTTCTTCTCTGGTAATATCACACGACTAACTAGAGAATACAAAACATTTGCTAGACCCATACTTGAATACAGCTCATCAGTCTGGAACCCATATCATGTATCTGATATTAACACAATTGAAAAAGTCCAGAAATATTTCATAAGAAGAGTTCTCCGCTTCTCTACTCATTGCAGAATACCTTATGCCACCAGACTTGAAACTCTAGACCTAGAAAACCTAGAACTACGCTGCCTCTGGTCCGATTTAAGTATAGTATATAAAATCATACATTGCAATGTCCTACCTGCAAATGAATATTTCAGCTTCAATCATAACAATACAAGGGCATACAATAGAGACAAACTCATGGTTAACCACACCAAACTTGACTGTAGAAAATACAACTTCAAGAAGAGAGTGGTCAATGTTTGGAATACTCTACCCGACTGGTTTCTTCCCCAAACCCCAAAAACTTTAACCTTAGACTGTCTACTATTGACCTCACCCCTTCCTAAGAGGCCTGTAGGGGGTATGCATAAGCACACCAATCATGCCTACTGTCCCTGTCCTATTGTTTCTTTTTGTTTTTCTTATAAGTATCTATCTCATGTATTTAAAACTATGTTTATTCTTATACCTGTATCTTGTAAGCGACTGACAAATCAAATAAATCAAATAAATAGGATTTTATTTATTCCACATATTTAATGCTCCATTATTGCCCCTTCTGAATGCATCTGGATTAGATTCCTATTCACTATTGACAAGGCTGCATTTTATTTTGGATATAGAACATGGACAAGAAAAGCAAGAGATTAACTAATGCAGGCAGTCCTTGACTTATAACTACCACGGAGCCCCAAATTTATGTTGATAAGTGGGACATTTGTTAAGTGAATGTTGTCCTAGTTTATGACCTTTCTTGCCATAGTTGTTAGGTGAATCACTGCAGTTGTTGTTGGTTGTTAAGTGAATTTGACTTTCCCATTGGCTTTGCTTGTCAGAAATTTGCAAAGGAGATCACATGACCATGGGGATGCTCCAACAGTTGTGAAAAATGGTCATAATTCACTTTTTTCAGTGCCTTTGTATGGTCACTAAATGAACTGTTGTAAGTCGAGGATTATCTGTATTTGATCAACAGTAATTAGAGGCTTAGTTAGCTGTTTTCCTATTGCTAAGAAATCCAAATGCAAGGAATTGGCCAGAAGCAGGTAACTTTAAGAAGAAAATGAAAAATGAATAACATTTGTAGCAAGCGTGCCACTTGTAAGATTGGTGCTCAAAGGATCATCTCTCTGAGGGTGAGAATGTAAATTTACCTCTGATTTTACTGTAAACCATGGCAATCTTGTCCAAGAATGTCATTGCTAGATATGATGCCAAATATTATAGTAAAAATTAAGTCTTTATCAAGTAATGCATTAGGAAAGTTGAAAAAAATACACTCTACCTGCTCTGATTTTCTATACTGCCATCATCCTCACTTTCTCAAATTCGTGTCAAAATTTTATTGATAATTAAAAGTATTAATTGAGACATTATTAGCAAGGGAGGGGAATAATCTTAAAAAGTTCAGAATCTAATCAAATAATCTACACTTCTGATACTTGAGAAAACTAGAAGACCAATGTATAATTTAATATGGATATAAATGATTTTGAAAGTATGCTTATTTTCTCTTATTATCTAAAAACTCTGTACATCAAGGTTCAGGAGCAAGAGCTTCCAATTCAAAAGATACTAAAACTGCAGGAAGCTTGATAATCCATTTTATAATCCTTGAAATTTTGTAAACCTGTATGCTTATTTAAATATTTCCCATCCAATGTATCTATCCATTAAAAACCTGACAAAAATTAAAATAAGCAAATGCTATTTTTTAAAGCATGGAATTATTCAAACTCTGCTTTTATTTATTAATTAACATTAATCTCAAATCCATTTTGTGATATTTATAAGAATACAGTGACATCTCATCATTTTAAAGCAGGGTTGTCAAACTCCTGGCCTATGGCTGGATGTGTCACGTGCTGGCCATACCCTCGCACAGTTTAGTGAAGGGATATAAAGTCCCAATATATCATGTGACGATGCCATGACAATGTGAGTTTGACTGTTGTAAGGCCTCATCAGCATTTTGCATG
This sequence comes from Pseudonaja textilis, assembly GCF_049901715.1. Taxonomy (NCBI): domain Eukaryota; kingdom Metazoa; phylum Chordata; class Lepidosauria; order Squamata; family Elapidae; genus Pseudonaja; species Pseudonaja textilis. The sequence continues at coordinate 91,137,188 of NC_141991.1, forward strand.
TGTGGATTGGAGCAGAAACATCTCATTGCATTTCTCTTCATTTCATCTACTTTTTTTACATAAACAAATCTAAATTAACAGAATCTAGATGCAAATACATTCAGTGCTTTCCCTCTTGTTTTCAAATTGTACTTTTAGTCCATTCAACCTGTTATAATCTCACCATGATTTTTACTTAAAAGAGCTAAAGCGATATGTGATTACTGTTATAGCAACTAACACAAAACAATTAAATACTGAGGTGTTGAAAAATAAAAGTTGAGTTGGTTTTGCATGTGCATAGGGAAAAAAAGAAAAAAGAAAGAAAAAAAGAAAAAAAGAGAAAAAGAAGAAAGAGAAAAAATGGAAACCTAAAGTCTGAGAAGAAATCAGCTGTAAAACAAATACATTTAACTTTGCTAATTACTGCAAGTGACTCTGTTAAGATTTTACTACTTTGTGCCAGGACTATAGACATTTATTTAAGGCTTTCACTTGTTACTTGAGAATAGCTGATTTCATGCATGAAAAAAAAAACCCACCATAAAGTGGCTTCTATTAATAATTAGCTTCTCAAGTGCAGCATTTTACATCAGTCAGTTATATGCTTGAAATTTATTTGTTTCATTTATGATTGAATCCCAAATGTCATCATAGTTTCACTTCTACTTCTACAAACTATAAGAATTATATGACCTTCAATTTAGCTGTGACTGAACATGCATAGAAGGCTTTTGCACAGCTCCATTTCATGTGCCCATTGTATCCCTTCCTGGACTGGACAGCCCTCCAAATTTAGCCTCATTATGTCATAACTATTGCATTACATTAGGGTTGCCTTTGAAGATCACTCAGAAACTTTAATTGGTCCAGAATGTAGCAGAGTGGGGCGGTGGTAGGCCCAGTACTCTTCAATATCTTCATAAATGACTTAGATGAGGGAATAGAAGGGGAACTCATCAAATTTGTAGATGACACTAAGCTGGTAGGAATAACCCCAGAAGACAAGCTCAGGATCCAAAAAGATCTTGACAGATTTGAACAATGGGCCCTTTCCAACCAAATGAAATTTAATGTGGAGAAAAGCAAGGTTTTACACCAAAAGTACAAGTACAGATTAGGTGAAACCTGGCTCAAAAACAGTAACTGTGTGAGGGACCTTGGAGTCCTAGTGGATAATCAATGTGAGCCAGCAGTTGTGGCAGCAGCCAAAAAAGCTAATACAATCCTTGGTTGTATAGACAGAGGCATAGAATCAAAATCATGTGAAGTATTAGTAGCGCTTTAGTACTAAGCCTTAGTAAGGCCACATCTGGAATACTACATCCAGTTTTTGCCATTACATTGCAAAAAAGATGTTGAGACTTTGGAAAAAGTGCAAAGAAGAGCAACAAAGATGATTAAAGGCCTGTAAACAAAAACATGAAGAATGATTGCATGATTTGGGTTTGGCTAGTCTAGAGAAAAGAAAGACTGGAGGGACATGATAGTATTCCAGTATTTGAGAGGTTGCCATGAAGAGGCGAGGCTCAACTTATCTTCCAAAGTACCAGAGGACAGGACAAGAAACAATGGATGGAAACTAATCAAGGAGAGAAGCAACCTGAAATTAAGGAGAAATTCCTTAGCAGTGAGGACAATTATCCAGTGAAACAGCTTGCTTTCAGAAGTTGTGGGTGCTTCATCACTGGAGTTTTAAGAAGAAGCTGGACAGTCACTTGTCTGAAATTGTACAGTTTCCTGCTTGAGCAGAGGTTGGACTAGAAGTACTTGAAGATCCCTTCCAGTTCTATTTTGATTGATTTGCTTGCTTTGATAGGCCATTTGATCCCGCTGCCTCGCAAACCACAGTGATTGCCAGTATACTTTTGAGTACAGTTCAAGGTGCTGATTATCACCTATAGAATCCTACCCAGCATAGAGCCTAGATATTTGAAAGACCACCTATCTTATTGTACAGGTAGTCCTCAACTAACAACAGTTCATTCAGTGACCATTCAAAGTTACAACGGCATTGAAAATACTGACTTATGACCATTTTTCACATGTTGCAATATCTCTGTGGTCACGTGATCAAAATTCACACACTTGGCAATTGACTCATCTTTAGCACGTTTGCAGGGTCCTGGGGTTATGTGACCTCTTTTAGGACCTTCTGATAAGCAAAGTCAATGGAAAAGCGAGGATTGACTTAGCCATCATGTTACTAAGTTAACAACTGCAGTAAGGCACTTAACAAATGTGGCAAGAAAGGTAATAAAATGGGGCAAAACTCACTTAACAAATGTCTCACTTAACAATATAAATGGCTTTGGACTCCCAAACTGGGAGATGTATTATAAAGCGACAGTGTTAATTTGGACTAAGAAATGGATTAATTTAAATAATAAGCGAAGGAGGGACATGACCTACAAAAAGGATGGCACTCCTTTTTGTGGAATATAGGAATCAAAAAACAATCATATTTCCATAGACATTTGATTAGAGGTTCCCTTATACAAAACTGGATTAAAATAAGGAGATACTATATGAAAATTCCAATTTGGCTATATGATGGAAGTTATGATACATCCTAATAATCTGGACCTATGCAAAATGACAAAATATAAAGAGGTTTAAGATGCACAAAGGAAGTTAAAATCGAATCAGGATCTCCAAAAACAAAGGATATGTATTGATTGGAGGGCATACTCCAGTTACAAAATAGATATTAAAAAGATATAAAATATGCTTCTTTGTCATTTTTTCCAGCCACATGTGGATTTTAGTCCAATATTTTCTAGCATCCTCACAAGTCCACCACATGTGATAGTATGAACCAGGTTTCTGATGACATTTCCAGCATTTTTCGGATTTGTTCTTAAACATTCTTGCTATCCTTGTCGGGGGAAAATGCCACCTGTAAAACATCTTATACAAGTTTTCTTTATAGGCTGTAGACATTGTCATTTTATAATTTTGCGACCATAATTTCTGCCATTTCTCTAAATCAATCCCATATCCAAAATTCCTCCCCCACGCAATCATAGTTTCTTTAACTTGTTCTTCCTCAAGCTTAATTTGCAATAAATAACCATACAATTTTTTAATCACCTTTTCATCAGTACCCATCAAAATCTTATCCAAGTCAGTTTGCTTATCATAAAATCCCTCTGCTTTGGAATCCTCATAGTACTTTGAATATATTTGCAAATATGAAAACCAATTCATCCGTATACCTTGTTCTTCCAATTTTTGCATCGATTTAAGTTCACCCTTTTCATCTAATAATTCCCCATAGTTAACTGTTTGTTCCTTTTTATAGATTATAGGATAAGAAAACGCTTCTATCGTCGATAACCAAACTGGAATTTTCAAATAACACTGTTTTTTTATCTTCTCCCAATTCAACCACAGAGACTCCGTATATAATGCCTTCTAAAATACCCCTGTGTTTTAGTTCCCTTGTACCATAAAAAGCATGCCAGCCCAACAACAAATCATGACCTTCTAATGTCAACAATCTGGTTTTCCTTAATGTTATCCATTCTTTAACCCACGTCAAGTTTGCAGCTTGGTAGTACAACTCCCAATTAGGCAGTCCAAACCCTCCTCTAAATCTAGCATCCTGTAAAAGCTTTAACTTTATTCTTGCTTTCTTACCTTGCCATATATACTTCAAAACAATTTTATTTAAATCCTCAAAATATTCTTTTCCAAGCCTAATTGGTATTGTTTGAAACAAAAATAAGACTCTGGGTAAAATGTTCATCTTAATTGTTGAAATCCTTCCTATTAATGACAATTGTAAGTTCTCCCATTTTTTCAAGTCTTGAGCTATCTGTTGTTTAAGTTTAATATAATTATTCTCCTTCAATGTACTACATCTTGATGTCAAATATATCCCCAGATACTTAACCTTGTTTGTAACTTGAATTTTTAACAGTTCTGCCAACTCTTCCCTTTGTTTCAGCAACATATTCTTTGACAAAATCTTTGTTTTATCTCTATTTATTTTCAAACCAGCCACCTCCCATAGACCTCTATCTTTTCCAACAGTTTCGAGGCTGTTTCTATAGGGTCTTCCAAGATAAAGACTAGGTCATCTGCAAAGGCTTGTAGTTTAAATTCTTCCTTTTTAATTTTCATTCCTTTTATAGTTTTATCTTCTCTGATATTTCTGTTCAACACTTCCAAAGTCAATACAAATATCAAGGGAGAAAGAGGACAACCTTGTCTTGTGCCTTTTCTTATATTAATAGGATCTGTAAATTCTCCCTCCATCATTACCTTAGCTGTTTGTTCATTATAAATTGCTTCTATTGCCTGAATAAATCTTCTAGCAAAGCCCATCTGTTCCATTAAAAGTAACATAAATCTCCAATTCACGTTATCAAATGCCTTTTGAGCATCTAAAAATATCAAAGCCATTTGCTTTTCAGGATGTGCCTCATAGTATTCCAGGGTGTCCAGAATTACTCTCATATTGTCTCTGATTTGTCGCTTTGGCAAAAACCCATTTTGGTCTGGGTGGATAAAGTTATTCAAGTACTTTTTAAGTCTTTCTGCTAATATTGAAGCAAAAATTTTATAATCTGCATTTAATAAAGAAATCGGTCTATAATTCTTGATTTGCAGTAGGTCCGCCTCCTCTTTTGGAATAAGTGTAATGTAAGCCTCTGACCATGTTTTAGGTATCATCTTTTTTAACATAACTTCATTCATAACTTCTAACAGTGGAATACACAGTGATTCTTGAAAGATTTTATAAAATTCTACAGGAAACCCGTCTGGACCTGGTGCCTTTCCATTATTTTGTTTCTTAAGTGCTTGACTTAACTCCATCATTGTTATATTACTTTCTAGCATTTCTTCAAGCATATAGACTTGAAACCGGAGTTTTTTCTATTGGGAATACTACCAGATACTTATAGTAAAGAGTTGAAATATTTGATTGTAAATGTATTGACTGCTGCTAGGATTGTATTTGCAAAAAATTGGAAAAATGAGAAAATTCCATTGCAAGAAGAAGTTGTAAAGAAAATTTTGGAATGTGCTGAGATGAGTAGATTGACTTTTGAAATTAGAGAGCAAGAAGATAAACAATTTTATTTAGTTTGGGATCTTTTCTATCAATGGTTGAATGATGAAATATTAAAATATAAAAGTTAGATAATAAGGAATAATAATGACTTTATTTTCTCTTTCCTTTTATTGGTTTTTGATACTATATTTATATAATAGTTTTCTTTGTTTCTTTCTTTTTCATATTTGGGATAGAATTGGTATGATTATAAGATTTGTTTTAGAATAAAATATTTAAAATATAGTTATCTCATAAAGGCATGACCGAATAAAAGTTTAGTCAAATTTTTTTTTTTTTTCTTTAATAGAGATACTAGGATTTATAAATTTGTATTGATAAGAGTATTATATAAAGTAACTGTAATTGTGACTATGAGGTGAATGCACAAAACCGATGGACCAACCGACTTACGGTGTGTACAAAAATATGGGGGAGCTGATACTTTTATGTTTTGTTGTTGTGTTTTTTATGTTAAAAAAATAATAAAAATTTATATAAAAAAAAAAAAAAGATATAAAATATTTTGGAATATATTCAAAATTACAACAATTGGATAAAATTTTATTAGGTCCAGATGAAAAAAACATTACAAAATTTTTTAAACTTTTGTTAGAGGTAGAATTAGAAAAAGTTGTTAAGGGATGTATGATAGCTTGGGCTCAAAACAGGACATAATATAAATTTGACAGATTGGGAAAGTATTTGGAACCAAAACTACAGAATAACAAAATTGGTGACATACAAAGAGAATATTTATAAGATGTTCTATAGATGGTATCTGCCCCCAGTGAGATTGGCAAAGATATATCCCAAAATGAGTCTGGCATGTTGGAAATATAGAAAGAAAGAGAGTACTTTCTATCATAAGTGGTGGTCTTGTCCTGAGGTCCAGAAATACTTTCTTAAAATTAAATATTGGCTGCAAGAAATTCTTAAGGATCAAATAGAATTGGAATCAGAATTATTCTTGTTAGGGATATTTAAAAAGAAATATGTAAAAAACAAAAAATATATTGTATTATATTTTAACGGCTGCCAGAATAGCTTTCATTCAATGCTAGAAGCACAACCGTATTCCCCCAGATGAATTGATCATTCAAAAACTTATGATGTGCTGAAATGGACAAACTGACATTAATATTACAAGAGAAAGATGAGTCTGAATATTACAAAATCTGGAGAAAGTGGTATAATTATATTGAATTAAGACAGATGGAATATGAAGGAATTTAAAATAAGCAATTTATAGATTAAATATAGATTAAATTATACATCACTTAAGGCTTTCAAGAAGAGATTGGACTGCCATTTGTCAGAAATGGTCTAGGGTGTCCCGTGTGTGCGGGGGGTTGGACTAGATGACCCACAAGGTCTCTTCCAACTCTGATTATCTGTTATCTGTTAAATGTATATATTTGCACAAATTATATATATTTATAAATATGCACAAATGATAGAATTGTATGAGATTGATGTCACAGAACTGATCATGTAATGATTATCTTTTTGTTTTCAAAAGACATAAAAGACTAATAAAGTTTATTAAAAAAAACAATATAAATTTTGGGCTCAATTGTAGTCTTAAGTCTAGGACTATCCTATTTTCTTTATATTGTATGTCACCCAGAGTCAGTTTGGAGTCAGCCAACACAAAAATAAACACTAATGAGGCTTTTACTACTACCACCCTTCTTGTGGTCCAAGAAAGATAAAATTTTTGAAGCTTGCCTCAAGGCTTATGATTTAATTAGGGCAATCGCCGGAATCCTGACAACAGGCTTTTGGAATATACCTTGAAATGTATCTTAAGAATGAAGTATACAAATCTTACTTAGAAAATACAACTGGAAAACTGGAACAGTTGCTTATTTTTATTTTTTTTAAATGTCAATTCTAGGCATCACTCAGTGGAATTTGAAAAGCAACATATATGGTGCTTTGAATTCTACTTTGGTAAGTTGCGGAGAGATCTGTTGCCACATTTTATTCTTACTCCGGCTCTGACAATTGGATCTCTTTGGAGATCCAACCCTATATGACAGGGGTGTCAAAACTGAAGGCCCAAGGGGTGAATCCAGCCTGCAGGTGCTTAGATTTGGCCCATGGGGCCGCCCTGGAAACAGCAAAGGAATGGCTTGTGGTATCTCTGTCAGCAAAAACGGAGCTTGCGAAAGCTGTGGGCAGCCCTCCATTTTCACTGGCAGAGGGTTGCAGGAAGCTGTTGCAGCCAAAAATGAAGCTCAGGAGCCCATTTTTGCAGGCAGAGTGCTTGGGCCACCACAAGCATCCCAACATGAATGACGTTGAGCTGGCCATGCCCACCTTGGCCGCCCAGAGTCAAACACAATCCTGATGTGGCCCTCAATGAAATTGAATTTGACATCCCTGCTATATAACATTGTACCAATATACTGTAGATCCTGTGGATTTATATTGATAATTGAACCAATATCTGGATCAGAAGTTGCCAACCAGTGGGCCGTGGCCCACTCGTGGGTTGTGAGAAAATTTTGGTGGGCCACAGAGAAATCTCACCCCCAGAGCACCCCCCCAAAAGCAATTAATCCAGGCTGCGCAGAAACACAAAGCTGCATGGCCTGCGGGAACCCTCCCCGCCCACTTACCCGGCAAACTTGCCTGCTAAGTTGCTATTTTTCCTTTTTCCGACCATCAGCTGTTTTGCTGTGCCAGGAGATTTAGATTAGCTAGGAAGCAGGAAAGGTTGGATTTCTTGCTTTTTAGCTAGTCTTTAGATCTTTGGCTCTGCTTTTAAGCACAGCCAAACCCCGCTTAAGACTGAAGGTTCTATTATTCAGTGCAGATTTACGGCAAGCAAATTTTATGTGACAGACTGAGCTAGCCAATGGCAGATAGATAGATCTCTGAATGAATCTGTGATTCTGTGAGCAACTCAATCTGCCTGCCTGCTGTGCCTGATTTTGGGTAAAAGTTGCTCTTTTTGTTATAAAAAATTCAATATTTATAAACATGGTGTGTGGTGAGTTAATTTTGTGAGTTTGCTTGCAAGCAAATTTTATGTGACAGACTGAGTTAGTGGATGGCAGATAGATAGCTCTCTGAATGAATCTGCGATTCTGTGAGCAACTCAATCTGCCTGCCTGCTTTGCCTGATTTTGGGTAAAAGTTGCTCTTTTTTATAAAAAATTCAATATTTATATAAATATTTATAATATTTACATACAAGCCATACCCAGCCAGTCACATGACCACTAAGCCACACCCACAAATTAGGCCACGCGCACAGAACCAGTTAGTGGTCCCTGAGATTTAAAATTATGAGTTTAGTGGTCCCTGAGGTCCAAAAGTATGGCGACCCTTGATCTGGATCATTGAACCAATATAGATCACCAGTCATATGACAAAGTGTTTCTTTGACTGTTTATTTCCCACTCCAATCATTAAGCAAGAGCTCACATACTGAAAACTATAATTAGCTAGTAAGGAAAGGTAAAATGAACATCCAAACAGTGAATGTACAAATAGGAATTGTTACACTAGCTAAGCAAAGATGCAGCAGTTTTATTGGCTGTCTGCTATGAAAGCATCAAGACTGTCAGATGTGAACAAAAGTTGACTTGGAGTCTGCATGTGTTTTAGGTTAAAGTCGTAAAGTGAACACTTTTTAAAATTCAACTTTTTTAGAGATTTGACTGATAGAGGTCTTTCTTTGTTAGACTGGTTTTATTTTTACTGATATTGTATCATTTCACAATTGTGAAAGCGTTTTGGAAATCAGTATATCTGAAAAACAGCACAGAAATGCTTTACATGCTTTGTATAAGTCTATTTCTTCAGAATTCCTCAAAGCATATCCTTCCCATGCTGGGGGATGAAGGAGTTCCACAACTGCATTTAAAGAATTATTTATGTTATTTATTTTTACTACTTATAATAACCATTCCCATGACTTAAAGGGCAGATGAGCCACTGGCTCATCCTTTCTCCTCAGTAAGATCTTTTCTTTTTCAGCCAGGTTCAATTGTACTGCTATAATCCATTAGGACAAATGGGAAACAACGGAATATTTTACAAGGTGATATTTGAGATAAGAGCAGGAAGCATGAATATTCTGTCTTCTCCCCTGGCATACATTTGGTCCAAAATTCCACCTGTGATCATGGATTCTCTGGAGTGGAAGGCCTGGATCTGCTCATACACAGTCTAATGTTTCAGAGACGTAATCTGGTTTTCTGAATGAATAATATCTGATATGCTTTCAGATTTTGAAAAAGCTGAAACCTGTAGTTGAAAACAATAATTTGATTATAGGACTTACCCTGAGCTTTCTTCCAAATACTGTAACTTTTCCTTTAATTTGTTCCTTTCTGAGGCGCCACTCTATTGAATTTAAGCCGTTTTCCATTGGCAGTGAAATATTGCATCGTCCTATTGCTGGGGTCACAGTCCCAGCTAGGACATGTGGTTCACTGTGGAAGCTAATGCTCATCCCATTTGCATACATCACTCGCAGGGTGCCATTACTGCAGAGCTGATAGCTGTTTCTCACTTGATCTGGATCAGTCATTTGAAAGAAAAGAAATACTTCATAAGTCATACAAAAAATCATTTTACCTAACTAGCAAATTTTTGTGTTCTTTCTATATCTGTCAAATGACATATTCCTACAATTACCATTTGTGTTTAAGTAAGGCAGATATTTACATTATTATTGATTTATGTAGAGAGAAATACTATGAAATATTTGAAGCCTGGAGACATATTTCAGATCATTAGAATTATATTTTCTGTTTGCTTCTGAATGGTAAATCAAATATCAATTGATTATTATAATTATTATTTTGCAAACCTCAGTAGTGTTTGTGAATACATATATAATTTGAGAGAAAATTGGCGGCAAGTGATTTAATTGATGTGTTGGGTTAGCAAGAAATCTATTCAACCTGAAAATATCAAAATAAGTCACTGCAGCTTTTTCAGAAAAAAGACAGATTCATCTCTATTCTTTCTATACTGCCTTCGGTGCTCCCTTAACAGATATATAGCTCAGTTATAGATTAGGTTTCAGTACTTAAGGCATGATGCTCACACTGAGCTGCCAGAGTCAATCTTTTGTATGAGTGTCACTTTTCATTCTACCTTAAAGAAACATTACTAGCCAGCCTGACATCTGGCTTTTTATTGACTGGCAGAAGTTGCAAAAATAAAACTTGATATTTATGATTGTTATATTCTTGACTGGTTGATCTAGTTTTCAGAATAGTAAAAAGGAATCTCTCCCACAAGACAGTAGACAGCAGAGTGAGCAGCTGCCACCAAAGAACCACTATCATTTTGCAAGAAAGAAAATATCTATTTAATTAATCAGCTGCTGGAAAGAAATAAAATATCATAACCCTGGAAAATAGTCCCTGGTTTGTGAGGAGGTTATTGTCCCACAGCAATATTTATTTTTAATGACACTATTTTAAATTTTAAAACTATCATCCACAAAATTCTTTTCATTTTAGTTTAGTTAACAGCGTCACACTGTATAGGCAGAATTGAATAATTTCTTTAAGGTTTCCATTATCTTCTTTGCAGAATTCTGCCAGTGATTACATTTAAACTTCTCTTCTTAAATTGAGAAATTTAATTACCTCCAAACAGAACGACGCTTCTCTTGGCAAATGTCTCTTGAGCAAACATTGCCAGAAAAAAATGGGCTCTTTAAATGGGCTAGGCAAGAGTTAATACCGAGAAAAAACAGAATACAAGTGATTTTTTTTGTCAGTACCTATCTGTCATATGGTTTCTACGTCTGTACCAACTATGCTTTGGGAATTTTTAAGATTAGAGATTCCAGAAAACAGAATGGCTTATCCTTCGCAATTATAATGAAAAAAACACCCTGCAGTAGAGAATAAAAGACACCTTTAGAAGGAGTTTCTGACCACAAAGATAAACAACTTTACTGTTCTTTCAGGTAGTTGTCTTTTTTCTGATCTTTGTAAAGGCAGATATATGAAAAGTTGCCAGACTGACATTCTTGAAGTATTGTTTTACTGAAGACAGCATCAAATTTTGCATGCAGAGTTTGCAGACGGAAGACTTTACTGGCAGTAGCAAATTGGATGAAATCAGCTCTCTATAATTATAGCTTGCTCTGAAGAAAGCAAATAAGCAAATAGGGTCCTTTGATTCACATTGCAATAGCATCAACTATTTGTCCTTAATTTGTTAACTTCATATAATGAATTTAAATTTTAATCATTTTGGCTCAACAGGGCTAATAAGATTTTCTTTTTACACACACATAAAACCTTTATTCTACCTCATCTTGGCAGCATGTGCTTAGATTTCAGTCCTTCTAGTTGAATTAATAATAATTAAAAGACTATCTTAAATGATAAATAATGCAAATCACATACAGCTTGGGTGTAAATGGTTTTGTATTCATACCTCTTCAGGACTGTTGAGCAATTAGCACAGGAAATAATAACTTTCTAGCAATTTTAAGGAATCAGTTCAAAACAAATCAATAAGGGAATAACAGAGATTGTAACTGAAGATGCAAACCAGACAAGTAACCTTGCAAAGGGATAATAGAACCTTTAAATATGTACATAACAAGTGTAGTTCAGGATTCAGTACTCTGAGGTTATGAAGTGAGGTACATAGGATTTTCTTGTTGAAAATCTTTTTGCTGAGAAGAACTGCTTAAAGTTTTTCACAAAGCCATATGAAGGATAAATCTCCCAAGGGGTGATATTTAATATTCATGCACTGGGATGGAAAACTTTGCCCAGTTTGTATAATAAATACCTGATGTTTTTGGTAGGCATTGTAGATTGGCCTGATTTAGCAAGAATTTATACAATAACCATGGAATGAGATAGACAGGGAAATATGTATGTGAGAAAGCTATTCTTTGAAAATGTGAGCTATTTCTTAAAGAAGGGGAATCCCATTATTTTCTATTGCAGAAAATGTACTTTGATATCTAGAGTTTTTATACATACAGATGTTGATAAAAAAGGCTTCTATAAACTAAAAAATGGAACAATGCAATACTGCATAAAAGCCCAATTATGAACCACTTCTTTAGGTTTTAAAAGGATTAGAGGTGTTTTGTCCTTGTGATTGTTGTTGAGATGATCTATTGATTTATGATTTATTTTAGGTTCACTGAATGTTCTAATGAACTTTTCATATTGTGAAAGCTGCAACAAATCCATTTGTGATGGGATATAAATGTGTAAATAACTAAGTAAATATCTTTCTACAAAATCATAATAGTCATCTTGAAGTTTTCAGCAGTGAGAATAAAGTCATCAAAATAGTTTCTACCACAATAAAATAGTTTATTTTACATGCAAGCACATTGGCTGATATAACAGGTAGCTTTCTAATGATTTAATATCCATTAAATAAATAGATTGAAAGGAGATTCAAGAACCTCACTCAATCAGCTGTACAACTGACTAGCTTTGCTTCAGAACTAGCCAAGATGCACAGTGTATGGAATCAAGAACTTCACCTATAAATTGAGTACACCGAGTGGACAATTGATATGATTTATTTGCAGTGATGCAGAAAAACAGAGCTTGAAATAGATGAAATATTTTTATTAACCAATGAAAATGTCAGTGGATATCTTCAACCTGACTGTAGATGGAAAAATTGTGATGATTGATTTAGAAAATGCATATTTAAGACATCTATCTTAAATATATAATTTATGTAGCGATATAGTTCAATTGTAAAAAGGGTTTTGAACAAATTCTCTTTTTCAAAGATAATCCAATAAATTTTATACTGGAAGCAACAAATATCTATTTTGTATTATGTTACAAGTAGAACTTGAATAGGAATGGGACATGGAGAAAAGCAAGACGGTACATAGCAGACATGTAACCCCCGAAATCATGAATCTTTTGATAGCTGTTCAGATCAGGCTGGAGACTTCATGTTTTTCTAAAATCACAGAGGGAAACATAACCGGAGGAAACACTGACATGGGGCAAGAAGCTTATTTGATTACAAAATGCTAGAGATTTCTATATTTGGATGGTTAAAGGACAAATGTTGTCACAGATATCTAATTATGAAAAAAAAAAAGCAATGTATAATGTGTGGCAGTTGTATTAGAGCATAATTTCCCAATGCAATGCTTGTGCAAGTCTCATTCAAAAGAACTTTATGATCCAAAGTAAATTAAGGTTAGTGTACAGTAATTTTGATTTCATTTTAAGGTCCCCTAATTCTTCTAAATATTTTTTTGTTTGGGTACATAAAGCTATATGAGTAGGATATTTGGAAGAAGAAAGAAAGCATTTCTATCAAAAGATGTTTTGTCTGATGATCAAATGAAGATGTTATTGTTTATTCTCATGCCAAGAATATTTTGAAATCTGTAGTTAATTTCAAACACACTATGTACATTTTGTCTCCTGTAGTCTTCAGAAAATTTTATGTTAAATGCTGAAAAGGCATTTGCTGTTGAAAGAAAGATAATCTATATGAGTTTTGTTTTAGACAGGGAAGCAGTCAAGCGAAGCCAAGCATAAAGGTGCAACACAAAAGGAGTCTGTCATTTGTCATATATTAGTGATATGTTGATTTGTCAAACAAGAGACATCAGCCAGGGCCCCACATGGAAATGTGGAACTTCACAAAGTAATTGAGCAATCGAAATGAACAGAATATATTTCCCATTTAGTTACATTGATCAACACTGTGTCACCCAGTTCTTTTAGGATATATCAGGATATTAATACAGTGTAATGAAAAAGTGGGATATTTCCTCGATTATCAGTCTTAGCTGGAATAATTTTTTCAGCAGACCTAACAAATAATACAAAAGTAAATTATTAAGATTAAATGTGAACAGAGGATGAAACTGCAATCTCTCCTTCAAAGAAATAAAACTACTGAGACACTGGAAAAAACAGGATTCTGTAATTCAAAGATTATGGAATATTATTTAGAGAGAGATGTTATAGAGCACATTGATATTTAATATTCATGGAGAACTTTCAGTTGGTGAAACTAGAATCTGACAACATGAAAAATAATGTTGGTTTTGTTAGTTCTGTAATCCTTTAATTACTGCCATGATTCTTACATTATTTAGTATTTGGGATTGCCTAAAAATAAAACAATTAAAATGGTTTTCTCACAGAAGCTAGAGGTTAATTCCGCTACTGTTTCTGCTACAATTAAACATCATGGATGGGATGGTAAGCTATTTTTCTGCTATTACTACAAGGCAAAGAGCGAGAATTATTTAGACTTAAACTTTCAAGAAGAATAAGACCAATCAAAAATAAAGAAGAAAAACAAGAAGTAAGAAAAATCATCCAGTAACAAGTAAGAGAAAATTTTAGGTTAACAAACGTAACGTAAAGAGAAAAAGAGATTAGGAGATAAAGGAATAGATATAACTAGACCTATGGAAAAAGAGGTGAAACTCTTATCCATTAATATAAATGGCTTAAATTCAAAAATAAAAAGATAAAGGATTCTGGCAAAGTTGATAAAACAAAATGTAGATATTGTTTGTTTACAGGAAACACACATTTTAAAAACACAGGAAAAATATTTAGTCTGCCCCAAATTAGGGACAGTGTTTATGGCTTCTGCAGATAATGAAAAAAAAGAATGGAATAGCAGTTTACATTAAAGAAGAGATAAAAGCAACATTAATATTTACAGACCCCAAAGGAAGAGTTCTGGCAATAGAAATACAGATAAATTAAAATAAAAAATCCTATTTGTGGTAATTTACGCCCCCAATGACAATCAAAACTTTTTTTATAAAGCTTTATATGCCAAAATCATTGAACTGGAAAGGAAAAATATTTGTATCATAGGGGATTTTAATGCTATAGCAGATTATCAAAAGATTATAATGGGGGGAATAAGAAGGGAAGGGAAAAAAAGAAGAGAGAATTACCTAAAATTTGTGTAGAAATGATTAAAGAATTAAATTTAATAGATGTATGGAGAAAATTAAATCCAGATAAGAGACAGTTCACTTTCTACTCAAATCCCCACCAGTCATGGTCGCACATTGATATGGCATGGATGAGTGGAGATCTAGTAGAAGATGTGACAGAAGTAGAAATTATACTGAACTCTTGGGCAGACCACAACCCTCCTAGAATCAATTGGAAAGGTAAGAAAAAATCAAGGAGAAGGTGGACTTTAGATTCTCAACTATTAAAGGGTGAGGAATTTGTAAAGGAACTTAAGGAAGAATTAACTTTTTATTTTAAAGAAAATAATAACCTAGACACAACTATCCAAAATTTATGGGATGCTATGAAAGCCATTATACGGGGAATTATAATATCTTACACTGCACAAAAAAATAAAGACAAACATGCTCAACATAACAATTTATACCAAACAATTAAAAAACTAGAATCCAAATTACAGGATGCCCCACAAAATGTTAAAATACAAGAACAATTGATTCTCTATAAACATAAACCCAATTTAATGGAACAGGAAGAACTGATTAGAAACCTGAAAGCAACCAAGCAAATATATTTTGAACAAGCAAATAAGCCTGGCAGATGGCTCTCTTATAATCTCAAAAAAGAGAAAGAGAAAAGAACCGTCTAACAACTACAAGATGAAAGTGGAAATTATCAACATACAATAGAGAAGAAAAAAGAGATTGCACATAAATATTTTGAGAATCTGTATAAGAAAGAGAGAGTAGATGAAGATCAGATAAGGGAATATCTAAGAGAAAAAGGAACTCGAGAAATTAACCATGAGATGAAAGAATTTTTGCTGAAGGACATATCTATGACAAAATTAAAACAAGCAATTAGAACCCAGAAAAGTAATAAAACCCCAGGCCTTGATGGCTTCCAAGCATAATATTATAGAGCAATAGAAGAACAAGTGGGACCAATAATGGTGGATTTATATAATGAGATATTATTATTGGCTAAAATGCCAGACACGTGGAGAGAATCACTAATTTCGCTAATCTTGAAGGGGGATTCAGATGCCAGAATGATACAAAACTATAGACCAATTTCTTTGCTGAATGTAGATTATAAAATATTTACTACTATTATTGCTACTAGATTAAAGAAAATTTTGAATGATTACATACATCCAGACCAAAATGGATTTCTCCCAAATAGACAACTTAGGAACAATTTAAAAATAATAATGGATAGTTCGGAATATTATGAAGCCCATCCAGGGAAACAGGTAGCTCTTGTTTTTTTGGATGCTCAAAAGGCTTTCGACAAACTTAATTGGCAATTTATGATTCAGCAAATTTACGATATGAATTTTGGCACCAAATTTGAGAATATTATAACAGCAATTTATTCTGTACAAAAAGCAAATATCATAATAAGTGGAGAGAATACCCAAACTATAAATATAAAAAAAGGAGTCCGACAAGGCTGTCCATTATCCCCTCTGCTCTTCATACTATCATTAGAAATACTATTAGAAAGAGTGAGGCAAAATCCTGAAATAAAAGGATTGAAAACTAAAAATGAAGAATATAAACTGCAAGCTTTTATTATGGAAGATCCAATAGAAAAAGGACAAATATTAATTAAGGAACTAGAAAGATATGGAGCGGTGGCAGGGTTGAAAATTAATAGACAGAAAATGAAACTTCTAGTAAAAAACTTAACAGATCTACAAATAACAGAATTAGAAAGGGTGCTCAGACTCCAAACAACAAGAAAAAATAAGTATTTGGGAATATGGCTGACAGCACACTATAAGGCGATAAAGAGAATAATTATAATAAGCTATTACAACAAACAAAAAAAGATTTGGAATCATGGATGAAAATGCAACTGTCATTACTAGGAAGAATAGCAGCCATAAAAATGTCAAGATTACCAAAATTTCTTTATTTATTTCAAACTATTCCAGTTAAATTAGAAAAGACCTTTTTTGATAATCTTACTAGAATAACAGCAAAATTTATCTGGCAGGGTAAAAAACCCAGAATAAAAATGAAATTATTACAAGATATGAAGAGCAGAGGAAGCTAGTGCAGCAACATTAGTTTGGCTAACAAATTTGATTAATTTAAAGAATAAAAGAATATTAGCTATAGAAGGTCATGATCTTCAGAGAGGTTGGCAGGCCTTTCTTTGGGACATAGGACCCACTAAACAAGAATATTTCCACAGACATCTGATTAGAGATTCATTGGTATACAATTGGATCAAGGTTAAAAAGAAACACTATATAAAAATCCCAATTTGGCTATCTACAATTGAAGTTACGATCCACCCAAATAATCTAGACCTGAACAAAATGTTAAAATATAAAGACTTATTAGATACAAATGGAAATTTAAAAACAATACAGGAGCTCCAAGAACAAGGGCTACGAGTAGACTGGTGGGCTTATCTCCAAATACAAAGTTGTATGTAAAGGAATATGTAAGGGAGTATGGAATATACTTGAAACCTCAACAATTAGAAAAAATTTTATTAGGCCCAGATAAAAAAAATATTACCAAAATTTACAAGTATCTCTGAGAAGTAGAATTAGAAGAACTAGTGAAAAAATGCATGATCGCATGGGGTCAAAATATTGGTCATAACATAAAGTTATCAGATTGGGAGACTGTATGGAATAGAAATCACAAATTAACAAAATCAGCAACATACAGAGAAAATGCATATATGTTCTATAGGTGGCACTTACCCCCTTCGAGATTAGCGAAAATGTACCCTAAAATGAGTTCCATATGTTGGAAATGTAAAAAAAAAGAGGGAACATATTATCATATGTGGTGGTCTTGCCCAGAGGCTCGAAAATACTGGCTCAAAATCCAAAATTAGCTAAATTAGGAAATCACCAATGAACAACTAGACCTAGAACCAGAACTCTTCCTATTGGGGATCTTCAAAAAAAATATGTAAAGAGTACAAAATATTTATTATTAAACATACTGACTGCTGCCAGGATTGCCTTTGCCCAATGTTGGAAACAGCCATATACACCTGTAGAGGAACTGGTTATACAAAAAGTTATGAATTGTACTGAAATTGATAATGCTGAGTTTAAAAGATAAGGAAGCTTCAATATTTTATAAGGTGTGGGAACAATGGTACAGCTGGATAGATCGGAGACAGATTAAGGATAAGTAATTATTAAATCTAGAATATAGATAGAATAAGAATATAATTATACACAAATTAAAATTTGTAAATATCGCACAAATTATTGTTATATGATAAGCACCACAAACAGCTGTTATTGAATTATATATTTTTAATGTTTTTAATGTAATAAAATTCAACGAAGTTTATTTTTAAAAAATCAAAAATTGGTTGCATTTACAGCCCTTGGAAAAAAATGCATGAGACAGACAGTTCTTCCTAGGAAACAAATGATGTGAAATAGAAACATATGTTTGTTTATTTGCTTGCTTGCTTTACTTGCGTTT
Organism: Pseudonaja textilis; assembly: GCF_049901715.1. Lineage (NCBI taxonomy): Eukaryota > Metazoa > Chordata > Lepidosauria > Squamata > Elapidae > Pseudonaja > Pseudonaja textilis. Next base: position 91,155,646 of record NC_141991.1, read on the forward strand.
GGCTTTTTCTGGCAAAGGAGGAAAATTACTTTTGTACTGAAACTGAACACATGTTGCCATCCTCTCCTGAAAAAGATGGCAGGAATGAAGGGAGTCTTCTGAATCAAAAAACGATGATGATCTTTGAATTAATATTAAATTAAAGTTAGAATTATCAAGTTTTTAAGCAGACCAAGGGCTACTTAAATATTTGCCCCACTGGCTGTTGGTGATATTTCTCTTCTGCCATTATTCTTACTCATATAAACTGTGTAAAATCTTTGGAAAGTTTAACTTTTACCTTGAACAACTGTGTAGGAAGCCTCCACAGAGGACAGATTGGTAATTACTGTGACATCATCATCACGGTTGGAATTTTCAATATCTATAGTAATAGATTTTTCCATTTCACGATGAAGGCTGGTTACTACACCAGTAGGGCGAGTTACATTGGTAAGGCGTCCTTCATGGTCATAACTGAAAAAAGAGAAATCTCTTATAAGTGGCTGAATCTGAACTAAATCATACATGCACTATCAGGGCTTAAAAGAAACATTAAACAGATTATGAAACAAAACTTTTAACAAAAGACAAATAATTAGAATAAATTTTTAGTATCAAATAATTACACATTTTTAGAGAATATACTGTTAAGTTCACATACCAAAGAAAATACGATATATGATTTAAAAAAATGATTTACTGGAAATAATATACCTTTGGAAATTTCTTTTTTCCACATAATCATCCCTGGAAAATTATTATTGAAGCTTTCTGATATATTTACAGAATGTAATCGCATCTCCTATTCTTCTATTATTTCTTCTTTTTACATCTCAAAATAAATGCAGCAACCTTTCCCATACAGATTCCTTTCTTCTTTTAAACATAGGCCTTCAGTATTTCAGACAGTATATCCATCTTGCAAATAGTTCAATTATTTCACAAGCATTCAACTAGGCAGACAGATGCAAAACTATGCTGACAAAACAGATAATCCAAAGCTGCCTTTAGAATGCCCAGGTTTTGCTGTCAGTACCTTATAAATGAAGAACATGCCTCTGCCTAAGGGCCTCAGTCACTGATCCACCCAATGGGCCTAGAGGCCCTGAAAAGGCTTTAGCATTAGAACCCTAAATAATAGTCAGGTTAAATAAAAGTCTGCAATATTATAGTCCCTGGTCATTTTTCTCACTAGGATTTAGTGTTATATAGGAAATGTATGGAAAGTGACTAGAGACATACATAAGCTCAAATAAGAATTATTATTTGAAATGCAGTGGTAAATTATCGGGCTACTGAAACTGGTACCAAAAAATTCCAGATGACCTCTAGATAGTAAAAGGCAATACAGAAAAACACAACTCTGCTATCATGTGTTGTTCATTGATATTTTTGCTTATAGAGTGTCTCGGTCATCCTGGTTATGATTGTCCCAAAGGTGCTTTTTCAAGAGGCAACTGGGCAACTTTCTGGTTTTTCTTTGAAGACGTTCTGCTTCTCATCCAAGAAGCTTGTTTCAGTTTTGATTGTATGGTGGGGAATGGAAGGATATACACTCCTTGCAGACAGCTGGTCATTTGCATTCTTTTAGTGAGTCAACACAGATAAACCTCCAGCTGGCCTGAACAACTTGCTAAAAATTGCAAATGACTAGCTGTCTGCAAGAAGTATAAAAATCCTTCCATTTCCCCATAATCTAGTCAGAACTGAAGAAGTTTCTTGGATGAGAAGCAAAATGTCTTCAAAGCCAGAAAGTCCAGTTGCCTCTTGAAAGAGCACCTTTGGGATATTGAGATTTTTGTATCCCAGATCAAGAAGTTCTACTATATTTGCTATATTTGTGAGAATACCAGCAATTCCTCACTTGGCAGGAGAAAGAAATCTTTTTGATATTTCTTTTTAATTTAGCAATTTTGGGGTAGTATGTATGTATGTATATGTGTATAAAGCTTTGAAAAGAAAGAAGAAAAAAGAAGGGAAACAGTGAAATATTAATGATGTACTAATAATAGTGGCAAATTATGCCATTGTGTAAGCCCATTGAGATGTGTGGAATAGATATGTGGGCGTAGAGAATTATCCAGAAAGAAAAGGAACAACAGACTGAATATCATATGGGAGGATCAAATGTCCTGGAAAAAAATTCTTGCCATCAGCTAAGAAAAGAATGCCTTGACTAGTTTGCAACAGAAGCTTGACAATATGACTTAATTATCCAATGGATTGAGGCAGCTGTAAAACATTTATTGCACACAGTAAATATGATGGAGCAAAACATTTCCTGGGATCTGATGAGTGCATGGGAAGAATCAGCAGCCACAAAACATCAGAGAGCTATTAAAATGCCACAATTAAGGTATATTACTAAAGGAGGGAATCTTATGGGATAGTCACAGTCAGTATATTATGTTTATTTCTAAAATATGTGACGATTATTGCTTTGGGTGTTTCTAATGCATATTATGCTTGTCTATGTTTTATTCAGAGTCTTGCTATGCTTAGTAAAGATTCATGAGTTTTATATATATGCTAGTAAGATCAGCCAATAGTCACTTGAGAATGAAAAATTTCATAGAACTTGGCAGAATTTCTGCACCAGGATTACATGGTGTATTGGTTTGCTTCTGTTCTAAAATGTAAACAGATAAGCAAGGCTCTTTTCTTCTGCATAATTTTATTCAAGTACATTTACCTTTTTCAATATTTCCCAAAAAATCTCTGATGCCATCCATTCCTCTCATTGGTACCTTATTCTGCAGATTAACAAATTGTTGTGTTTTTTAAAAGTAACACCCCCCACACATATCCCTTCTGCATGAATCTGCTACTTATCTATTATTTTAATTGTAAATCTTGGCTAGTCATTAACAAATCACTTTATTACCCTTTATTGATGTTTTATTGTTATGTGCTTCCCAGAGACACTTTTGGGTGAAGGGGTGGTTAGATAAATTTTATAATAAATAAATAAAATAATCTGACATTTGAGGAAATGAACATCTGTATGCCTAAACTAATGAAGCTAAAAAAAAATAATTCCAAACTAAAACTAAAACAAAGAAAACTTTAATCTATCCATTCTTCTTTCTTCTTCTTTACTGTTCAAAACAGTATATTGGATGAAAAATGTTACAAATACATTGTAAGCTAATCTTGCAAACTAGGACTAATGGGATGTGATCACCCATTTACTACTTTGAAAGTCATATTGCAACTTTATCAGTAAGATTTACTGTTTACTATCATTTTACAAACTGACCTGTAGATGGCACTGCTGAACTTCTTCAGTGACAAATTTCATCAAAATAACAAAAAAAGAATAGAGCCTTGGAAAATCTTATTTTTCAATCAGAAAAACCAGACATATGATTATTTACGCTCTCAAATTACATTTGTTTGGTGTGAGAATTATACATTTGAAAAAAAAAACAAGAAGCCATTAATAGTCAAAACAAAAGAAACACTTCTTTTGGTTCATCAAAAGGCATGACTTGGAGGAAAAAACAAATGTTCACAGGACATATTTGCAGCAGGCATTTCTTCTGAAAAGTATAACTCTCATATCCTAAGTCTGCCTACTTGAACCCACTTGTACCAAGCAGTGCAAATATCGTAACAACTTTTTTTGCCCCATGTCTTGATGAAGTTATGTCCATTTCATATCTGGTCCATGAGTGACACAGGGACATCTGTCATCTTCAGCTGCACTAATATTAAAACTGTTTCCTTCTTTAACCTAATAGCATTGCATTTAAGAGCAGCCACAAGGTTTACATAATCTCTTCTATTTTGCTTTATATGATGCGATTGAAAAAACAGGTGTCTAGTAATGGGTGAGATCTGTGCTTATTGGCTGATGTACACACTCTTCCCCACCTCTGAACCTCACCAGCTGCCATTCAGCTGTTGTCTAACTAAAGCAGGGGTGTCAAACTCGATTTCATTGAGGGCTGTGTCAGAATTGTGCTTGATCTCGGGGGGCCGAGGTGGGCATGGTCAGAGTGGGCATGGCCAACTTAATGTCGGAGGTGCCTGTGGAGGCCTGAGGGCTCTGCCAATGAAAACGGACTCCCAAGCTCCATTTTCAGCTGCAACGGTCTCCTGAAACCCTCTGACAGCAAAAACAGAGCTTGGGAGAGGTCCGTTTTCGCTAGCAGAGCCACTGCGGGCCTGTCCTTCGCTGTTTCCTGGGTGACCCTGTGCGGCGGATCTGGCCTACAGGCCTTGAGTTTGACATTCTTGAACTAAAGAGTTGGATGTAACAGCATTGTATCAGTTGTCAAATTAAATCTTTATTTCAGTCATTGAGCAGTGTGGCTGCTAGTCAAGTATGGGTAGATAACTCAGCAACAGAGGATAGCCCTTAGATGCAAGTTCCTCATGTAATTGTTACTATGTACACAGATTGTTTTAGACTCATGTAAAACAACTATAATTACGATCAGAATTGTTAAACTAACTCTACACAGTTGTCCTATCACTTCTCCCTTGTTTCTGCCTCCTGTGTTACACTGACTGCATTTCAGTGATACCTGAACCTGTAGTTAGTTTAAATCATTTTTTAAAAGCAACAGAACAGGTCAAAAGTTAAAAAAAATACATTGATTTATTTAAAAAATCTTGGCTTATTTAAATTAGATAGTTCTTTGTTAGATTCAAATGTAACAGTAAGCTAATGTAATAATAAACTAAGAATCTGAAGCTTTTAATCTTACTGTCACTGTACCCAAGGAGTGGAGGGAAAAAGAAACTGATGATCTTCTCCCCTCCCCCAAAATTTAGTAATTTAGATTGGATTCAGACTGAAACATTGTGAGGAACCAAATGTACAAAAGCTCACATGAAACATCAAGCTTCTTTTGAGTAGATCTGAGGCACTGTCTAATTTTCCATTACTGTGGACAATTTCCTAGCATCCAAATATTCATCTATAGCATGAATATTTCTTAAAAAAATATTCCATTTTGGACAGTGGGACTGAAGTTCTAGCAATAGAGTAAATAAATAATGTAGTTTGATTCTTAGCCTACAAAGTTTGCACACTTTCTTATAAGTAGTTATTTTATTTTTGAGTGCAAACTCTACGTGAAAGATAAAAAGCTAGCTTAGATCTGTATGTTAATATTTTATCCATTTCTATCTATGAAATGATCTTTTTGAAAATTATTTTTCATCATCAGTATTTGCAGAATGCCAATTAAAACAACCTGATTTGCTTGCATAGGTTATTTTTTTTAAAAAAAAATGCACAACACTTTAATTTGTTGCAATTATATAGAAAAGCATTTTCTTTCTAATCTTTCTTTCTAACTGAAGTAAGTGCAATTTTTGGACTCTCTGGAAATAGTATGTCACATAGATTTTTAAATATATATATTTTAGGATGCAATTTCCTCAGTATTTGCAATAACAAGCATCCAGTACATTTTATGAATGTTTTATCTGCCTGTATAAAATATGATCCCACTATCCTGACATTTGAAGGGCAAGATTTGTTACCTGAATTCCAAAAGTAACTGTAACATTGATATCCCTGTGGGGAGGAAGATTACTGGGGTGTAGCCTCAGTCTATTAGGCAGTATAAATAGGGCAAATAAATATCTTCTATCCTGACAGACAAGGTTAACAAAGTTTTGTCCTACTGATACTGGACACCAATAAATTATTTAGGCATTTCAAACTCAAACCCACTTTGATCAATCTCTATCTTCAGAATTACTTCAAAGTTGATTTTCTCTGGGTTCAATAGTGAAGACTATGTTGTATCTTTTTTAAAAAAATTGTTATTCCACCTTTATTATTTTTATAAATAACTCAAGGCAGTAAACATACCCAATACTTCTTCCTCATCCTAATTTCATCTTGAAAGATGAATTGAGTTGGGAAAGACTAATTGGCCCAAGCTCGCTCAGATGGCTTTCATGTCTAAGGGAGGATTAGAATTCACAGTCTCCTGGTTTATAACCTGGTGTCCTAACTATTACATCAAATTGATGATTTATATGTGTTATTTTTATAGGACATATATTACTGCATTCTTAATATAGATAAAAATGCTTCAAATGAATTATAATGGTATTATTTTTTCCAATGACTTAACCAAAGCAATTCATTTAATGTTCTCTTTCCATTGTTTTATCCATTCTTTGGCTCCGTCTTTGACTCTATTGAATTTTATTTTTGCATAAAACAATCCAAGCTGTATGAAAACTCACAGTGACACAATAAGAGTAAACAAGAGCATGCATGCAAGAGTACTCAGGTTCCCTTTGGACCACTCAACATGCTTAGAGCTACCTTATTTGAGCCATCTTGCATTAAAAAAAAACCCTTACTAACTTATTCCTTATGAGGACAGATGATTACTCAGATAGACAATGAATATGAGCTATAGGTTATTCTAAAAACAGCCTTACTCATAAAAGGTTGTCCATCCCGTTTCATCACTTTTTGTTGCTAGGAGACCACTGCTTCCATGATAGGTCATTAATCCAAGTTCCAAGGTCTGAGTTGACACTGCTTTAAGACCACCATTGGTGCTGATAGCAAGAGTCACAATTTGATTGTCAGGCATTAAAAAATGGCGTGCAGCTCCATTTGTATCACGCCTAATTTTCAGAGAGTTGCCATTGTTATCCACCAACTCAGTCACATCATTATCAGCACTATAGGTGAAATTATAGAGATATTCCCCCGTGACAAGACTGAGAGTATATTGATGGATGCCATCGATGTTGAAGATGTACAGCTCCTGCTCTCTGGGTGAAGCAATTTCATATTGGTTGAAAGAGTTGAGGACTGGTTTATTTTTGCTGACTGCTCTGATGCGTATGTTTCCAAGATCTGCTATGTAAATTGTACCATCTGGTGCCACAGCTAAGGAGGATGGAGTGTTTAAGATGGCATCAGTTGCATAAGCATCATCCCCGGCATAGCAATTACAGTTGACGTCATTTTTGCAGTCACAGTCTGAAGCTGCTCCAGCCAGAAGGCAAATTTCACCATTCGTGGTGACCTGACGAAGGCGGTTAATTTTTTTCTCATCTGTCTCACTGATGTAAAGAATACCAGCGTGTGAGATGGCAATGGCACTGGCTGACTCCAAAGCAGAATGAATGGCCAGTTTACTAAGAGAGTAGTCTATCCCAGGAACCTGACAGTGCATTGGACGACCAGCAATGATGCTAACCTGATGGTTCTCAGTGATTCTCAAAATGACATTATTCTCCAAAACATACAGTGAGTTATCCATTGGATTGACAGCCAGATCAGTTGGCCATTCCAGTCGCACCTATAGAATAAGGAAAACATTACTATTGCTTTAAAAACTTCAGATGAACAAAGGTTTGTGTGGAACAGCAAATAATTGGCCAGTTTTAACAGAGTTAGTCAAGGATCAAAGCTGTATGGAATTGCCTTAGACAATATTCGTTTTAATATTCATTAAACCTATATGCAGTCAGCTCTCTGGATGCTTATATAAAGGATTAATTGCCCCTTTCCAGATAAAGGATAACCAAAGCTAATTAAACCACATTATTGTGTCACAGTTTTATTTTTCTGTTGTAGATATATAGAAGCTTCTGAAAAGAAGGCTTGGCTTTTTTGTGTTGCTAATTATCTTAAATATTATATGTTGTATAATCAGTAATAACTTTTTCTCCCAGCAGGCTGAAACTTCTGGTTTATCTTGGAAATAACCACAAGACATTTATCCATCTGTTTTATTTTCAGAAGCAAATAACATTCTACCTGGGTGACATCCATGCTGGAATCACAGCTCAGTGGCCGAACAGCAGTTAGGTCATTAGAGCCCAGCAGAGTTGATATGATACCATTCTGATCAACTTTCCTGATCATTGTTGCGTCAACAAAATACATAAGGCCATATTTATCCACTGCAATACCTGCCAACATGAAACAAAAGCAAAAATAAGATTAGATTATACTGTATATATCACCATCTATCATTATATATCGACCATTCCCCTGAGAATTTATCCTTTTGATGTTTTGTGCTTTCAAATTCAGTTTTCAAATTAAAAGAGTATTCCTCATTAAAGTCCATTATAATTTTTTAATTTTTAATTTCTATAAATTCATTCCCATTCTAATCCTAATACAATATGACTTGTTTTCTTTTTCCTTGTATTTAAAAAAAGGGTTTTCATTCTTTTTTTTCACAGTACAGACTACATTTAAATAAAACATAATTTGGAAATCTAGGAATGAAGCTTTCGTAAAAAGTTCAGAAAATCTCACTACCTATGCCATTTGTTATCATGCTACTCTTCAGTTCTTCAGATTTCTTTGAATTGTTCCCTGTACGAAAGGCATTTTTTCAGATTTTATCTCAGAAATGTGTGCTTGCATAATCAGTTTTACACAGAAGGTATTGACAAATGTTATAAAGGGATAATTTTGAAAATTGTTAAGGAAATTATATTTATGTTAAGGAACTACATACACACATGCATTTGAAGAAAAAAAAAATCTTCAAACTTATAAAACTTATCACTAATTGAGTCCAGGCATTCAGGTCCAAATAAGTTTTTTCATCCCTTTTTTTATAAGTTATATCACCTTTTAACTGCTTTAACATCTTTTAACTGCTTCAACTACTGATGTCCTACACTGTTGCTACTCTGCAACAAAAAGTGATATTCCAAGCAAACACTTAGTAACGTTGCCTAGTATCTGAGACTTTTTATCTTCCTTGGTGTTCTCCAAGCTCCCTGTGCCACCCAACTTTATCTATTGCTTTTATCTCTTTTTTCTTTATTAAAAATAATTAGATGGAAAGGTGACATACTGAAAAGAAAAACAAACATTTCCAGCATTACTTTTATTTCCAAGAATGCCCCTGGGCTCTGTGTAAGCCCTGTGGGTATTCTTAAAAAAAAAAAAACATGGTAGGTGTGCGCAGCTCAGCATTTTGTTTGCAAATATGCTTACCTGCCTGAGATTGGGGGAAGATAAATAGGAAGTGACAGAGAATATGAGAAGCAACTTTTGCTAAGTTTGGTAAATGATTGTTTTGTGAGAACATCCAAGATATGTTTTTGAAATTACCAATATACTCAATGATCCAAAAAGATTCTTGGTCTACAACATCCAAGGATGTGTTTGGAACTAGGAACAAAATTTAGTTTGAACAATCAATGAAAGCTCACCATAACATCATTTTCAATATAATAAGTCAGAATTATTTAATTATTCAATTTGGAAGCTAGACTTTATACATGGCCATTAGGTAGTAATTTATTTTATTCAGTGTTTCTTTACAGTTCTTCTAGTGTTTTGATTAATTCCAAAGGACTGTAATCCTAGGGCCAATAAACAATGTCTTAGGTAAATGTTTTATTTCTGGGTTATTCTACCCAAACCAGCCATTTGCTATACAACAGCAGGTGCTGCCTGTGATGCCCCTTACCTCGAGGGCTCATTAATGTTGCATCTACTGCTTTCCCTCCATCACCGCATCTGGCCTCATCAAAAGGCAGGCATTGCTCCCCTGTCCCTGCAACCACTTCCGAATTACCAGCCAGGTCTTTTGCACCAGTAAGGCTTTTGATTTTGTAAATACGACGACTGTTGGTATCCGAAACATAAAGAGAGCCTAAAACAGGATCCACGGCTAGGTAGTACTTATGGGCAGGATTGTTACTTGAAGAGAAAGAGAGAGAGAGGGAAAAAAAATAGCTTTAGAAGGTCTGGGATACAGAGAGATCATTGAGCAGACATCTATTAATCAGTTTCAGAATTTGCCATCCTTCTGTCTAAAAGCAACCTAATATACACACAAAATCTGCTCTCATATAACATGCTTCACCTAGTTCCTATTTCTGCATTCACACAATATACCAATCCAATTAACTGACTTCACATAACATGTTAAGCCTACAAAAGGTAACCAATTAAGTGAGCTTGGCATGCTGTGTCAAAGCATCTGCTAGCTCTGTACTTGTACTGGTTTCATAGCATAACATGAGGTCTAGCAGCCCCAATTTACTCTTCCTTTCCGTGTGGCTAGAATGGGTAGAGTTTAGGTTTGGGTGAGGAAACCTCTGCTCTAAATTGACATGACAGCCTGAAGAAATGTCTTCACTCACAGCGTCTCCAATTGCAGAGCTGTGATTGTGCAAATCTGAGGGGCAATAATGCCATTCATTGCCTATCACTTTGAATTCTTTGGATGAGGGGCAAATGGAAAAGTGGCAAATAAATAAAGCTGGTGAGTGCTTTTACATAAGCCCCTAACTTTATTTTACTTAAGTGAATATTGGTGGCATGTTTTATCTCAAACTATTTCTGTAGTCCTGTTTACAGCAATATGAGACTGAGTACACCAATATCTGAGCAATATGAACTCAGTGAAATTTACTTCTGAGGTAATTTTGGAGTGTAAATGTTAGATTCAGTTCTTAACAGCTTAGCTCACTAAGAGGTTCCTGTCAATTACAAGACAAATCCACCTTGGCTTTTAATCAATCTTTCTTTGAGCATTACATCATTCTACTTCCCTCACATCTCCAAAACTGGAATAGTCTGATTTACATCTCAGTAACAAGGGCATTGGAAATATATATGATTCTCATGAATTTCCATTTATGGATTTCCTTTTTTCCATCCATGAGAATCCATTTATTATACAGAGCATAAACGTTTTGTTTTGGAACAATGCTTTGAGAAATAATGTAACCACAAATGCAAAAATATATGAGACCCGAAGTTTGAATTGCTTTTGACAGGAGGCAGTTATTTAAAAAAAAATAATTAATAGCATCTGTGCTGGCTTGTAAAATCTTTATCCCATCTTCCTACATTGCCAACTAATAAAGAATAGTCTAACCTGCTCTAATGCTCTATAAAAAATAGCTAGACTCATACTTTTTAATTGCACACATCCTTCCCTCTTAATAAAAAGATTTTTTTTAAAAAAAAGATTTTTTATAGTGTGGTGGGCAGGCTGGGATGATTAGAAGTAAAAGACCTACATTTAGTATTCCAAAATAGTAACGAATGTCATAAGATTAGTCACTTTCAAGGTTAAAGCTGAAATAGGGCAAAACAGTCTTTGTTATTAAAATAAAATCAAGATGTTCTAAACAGGTTTCCTCTTTGAAGGTTTTCTCTTCAAAGACTAAAGACTTTGAAGTGTTTCACATTTCCCTTTGAGAAAAGGAGTAATGTGTATTAAAGTTTGGAAAAAAAATAAGTTCCTAAACTGCCGTTGTCTTTGCTGCTGTGGTCTAACTGAGGAACGTGAAAATGGCTTTTCTATTATTACTGATTGCCCAGAAAACAGTTTTCTCACAATATAAAAATGCATAGTGAAATAATTTATGCTGTGTTACTGCTTGTTTTAAATAAGGCAACTGGAAGTTATGGCTTAGAAAAATGGCTAAAATCAGCCATATATTTGGCTGACAGTGTGAAGTGGTGGTTGAGCCGAAGCAGACTTTGATATCTCCAGAGATGTAGTACAGGTAGTCCTTGACCTATGATCATTTAAAATTACAGTAACATTGAACAAATGATTGCTCCTTGGAGTTCTGGTCATCCTAGGACAACTCCTCCCTAGTCATGTGATCACAATTTGGGTGTTTGACAGCTGGTTTGCACTTACGACTAGTTGCAATGCCTCATGATCACATGATACCTTTTGCAACTTTTGTTGTCCTTTAGGGAAGAGACCAAGTCATTGGTAAATTTCTCCTACCTACATACTATTCCTTAGCCCCTTGGTATTCAAGCTGTGCCAACCACTCACACACACTCATGCACCCCTTCTGCACACTTCCTGATCTGTGCCATGCTTCTTGCACATCTCCTCACAACACCAACCTGTACCACACTACCTAGTACTCTTCTTTCAACCCATGTCATGCCTCTCATGTACCCCATTGCATCTTGCATCTCCTCACTGACCCACACCATGTCTCTGGTGCAAGCCTTTACATTCACTTACACTCTCCCTGACCATCTCCTGCATCACTATGTATTCCCTTGCCTTCTCTCAGTAGTAGCCATTGACTTGCCTGAGCACCAGAGACTTGCAAGTTCTTGCTGGCTTTCTCATGGACTTTGGTTGTGGGAAACCAGCAGGATGCTGCTTCACCTAACAACTATGGGATTCAGTTAACAATGGCAACCAGCAACCTAGAGATTGCCTTTGTTAAGAGATGAGGTTAATGTCTTATGATCGCATTGCTTAGCAATGGAAATCCTAGTTCCAATTGTTCTTATAAGTTGGAGACTTCCTGTACTTGAGAAGGTACGTTAGCACATGGACAATCTCTGCTCATTTCTGTCATGACAATGCTTCATCTTGTATGGTTTTTGAATATTGCCTGCATTGCAGGTAAGGACTGTAGGTAAATGTGTAACTGTCACAGACAGTTGCATGCTGCTTACATTCCTACTTGTTCTTCAGTGAATTCATTGAGTGGGTCTTGCCCACAGCCTTCAAGGTAGAAACTTTAGTCCAGCATCACAAGCAGTTTTTTCGTCACAACAGAAATGAACTTTATATATGTTCATTAATACTTTCCACTGTATAATTATTTCAAGGTAGGTAATTTGAAGTTATGATCTGGAGAAACTTCATTTAAATTTTATCTCAGGCATAGTGTCATTCAATTTGTGTAATGAGCAGGGGACTCATTAAAAGAGTAAGAATGCCTCTGTTTTCAATAAGGAATGCACAGAACAGCCCTAGCTATTTTTTTGGATCATGTTCAATGGAGGATATAGGGCTCTTACAATGGTTTATAAAGCACAAGTAAAACTTATACAATATAGACAATTTGGCATCAAATGCTTTGGGTTTTTTCCCATGTGTTCCTTATGTCTCATAATATTGTGATCAACTTTAGCACTGGTACTGCAATCAAGCTTTAGCTGTCATCCACCATCTCCAAGGTTCAAGGAGGTATAGCATTGTGGTCTCCATGGTGCTTCTGAGCTTGGTTGTTTTCTTGCAGCATCATCAGTGCTAGCTGATGATGTTACCTACTTTGGTAATTGACTACAAGAAAACAACCAAGCTCAGAAAGCACCAAGGACCCCTCATTTCAACCCTGATCTACAAATATTCTTCTTTATAGGCACAGCATTACCGCAGAGAAAGCTTTCATAATATTTTCACCCTCCAGAAGGCATTGTACAGTATGGACTAATTAGTCTCTAAGGTTTCCAGAAAGCATGATTGCTTCGTTCTTGTTCTTTTGTAGGATTAGCATTCTGTAATCTACAGCTATCCTGTAAACGCATACACTTCTGCCAAGCATACAATAGTTTTTAGTTTTGTGGAAATTTTTTTCTTTTTTTGCCTTCATAACAAATCAATCCTAAAATACTATTTATGGAAGGCTGCAGTGTTAATTCTCTATATGGCAATAACAAGTCCCTCAGATCTGACACAAAGCTAAGCTATTGTTTTTCTGAAATCTTTCAGCCTTATTTCATAGCGTCATTGAATGTCTTGAGATATTAGAGGCTTTTTCTAATAAATCTATTTTGACAGGTGTTCAAGGTGTGGAGCAAGTGAAGCACCTGCAAATTTAGAAATGTCAGCTTCAGCTATTCAAATAGACAACTGGACAAAATGGAAATACTCCTGCACAAACATCCCTGGGCTAACAGGCAGATGGAATGAGTATTTTAAATAAGATCTCTGCAGATGCAAGCCCTAGGTGACACAGGGCAAACTCCTTTAAAAGCCAAGAGAGTTTTTAAAAGACAGCAGAACAAAGACAGAAAATTAAGTTATTTCTTGTTAAGTAGATTTATTGAGGGAGCAGAGAGAGATAAATAAAGCCAGCTCCACAATAAAAGATGTTCTGGCCAATTACATTAGGCATCGTTGCAAACTGGGATTTGATGATACCCTTGTGAATGAAGTTGTAAAAATGCAAAAAATAACATCTTTTGCTGATTTTGTCATTTAAAGAGAGGTCCTGGGGTATGACAAAATAAATCAAGATGATGCACACAATAATGCAATCAAAGCTCTGTCCATTTTCAATGTGCATTCTGCATTGTTTGCAATGTAATACACATAAAAACAGGCAAATCTTTAATTACATTGCCTTGACTTTTTAAATAATGTGAGTACTTTTTAAATAATGTGAGTATCATTGACTATGATAATGTAAGATTTGTAATATTCCCTTAAATGGTTGATTTAAACTCATTAAGTGAGTTTATTAGTAACACAAGTGAATTATCAACTGCCTTGTATAAAAGCATAAACATCATTTAACATAAAATCTTCCATTTTTATTTCAGCAGCTCAATTTCACAAATGCAAATTTTTGTTAGAGTAAGGACAATGCATTTAAGTTTAGCAATTACATCAAGAGACTTATATCCAGAATGAAACTTTATTTGCAGTATCAGATTGGATCTATGAGATTTTGATGATTTTATGTTATGCCTTAATTATTCAAATGTTAAAATGTTTTCCGAAAATGTACCTTTTGAGAATGGGCAGCTCTAGGAATTGCAAAAAATACTAGCAAGTAAATGCCTGATTGTCTTTTATAGTTTTTCACGTACTTCTAGGACAATGTCCAAAGGTGCAGGTGAATGAGCAAAAACAGGCATCCAAAAAGCAAACAGCAAAAGGAATGAAACCTTTTGCAAAAGAATTTAAACTCACTTCAAAATAACTAATGAGGCTGGTGATTGGATATAATCTGTTCAAAGTACCCTAATAATGTTGAGTTAAAGGGTGAGATGGAATGGGAGAACAAATCTAGAGGACAAAAATCCTTTAATAAATTGGAAATGAGTTTTTGACCCATTTCTACTCCATTAGTAATTTTCTAAGTCCTTTTCAGCATTTACAAGAGCCACTGCTCGAGTTTTCCTCAACCATTTAAGCGAATTAGACACTATACAGAGAGAATGGTCATATTGAAGTTGACTTGGAGTTCATTATATTCTCATTCCATTAGATAATTCTTTGGTTGCTTTTTTACTGCATTTGTATAACTACTGGTGCTTACTGTATTTCTAACACAAAATTAGCACATTAATATTTCTATACCTGATATATTAAAAACAGAACGTTACACAAAAAAGCACAACACAAAAAAGCAAACAAAATGGAGCAAGCAAGCTATAGCAAATGATAATAGGATTGCAAACTTGGCTTACCTATGTTTAAATTCTTTATTTCTTTACAGAAAACAGAAAAGAAACAAGGGGAGAGGGGGAAGAAAGAGAGAACAGTTAGCTGAAGAAGAGACCATGTAGCAAACATTGCATATTGTCTTATTCTATAAGACGGGGGGGAAAAACCCTCTTCCCAACATTAATCTTGGCTTATTCAGGCATGAAGCCATATAGCAAGTTTTGCTGTCCCTGTATCTGCTGGGGCAAACCCTTAAGATTTTTATTGTAAGAATACAAAAGTCCCTTCTGTCCCTTCTTCAAATTTTTCATACTCTTCTTAATTTACAATGCAGTAGATGAAATAGGGTGCAGTCCTCTAAATGTGATTTAGACTAATACTGAATACAGAAATATTACAAAACACTGACACTGCACTGACTGCCATTTTTTATATCTCAGTTTGAGATATGTTAAGATACACATAATTTTTATATCTATAGTTCTCAAACTTGTCTCTCCCATCTTGACTATATTTATCTCAAATGAATTTAACCTAATTTTGGCATAGTTTGGAGATCCTTTTAAATCTTCATTCTACCTTCTGTGTTGCAGCCTACAATTTCCAGCTTCACATTGTTTTTAATTTTGTTGCCCTAATCCAGGACAAGGTCTACTACAAGTTCCTGGGGGGTGGGGTTTGCAAGGAAGTGTCTATCCATGCTAACACAGACATTTTAATGAACATTCATTGAATATGGCTGCTTAATCAACTGCTGATTCATGTAAAAGTACAAGCACTCGACCCACATTTTACACTTCTGCCAACCAAAATATTCTTGGAGATCTCCTAAATGCTACATTGAAACCAAAGAATGTTATTTCCATAATGTTTCCTATCTAGTGCCTAAGTAAGATAGCTTGATAGGAAGTTTGCTAGATCCCACAAAAGCTAGAATGGTTCCTAGAAATCAATTTATTATTCTACAGCTCTAATTAGTTTATAATTAACAAAATTATGGATACAATCTAGGCATTCACAAAATGGATTGGGATAAAGATTTCTGAATATTATCCCCTTAACATATTTTAGGGCATAAATATGGTCCTTCTTTTCTTTTAATCAATCCCAGTTGAATAATCAACAGATATAAATTTATGGATATGAAGGAGCAGCTATAAGAGCAGTATAAATCAACTTCCTTCTACAATGTGGTGGGTCCTTCAGTTTTAAAGCTAGTGTGTGTAGCAAAGGTGGTATTCAGCAGGTTCTGGCAAACTGGTAGCGGAAATTTTGAATAGTTTGGAGAACCGGCAAATACCACCTCTGACTGGAGATTTTATAGTATCCTTCCCCTGCCATGCCCACCAAGCCAAGGCCACAGAACCGGTAGTAAAAAAAATTGAATCCCACCACTGGTGTGTAGGTATACTGGGTATCCTCTGCTTTTTCTTCTGATATTTTTCCTCTGATATTTCACAAACTTTGGAGGCCAAGTCATGCCTTTTTATTGTACTGGAACATAATTTCAGTGAATCATTTATTGGATCATAATTGAAGGTAATTCTCACTTAACCTCTAGTTTCTCACCATGTTCAACTACCAAATCCCTCCAGTCTTCTCCCAGAAACTTAGATTCAACTTGCAAGACTTCCTTTCTGAACATGAATGTCCCATTTAACTGATAGGACTGAGAGCCATTTATAAGACTATTATCTGTTAATTTTTCCTATAATTATATTTTGCATCTGTAAATGTCACATATTAAAATCTTTCTCTCTTATCCTTTTATTTCCTCAAAACTGTCATATCTGAAAAATTAAAAGGAAATAGCTCCATCTTAATTTTGCATAGATAATTCAATTCAAGAATGTAATTCAATTTGGTGCCCTAGTGAGTTTCAGATTATGTCATTCTGAATGCTTGGTCTAAATGAAAATTTGGGAAAATGATGCACACTACAAGAATACTTTTTGTTTACTGAGAAGATCGATTAAATTATAATTTAACTTATATTTTTATATTTATATTTTTGCATGGATTTGGAATACTTTGTTATGTCTAATCTTATTTTAAGTGTACTATTTTTGTATTTATTTAGAATGTATGGAAATTTGCAGTAATATTAGTTCTTATAATAGAAAACATCTGTGATAAATGTTTAGGAAGAATGTGAAATTTTATGCACAGAGAAAGGGTGATTAAAATGAATGATACCCATTTTTTCATATGATAGCCATACTTGCCCACAAAATTGTGTAATTATTTTCAATAAAAAAATCATTCATTACATCAAGTCAGTTAGGTAACATATTACAGAGAATTTAGTCACATAGTATCTCAAGAGAAGAAAAAATGATCTACAGCTACAATATGATATCCTCATTATTAAATCCAATACTGTTTTCTTTCTTCTACTCCACCCATTAAATATTATCAAATCCCCCCTCCTTTTTCTGGCATAGCTGCAAAATTGGTACTCTACTCTTCAGTATGATTGAGTATTAGAAAAATGCTTTGTGTAACTCTAAAATCAAAACAAAGTGGGTTTAAATAGGAAATTACATTGGCAGGGGAACTTATTGCATATAAACGGGTAGGTAACTTGCACTGATGATGTTGTCTTGCTGGGTAATGAAATGTCTGAAAGTTCAGAGAACACTACTGTGTTTCTCATATAATAAGGCCAGGTCTTATTTTTTTTTTGAGCCCCGAAAAAATGGCTAGGCCATCTTTTGAGGGGTGACTTAATTCCCCCCCACTTGCAACTTCGGGCGGGTGGCCGGTGATGGCTTGGATGTTGACCTCGGTGTTGGTGGGGCACTTTGTATTGGGGTCAACGCAGGCAGCGCCATATCCAGGTGTGCAACAAAAGTACTTCCTAACGGCAAGCCCCCCCCACCATTCCCCCCATTTCGCATGTTTTAATATAGGCCTTAATTTGGGGGGGGGGAGGGGCTTAATTTCATTTCATGCCTATAAAACATGCTGGGACTTCCTATTGGGGGAGGCCGTATTGTTGGAGAAACAGGGTAAGAATTCTAAAGCAGGCTTAGCTCTAACAGTTCCATCTTTGTTAAAATGCAATCAATTCCGAATTATTCTAACCCATGTCATGCTTCTAAACACCTCTAGTCTATATTTGTTTATATGGTATCCATTCTTTGTTTCATTTCCATTAATTGCAAAGATATGAGTCATAGGACTTTTGAGAAGACACCAAACACGTGATACTACATTATACCAAATTCAATCAGAATTCCACTGATCAGTGTCCATTTGCCATGGACCTAATCAATGCTAGACAATATTGTAAAAAATATTCTAATGGATTCACTTTAAAAAAATATTGAGGAAACCAATGGACAAAAGTTTGCCTCTTGTTTGTATAATCAAGGAAAAGATTTCTGCCTTTAAGTAAACAATTATTAATCTATTAGAATTATAAACATGATTAATATTACACATAGCTCTGATTTTTGGCAGTTTGTATGTTTTAGAACAATAGAGTCTATAATGTGTGTTGTGTGAGCCATTTTAACCTTTATCTTCATGGAGTCTAGGACTCCAGTTCTGAAGTTGCAAGTAGAAATTGTAAAGCAGTATATAAGAATTAACAACAATGAAATAAAAATTGTATTCTATCCCATATTCATAAATTATCTTGAAATCAGGAGAGAGATTTCAGCTTTCACTAAAAAAAGGTAAATATGGTTCAACAAAATCAATCATAATATGTCATTGAAGTAGAAATATCCCAATAGTGGGATAATAGGTGACACAGTGGTTAGAATGCAGTACTGCGGGCTATTTCTGTTGACTGCTGGTTGCCTGAAGTTTGGCAGATCAATCTTCAAGGTTGATTCTGCCTTCCATTCTTCCCCTTCTGAAGTGGGTAAAATGAGGACCCAGATTGTTGGGGATAATATGCTGACTCTGTAAACTGCTTAGAGAGGGCTATACAGCACTGTAAAGCGGTATATAAGTCTAAGTGCTATTGCTATTTCTATAACCAGAAGATTTAAATTGGTGTTGGACAGCTTAATAAAAGGGTCACCCCAACGTGAAACTGCTTTGAAAATGATGGCTGTAAAAGTACGAGACTGAGAATTTGGAAAACTGAAATTTTCAGATCCTCTTTTCTTTAGGAGGGATGGATCATTTTAAGATATGTTTAAGATATCCAATTTGCTCTTTAAATCTCTGTCTAAAATATAAAAAGGAAAAAAAATGAATTCAAAAATTTTAGCCCTGCCCATTCTAGGGGCTTGGAAAAGGGGTATAGGAGAACTATGAATTGCCCAACCATGCCATAAAAATAAATGCAAATATGCAGCTTATAACACTTGCACTACTGTGCATAATTCTGTTCATTGCATCTCAAAATCCATAATGTTGAATCAAAAAGAGACAAAAAGAGAAATCTAAATGTATCAAGGTTAGAAGAACTCCACTTTAAGGAAAAAAAATTAACTTTTTAACTTTAAAAAGATTGTGTGGTAAAGGTATATGAAATTAGACATAGAATATGTGAGCATTGTTTTTTTCCCCATTCTTATGCAACAACCCAGGATTAACCATTTAAGATGAATGTTGAGAGGTATTTGGGAATCGAAAAAAGAATGAACTACAATCTTCATATTCTACTTATTGATTTCCAAAGCCATTTGATTGGCCAATGTGTATAAGCAATGCTGGATTAAATACGTTGGCTATTTTAGCATTTGTTATTTTTTATTCTCTTTGTTCGTTTTATTATCATTCAAATTCATACGTACTTTCATCCACCCTTCTCCTTTGTCCTTTCCCTTCTTTTTCCTCCTGCAACATTCCTTTGTATTCCTCTTCTTACTTTACCGTTCCCACTGCCAATTTCCTGCTTCCCAATTCTGAGCTAGTTTTTTTCTTTTTTCTTTTCTCTTTTTTGACCATGTTAACTGATTTAACAGTCTTTTGCTTCCTAATTTATTTTTCTTCTGTTCTAATTTAAGTCCTCCCTCCTATTGCTGTTATGCCCAATTTCTCTTCTTCAGTCCCCTTTTAAAAACAAAACATAAAGTTAACTTCCACTCATATTCTCAGCTTTCCAAAGATGAGGAAGATTGCTTTATGATAATGCTTAACCGTCACTGCCCATTCTGATTTTTTAATGGTGAATTGCACAATTCATGGACTGCTTGAATTCCCATTATAGTCTTCAAAGGAAAAGGGGAAAAACCAACTTTATGCCAGTTTTGATCCATCAGTCATTTTCACCTATCAGTTGTGAACAGCAGATAGTGCTGAGGGCTACAAGCAACAACAATCTAGAAAGTTATAAAGAAAATTACTTAGGAAAGCTTTTATAGTAGTGCTTTTAGCAGTGGCATTACCTTAATTCCAAAATGCTGGTGACATTCCTTGAGGGAAAGATGCGTCGAATGTAGTTGAAATCCCCAACGAACAGGCTCCCATCAATTCCCACCGCAAGTGCAACAGGGGCAAGAAGTTTGTTTCCTTCTGCAAGTCCATTGCAACTTGGACAGGAGATACTTCGACGACGACCATTTCCCATAATGCTGGTAATTACTGCTGGTTGTTGAGTTAGAAACTGATTCTCTCCACTACCTTTGTGTAGAATACCTAACAACGTGCAGAAAAGCACATTGCATTTTATGTTTATTCATAGGATGATTTTGTTGCCAAATCCTTTGATTGGAATTTATCTGTCTTCAGAGTTTTAGTACATGGTTTAAATTGTAAGGACATATCTCATAGGTTTCTGCTAGCCAATGTTTTTTTATTTTGCTAACTTTAACAAGCCACCCTATCCTTCACCAACCTAGTGCCATTCAGATTTGACAGACAATGTTAGAAGGAAGCATAGTATTGAAATCCCCAACGAACAGGCTCCCATCAATTCCCACCGCAAGTGCAACAGGGGCAAGAAGTTTGTTTCCTTCTGCAAGTCTGCAATGTCTTGAGACTAATATTAACTATGTAATATCTAATTTATTTTCTGGTAACTCTTTGTCTAACACAGGGAAAAAGAGACATGTTCATTATTGAAATCAATAATGCTCACAATAAAACAGACAATTTATTAGATTTTCCTTAGATCTTTCCCATTCTAATTTCCTATTAAGATATGCCCCACTTGGAATAGCATGAGGTTTTTAATGAATTCAACCCTAAAAACCCAAGATCATTATCGCCCTGAAATGCTAAAATCAACTTTGAATGTTTGGCAAGGGTATAATTGTTGGGAATTTTTCTCTTCCTTTTTTCCAGAAAAGGTGTGGTGAATATATTGAAGCCCTGGGAACTGATCAGCTTCTTTGTTCTTTCAAGTGAATGAGTTGAGGAAAAAAAATCAATCTTTCTAAGGTTGAAGAGGAAAGAAAGAGGAAGTCAGAGAATATGCCAGATAGACATTAAATAATGAATTATGTTAAAAATGTGTTTCACACTTGAAACTGGCAATTTAAATGGTAACATTGTATTACAAGATAATTTGAATTTTTCACAGAAAGGTGATAGTCAACTTCCAGTCAGTTGAATTTTTTTTGGTTAAAGCTCGGTGTGTTTTATAAATTGAACAAAAATGTGGATATGTGAAATAAACTGTGAAAGATAAGTCAAATAATTTAATTTAAAGAAAAATAATAATTTTATTCATTCATTTATTTAACAGATTTATTCACTGTACCTTGCAGGGTATGGATCATTTACAAGAATGCAATAAAACATCCTTTAAAATCTAAGCCTTATATATAAATATACCCTCTGCTGATGAAATTTCAATAATACTTTAGATCCAACTTTCAAATATCCTTTTCTCAATTAGTTTCACTGTTATAATGTATGTGAGTTAATTAACATATATATACAAATTGTCATTTATCTGAGATTTTTAATAAAATTCCTTAGCAATTCCTATACACAAAATCATATTTATGCATGAATGAATGAAATAAAAGTCAAGATTTCCCATAAATCTTTGCTTGTGTGGATTTGTAGTCATTATTTGTTTGTCTCCTACCTCAAATGTAAAGAAAACTGATACAAATTTTGGGTCAGTTTTGATCAGAAATGGATACAAGGGCTGCAGGGGCACATCCTTGGCTTAATACAATAGCTGTGTTCACTTAACACAGTTAATTAGACCAGCAAACACCTAGCAACTACATTCACATAACATGCTAATCTTGGTAAATTTTAAGTTTAGTTTCATTTTTGAGGCTTAGTCTGTTATACAGACTCAATGCACATGGTTCACTAACAGTTCAATGCATTGTAAAAATCCACAAAATGAATTGTGGATTTGTGCACAAAATGAATTAATTTAGTACTGTAAGATTATGCAAGCTGTGTTCATGCAGCTAATGTCTCAACACAAACAATGCTGTTCAGAATAACACTAAAGCTGCCATGTTTCTTTATACATTTTAGTTATTAAAATATGTTTGGACCTACAGGGCCTTCTTATTGTTTAGTATCCATCAGATATTAGCACAAGCATTTCTTAGTATTCCAAGCACACCTATGAGAATGGAACCTACAGGGACTGAAAAACTGTTCTTCCAGATTTTGCTAAGCTACAATTCTCTGTATCCTGCAACATTAACCATGTTGTCTAATAACTCTCCTGAGACTTGTTTACCAACATCTTTAGGGAACAGATTTCCACCCAATGTAAAACTTACAACCCCCACCCCCCCACGGATATCAATAAACTTACCACTTTTTATATTAAGTACATGATGCTTATCCAAAGACCAACCACCTAGATTTGAAGGGTCAAGTTCAAAGCCTTGCAGTAGAGCAGTCCTTTTCTCCCATAAAATCAGACTGGGACAGGTCTCATACTCAAAGCCCACAGACACTGAAATATATATATAGAGAGACATATTTATATTAATAACCATTGTATGTGAATGACTTGCCATCTACTATGAAGCACAGTTCCCAATATATTTTATTTTATTCTACATTATTAAATTTAGATATTTGACTTCATTTGACCCTGAAATTTAACTTGACTCAGAAGAGCTGTACAGAGCTTTAATGTTGCAGGAAATGATTGATTTAATAAAGGAAGGAGGGGAGTGATGATGACAGCCCAGATTCTATTTTTAATTACCTGGCAGCTTCCAGCACTGAAAATATGTATATTCAATACTGTACATTTGTGTTCATGGAAAAAAGTACAGAATAAAACTCTGAAAATATATTAAAAATGCATTAACCTGTTACCCCATTTTCCATAGAGTTATCAGATGGAGATCTTGGAAAATATTAAACTATCGATTATTGTTCTTACCAGATGTAAGGCTTTCTTGTTCCAATTTGAAGACAGCCTATTTATTATTCACTGTAAGGTGTACTGATTCCCATAAAGTTTCTACATATTATTACATACTGCAGAAACCAACAGTCAATGTCTTGGCACATGGATTGGCATGATACATATTGGGAGTTACTATGAATAAAGTATTGAATTAGCACCAGGAAGCTCCAGATTCATCTTCACCTCCAGTCCTGGGTGACTTGGGCAGTATGGCAGACTGGAAGGCTGGGCAAGTTAGGGCTCAGAGGGCTAATAATGCTGTGTTCAAAGACAAATAGGGCCCACAGGTAAGGTTTACTGTGAGGAAATTGCCAGGCCTCCAAGGAGCAGAGGAGATGAAGGTATACTGATAAAATGGCTGAAACAACTTTTACATATATTTGAGTCACTACATGGATAGAGAAGGAGGTAAAGATCAAGGAAAAGTCAATAAAGAAATAAAGAACCAGTTAAAATCAGAATGAATGGAGGAGGGATAGAAAATGGAGCAGAAGTTATGAGGTATATCAGGGTGGAGGAGATAGTCACTATATCAGACAGCCTAGTTTTTGTCAGACAGCTGCCTATGTAGGAGGCCTAATGAAACTGACTATTTAAAATGGAGCAATGGAGCTGTTTTCCTTTATATGGTAGTAGCAGAGATAATGGAAAAAAACAGCAATGAAAGAGAAAAGAAAAAGTAAGTAGATCTACTGTTTATTTAGGTTAATATTAGAAAACTGAAAAGGAAGGTTCATCCCTGGAATGAGAGGACCAGAGAGGATACCTTACCCTCATCTGACCTGCTATGGAGATCTATAGGGGAATGGACAAGTGAACAGCTCTTGGTGGGGAACTTGGTATGTGACAATTGGAACGATTAGGAGTTGTGAGCTAGGTAGATAAGGGGGTGGACATGGAGGCAGGATGATCATAATGATAGGAACGAGGAAGTATGGCAGGTGAGATGGTCCAGAGGAAGAAATATTGCAAAGTTATACCCATATCAAGAACCAGATAATTGGATCTGATAAGCAAGCCAAACTCAGGCACAATACTTCTGAATTTAAGATTTGTTTCCCATGAATGTAGTCTCAGAGAGCTTGCTGGAAGAGGGTGATTCCCTCTTATTGAAATTTATCAAATGGGATTTTGTTGCTTTCATCAGTCCTGATGCCAGGATAGGGGAAATACTGTGGCAGTTATGTACCAGAAGCACCTGTTGTTGGGAAGAACTCTCTTTCACAGATGGCCAGATATGAGTCCATATTTGTGAAATTATGTCCAAAGAACAAGCTTGGAAAGGGGGTTTGGGGCTTGCTATTGTAGTGCCCAACTGTCCAAAGTCTACTGTCCAAAGATAGTTATGAATTTACCCATATTGTTAGTACAAAATAATTGTCATGACTGTCATAACAATCTGAAACTTTTTCTGGATCATTTTTTAGTCAGACCACTTTTTTGGCCACACAGTATCATTTCAGAGCAGATGAGATATGATCTGCTCCTGGAAGACATCTAAGAATGATTTGTTTTTGCCATGTACCAATAATTTTCTAGTTATGATGCACTTGACTGGATCCATAACCTCCAAGGTACGATAGTCCAAGTAACTTGCCTATTCTGATATCTGATGGATCTAGAAGCTTTCCCGATGATACTTAAAAATTGGCGTAGCAATCTAGTGGACTTATGTTAAAGGTCTCATTGGTCTCTGGAATTAACCATGACACCAACCTAGAACTAAGGAAAAATATCCTAACAGTTAATCAGTGGAATGACTTGCCTCCGGAAATTGTGGGTGCTCTAATACTGGAGGTTTTTAAGAAGAGATTGGACAACAATTTATCTGAAATGGTAATGGTTTCTTGCTTGAGCAGGTGGTTGGCCTAGAAGACCTCCAAGGTCCCTTCCAACTCTGTTATTCTGTTAAACTATAACAGGATTGCTTCTGAATGGCCTTTCCCTGCCCCTGATCCCAACTAGCAACTTGATTTTCTGAAGATTGTTAGAAAATCAAGTAGGTGAATGAACACATCAGACAATGCTGTTGGAAAACAAGAAGTAAGTATGAGTAGATATGGATATGGGGTCACATTCAAGCTTCTTCCAGAGATGATAACTGGTATTTCATAGTAAGATATCATCACTATACTAATGATACTTGTACTTCAACTCTAGCAAGCTTGATATTTGCTAATTCAGGAACCTACTCATTCCAATACTATATCCCATGTAATTTGCAATGATATTGTGCTTCCCTGGAGAAATTAGGGTTGCAATCTGAAAGCCCTGCCAGAGGAGCAAGTGAAGGCTGTTCCGAGGAAAGCATCCTCTCAACTTTTTATCCCAAGACTTTTGCTCAGATAAGAACTCGTGTTCTTATGTTTTCTCAGTTCTATGTCTCTGATTTACTCTACACGAGGCTGCCCTTGAAGATCATTTAGCTGTTCCAAAATGTAGCAACCCGTATGTTTAACATTCAGCTCTAATGTTACTTTGTCAGACTACCAGTATGCTTTAAAATGCAATTCAGGTGCTGTTACCACTTCAAGACACTTAATGGCTTGGGGATACTTTGAAAGATTATCTTTCCCTGATAATTTTTGCCGAAACCAGACAGCTTGTTTTGCTTAAGGTCCTGGCCTACAAGGAAATGCAATTGGAGTGACTTGATGGTCACTACTCCTCTGGTCCTCTGGAAAACTGAAAAGAACTGGCTTTTCCAAAGTGACATCCAGAATGATTTGGGACAAGACCTATTGATATAGAAATTAGGTTTATTATATATCTTGTGTTACTGTAATCTTTTTCTAGTAATGATACTACATTTTATTGAACAGAGTCCAATTGGATTAAGGCAATATATACATTAAATAACAGCCATACATATATTTCATTGAATCTGACTGCCTAAAAATATACTTCATATACTTCAGTTAGGGTAGGGAGTGGATCAAAAAGAAGACTAAAGAAATCTGAATGTTAATGTATCATTTAGCTAAGAAGGGCACTTGTATTCCAATAAAATTCAATAGCTTTCTCTAAGATCCCTTTATTGTATCCCAGAAGAAGTGGGATAATCTCATACGCCAAGTTCTTTGGCATATATATGTGAGTCTCCAATAAACTATCCTAGATGCCCAATTAGTAACAAAATCTGTTTAAATCAAGCTAGGATTTAGCTTGAAAGTATAGGTATAGATAGGGCTGTGCTGGTGAAGTGACTGAAGAACACCTCTGCATCTGATCTTGAAGTTGTAAAGCATCATAACCTATCTTATCAAAGGCTTATCTGCTTTGAGGATCTCCCCTTGTCATCTTGTATATGCATACAGTATGCATGCACCGATGATACTTCCACTGAGACTGCAGTTAAAAGTAAGCAATAGGTCTGAAGAGATGCTTTGATCATTTCCTGAAGGATTCTCAAGTTCCTCTAAAAGCCCTTAAAGATACAGATACATTACCGTTTCATAAATTCAGTTAGGATGGAAAACTGGTGAAACTCCCTTATCTTTTACCCCACAGAAAACATAAAAGATGATCTGAGCTCCCTATGAGAAATGATCAATTATATCAAAACGTCATTTGGATGAGTTTTCTTCTCCTTTCTGAAAAGCTTGGGAACACACTGTAAATCAGGCTTTTATTACCTAAACAATTGATTGTTTACAGTCTTAGCTCTTAATATGTAATATTTGTCAGTAAGGTAAATAAATTACTGGGAAAAAGTTATTGGGAATGCTAATGAATGTTTGAATTTATTCAGAAGTCACATCTCATGATGGCAATATGTTCACGGCCAACTTCACCCATGGCTCTGGTACATTATTCAAATTTCTATTTTGTATAAAATGTTTTGTGATGATACCTTGTATCTAGATTCAATTAAAAAGAAACTTTTCATTTTGTAGTGTTCTTGTTTTCCATTTCTCACCCTTTCTTTCTTTCTTTCTTTCTTTCTTTCTTTCTTTCTTTCTTTCTTTCTTTCTTTCTTTCTTTCTTTCTTTCTTTCTTTCTTTCTCTTTCTGTCTATATCTTTGTCTGTCTCTCTTTCTGTCTCTCTCTGTGTGTATTAACCTAAAAACCAGGATATCATGAATTCTAGTCCTCCCTTAGGCACAAAGCCAATTGCGTGACCTATAGGCAGTCTCTGAGAAACATACATGATTGAAGGAAACACATATACTCACATACACACACACGCACACACAGAGTCAGGTATAACAGGAAGATTAATGTTCATAAAGCAAAATAATAGCAGGCACATTGGTGCCCATAGGTGTTATATTGGGTACTCCCAGATATAAGTGAATGTTACATGCAATATCTGTTAGATATTATGAACAAGTAATACATGTGTTATTTCAATGACCCTTCAATAATAGCTATTTTGACTGAGGGCATCTGTCACATGTATTTTGATTAGAGTACTTTTACTGTAACATTGTTTTTTTAATGTTATTTGTATAATGCCCATTTTACTTTGGGATTGAGAAAGTTATAAATACTGTCTAATCAATAAACAAAATAAATGACAGCTAGAAAAATTGCTGCTACTGTGGAATAATGGAAGCTGTTTATCGGTATTTTCTATTGTCAATACAGATCACAGATTTTTCTTTAATTTAAGAGCAGTTGTTGAAAGCCAGCACTTAAAAGTTACATGATTTGAATCTAGTGATCATACCTACAGCATCCGAGAGCCCGTAAACTTTCTGGCCATAGGCATCTGTTTTATCCCAAATGAAAGTATATGCCAAATTGGGAGATGCTTGGAATGACTTTTGGAAAAGATGCCCTTCCACTGCTACCATGAGATGAACTTTAATTAAGTTCAGAGGCACAAGAGATTGTGTCATGGTGATTTTAAGCAAGGATCTGTATCCAGCAGTACGGGAACTCAGATAGCAGAGCTTTATGTTGGCACCTGGAATCTCAATTTCTTCATGAAGAACCTAAGTAAGGAAAGAGAGGTCATATTAAATGAGTGTGGTATGGAAGAGATTTATTTGGTTCAGCTCATGGGTTGTATTTGTAGGTTAAAGTAAAATATGCTATGAAATTTTGCTTGCCTTCCTGCAATGGTAAGACTGAGGATAGGACTTCTGAATTAGTAAAATTTTGGCCACTGTTACTGTTTCTTTTAAAATCTCCACTGTTGGCAAAAGCATCAGTAAGAATCACAGATCTGATTGCTAGTTTTATGCAAGAAGGCCCCATGAAGCTGTAATGCTATGAAGCTGCAACTACTGCTGACAATCATCTTAAAGTAGCAAGGATGCCTAAGGGGAAGGGGTAGGAAAAGCAGAATAACAGTAGCAATGAAGATGATGGAACGTCCCCTTATCACCTGGGTATGCCACATGCTTCAGCTGCATGTATGATGTTTTTGCAAACATGCCAAGTAGGATGCTTGCTCAAACCTGAATCTGTGACAATTTCATGCAGAGCAAAAATGGAGATGGGATATGTATCAGGTTTTTGTTTAGATTAAAAGAGACATGTACGTGAGAGGAACTGAACTCTCCCCATGCTTACTCCTTACCTCTTCCCATAGCTCTTCTCCATAGCTCTCCTAGAAGTTCACTTCTAGTATTGCATCTTGGCTGAGGAGAAAGTGCCTGGGGAGGCAAAGCCATTTGGGGGAGGAGGGTTCAGCACCTTGTGTATCTGCACTTTAAATTCTAGAATCAACTCTTTTTCTATGTGATTGTGGCAAGAGGCAACTTGCCTGCTGGCCTTATGCCTATCTTGACCTGCTCAATGTGATTTTATAATCTAGAGAGAAAACTTGATAAGGTTTAAGGTTTTCAAAAAAATTTGGTATACAGAATGAACAAGAAAAGCTAAGTACAATACATCCATCATCATTAAAGAGGTTTGTTCTTTTACATAGGACCATTTCTGATGATTAATTTCTATATTTATATCTAGAAGAAGCAAGTGCTGAATTAGGAACCTGATCCTAGAGATTCAGGGTTTGTCATGAACAATACATACAAGTCAAAGATGTCTGAAATTTGTGGGTAATACTTATGTTACCTTTATTAATGTGATCAAGGCTTGGATTTGAAAATCTTGGTTCCCAATTCAGCACATAAATGTAACATTCATGAAAAATGTCTAAGCAAGCATTTCTCCTAGAACTGTACTTTTCCAAGTTCAAAGAATGGACAAATGCAACTGAATTTGTATAGGCGTTTGTGACAAAGAATATTAATGAAAATATTAGTATTTTAGTAAATATTAATGAATATTGCCAAACACATCATAGCCATATACCAATAAATTCTGCTTTTATCTCTGAATGCATATATCTGCTTCTGTTTAATATTTATGAAGAAATATTTTATATTTATGTTTTATATTTATGAAGAAAGGCCAATATAAATATTCAAGATAACTGGTATTATAAAATGTGAATTAAAGCAATATAATTGTTATAGGGCTGTTATTAGAAAATAATGATTAACAACATTGTGACTTTTCTTTTCTTTTTTAGTATCTATGTTTGATACCTGGGTCTCTGGAACAATTGAATTTCGACCAGGGGAATCACTGAAAAAGGTGGAAAGTGGTGATGAAATTATAACAGGATCAGGTCTGATAAAACCACTTAAGTCACAGCTGGGAATAGAGTTCTCTTCAGTTTTCATAGTGAGGGTATCCATTGCATAGAAGCTATTCCATGGTAGCCACACTGTCCTCTCTTGACTCATGAATGGGGCTCGTTCAAAATGAAGAGTTAGCGATCCTCCTCCATTTGCAATCAAATCAAACCTAGAAAAAGTTGAAGTCTACATCATGAATAATTCTAGAACAAAGACCCAAACTAGTCAATAAAACTGGAAAGAGAACCACATCAATACAGTTTATTATACAATTTGTTACATTACATTCTACTGCATTGATTCAAAACTTTAGTAGGACAGAATTAGCTGTACACAATTCCCCAAAAATCTTAGCAACAAAACAGAAAAAAAAATTAAAATCAGTGGACCTCAAATGTAAAGATCACTCCAGAATCCAAGAGAACAAAAACAAAATGTGAAGACATTCTTATTTAAAAGTTTATATCAAAGATGGATCATCTATGACTCACAAAATGTTTCTGACCCAATTTCAGTATTCCGCACCAGTGGATCTTTTGGCTAGATTTACTTGACAATGTAGTGACCCAATAATGGAAAGCCCACAAATTCCCCCTCCTTAAGTATTGTATAACAGTTCTACTGAACTCAGAAATCAGTTGGTAACCACTACAGTCTGTGTATATATCTATAGTGTGACTGTAGTGTGTATTCTATAAAACAATTGTGCTAGTGCGATTTAGATTAGTTTCCAAAAGACCTTTTAAGACAGCCCTACAAATAGATTGATGAATATAGAATAGAATAGAAAAGAATAGAATAGAATAGAATAGAATAGAATAGAATAGAATAGAATAGAATAGAATAGAATAGAATTCTTTATTGGCCAAATATGATTGGACACAAAAGGAATTTGTCTTGGTGCAAATGCTTTCAGTGTACATAAAATAAAGGATACATTCATCAAGAGTCAAGAATCATCAGGTACAACACTTAATAATAGTCATAAGATACAATAAGCAATCAAATCATACTAGGAAACTGTCAATATGTACTTGGAAGCGATTAAAATATGGATTAAAGAAATCAGCTGTGCTTTTCATAGAACGGGGTACAAGAATCTTATAAGTTAAAGGTATGAAAAGGTTTTACAAGGTCCAGAACATCTACTCTTAGCTAAAATGACAGAATAATAATTTCTAGAATAGGTGATGACCCCAGTAATTTTCTTACTGATGTCTAAATCTCAGAGTTTAAATCTATAAATCTACATCCAGTTCATCATCACATTCAGAAAACAATTCAACAATTTTCCAACATTATTGGCATGAGATGCCAAAGAATGGGACGAGAGCAAACAGAAGATATAGGACAATACCAAAAGGTTAGCTAACAAGATAAAAACCATTGCATCACAACATGCTATCTATCAGAAAGTAAAAGTGAACAACATCTAAATATATCCCACTCATGCATTCAGGGTTTTTTTTTGGAAAAATGAAAGGCAACAGATCCTAATCATTATACAGAATGATTAGGAGGTATGATAGATCGTTGTGATCCTGTTTACTCATTTAATCAACCGTGTCTGTTGCCGTACTCAAAAAACAGATAAGTATCATTAAATCAGCTTATCCCATTGCATATTTATAGTGTATACAAATTATGAAGAAAACCAATTTGGTTTAGTTCTTAAGACACTGGGCAAGACAAACATAAACCAGGAAATCATGGCTTCTAATTCAATCTTGGACATAAAGCCTCGGTGTAGTCTTGTGTCAACCACTTTTTCTCAGTCTTATCAAAGAGGCAATGGCAAATTCTATGTTGGACATGAAGCATTGGTGTAGTCTTGCGCCAATCACTCTATCTCAGTCTTATCAAGGAGGCAATGGCAAACTACTCTTGAAAGCTTGTAAAAAATTCCATAGAGTCCAGGCAGTTGCCAGGAATCAATATTGAGTCAAAGGGACATCTAACTAAGTAACTAACTAACCAACCAACTACTAACTAATTAAAGTATGTAGCCTGATATATAGCAGGATAGATTAGGATCCTAAAAAATGAATTCCCACATTCTGTTCATAATTATGAAAAGTAGCTGATTTTACAATGGTTCAAATTATTAGTGCAAACATAGATTTCAAATGCTACAAAGCACAGGACTAACAAACCAATATCAGATCCAAAATTAGCTAAAACTATTGTGATTGAAACCCAGCAGAGATAGAACTATCCTTACATGCAAAGTTTATGGCAATGAGAAGAAAAAATTTTAAATTTTCAAAATGGACACAATGTTGAATTAGTTCCAGAACTGGAAAAATGTTTCTGTCTAAAAATTGAAAATACTAGGTATTTAGTTCTAACAAAGCCATCAATATTGTGGTTTTATGTATCATGGGAGTGAAGATGTGTGAGAAAACTGGGCCCTTATAGCAATAGCTGGCCAAAATGACTACAGTGCTGCCACAATGCAAGCCTTGTCCCTTTTGAATATGCCTCTCATCTGACATTTTTGACCCCAACCCTTCTTATCTGCATCTAAACTTAAAAAGTGAACATATTATGCTCAACTATGATTTGCTTAATCACTGTTTAATGAATAAAACACCACCAACTGACTTTGCACCACATTATAATATAAACAAAAGCTTCAAAACTGCAAACATACTAAAAGACTTCACAGCCAAATTGAAAGAAACCACATTATGTCTTATTCTTGACATTATATTTGACATTATCCACTGCTCACAGAAATAAAGGGAACACTTAAACAACACAATGTAACTCCAAGTCAATCACATTTCTGTGAAATCAAACTGTCCACTTAGGTAGCAACACTGATTGACAATCAATTTCACATGCTGTCATGCAAATGGAATAGACAACAGGTGGAAAGCATAGGCAGTTAGCAAGACATTCCCAATAAAGAAGTGGTTCTGCAGGTGGTGACCACAGACCACTTCTCAGTTCCTATGCTTTCTGATGGTTTGGTCACTTTTGAATGCTGGCGGTGCTTTCACTCTAGTGGTAGTCTACAACCCACACAAGTGGCTCAGGTAGTGCAGCTCATCCAGGATGGCACATCACTGCGAGCTTTGGCAAGAAGGTTTGCTGTGTCTGTCAGCGTAGAGTCCACAGCATGGAGCAACTACCAGGAGACAGGCCAGTACATCAGGGGATGTGAAAGAGGGCAACAACCCAGCATCAGGACTGCTACCTCCACCTTTGTGCAAGGAGGGACAGCAGGAACACTGCCATAGCCCTGCAAAATGACCTCTAGCGAGCCACAAATGTGCATGTGGCTGCTCAAACGGTCAGAACCAGACTCCATGAGGGTGGTATAAGGGCCCGACGTCCACAGGTGGGGGTTGTGTTTACAGCCCAAAACCGTGCAGGATGCTTGGCATTTGCCAGAGAACACCAAGATTGGCAAATTTGCCACTAGCACCCTGTGCTACTCACAGATGAAAGCAGGTTCACACTGAGCACATGTGACAGACATGACAGGGTTTGGAGACGCTGTGGAGAACGTTCTGCTGCCTGCAGCATCCTCCAGGATGACCGGTTTGGCAGTGGGTCAGTAATGGTGTGGGGTGGCATTTCTTTAGGGGGCCGCACAGTCCTCCATGTGCTCACCAGAGGTAGCCTGACTGCCATTAGGTACTGAAATGAGATCCTCAGACCCCTTGTGAGACCATATGCTGGTGCGGTTGGCCTTGGGTTCCTCCTAATGCAAGACAATGCTAGATCTCATGTGGCTGGAGTGTGTCAGCAGTTCCTGCAAGATGAAAGCATTGATGCTATGGACTGGCCCGCCCATTCCCCAGACCTGAATCCAATTGAGCACATCTGGGACATCATGTCTCACTCCATCCATCAACGCCACATTGCACCACAGACTGTCCAAGAGTTGGGGGATGCTTTAGTCCAGGTGTGGGAGGAGATCCCTCAGGAGACCATCCGCCACCTCATCAGGAGCATGCCCAGGCATTGTAGGGAGGTCATACAGGCACGTGGAGGCCACAAACACTACTGAGCCGCATTTTGACTTGTTTTAAGGACATTACATCAAAGTTGGATCAGCCTGTAGTGTTTTTTTCCACTTTAATTTTGAGTGTAACTCCAAATCCAGACCTCCATGGGTTGCTAAATTTGATTTCCATTGATAATTTTTGTGTGATTTTGTTGTCAGCACATTCAACTATGTAGTGAACAAAGTATTTAATAAGCATATTTCATTCATTCAGATCTAAGATGTCTTATTTTTGTGTTCCCTTTATGTTTTTTGATCATCTCAAATGATCTAAGTGCTAGAGCCCACTCTAACTACATAGCCAAAAAGACATTAAGAGTTGTTAACCTAATCCTGCGTAGCCTTTTCTCTGGTAATATCACTCTACTAACTAGACCAGTACTTGAATACAGCTCATCAGTCTGGAACTCGCATTACATATCTGATACAATTGAGAAAGTCCAGAAATATTTTATGAGAAGAATCCTCCACTCCTCTACTCGTAGCAGAATACCTTATGCAACCAGACTTGAAATTTTAGACCTAGACAACCTAGAACTATGCTGCCTTCGGTTCGATCTAAGTATAGTATATAAAATTATATATTGCAATGTCCTACCTATCAATGAATACTTCAGCTTCAACCAAAACAATACAAGAGCACAAAATAGATACAAACTAAAGATAAACTGCACCAAACTTGATTGCAGGAACTACGACTTCAGCAACAGAGTAGTCAGTGTCTGGAGTACTCTACCTGACTCTGTGGTTTCTTCCCCAAACCCCAAAATCTCCAACATTAGATTGTGACCTCACCCCTTTCCTAAGAGGTCTGTACGGGGCATGCATAAGCGCAACGAAATGTGCCTACTGTCCCTGTTCTATTGTTTCTTTTTTTCTTATTCGTATCAAATTCATGTATTTATAACCATGTTTATACTTTAACCTGTTATCTAATAATTGTTTGACAAAATAAATAAATAAATAAATTCTTTCCTGTTCCTAAAACAAACAAGCAAGCAAGCGAACAAGCAGCAGTACCACAAGTCATTTCTTGCTCTATAGGTAGAAGTAGGAAAAAAATGAATACAGCTCATTAGTTTCCAAAAGTGCAACAAGGTTTTTGTTTCTCTTGGGTACTTTCTTGAACTATATTAAATTAATTTGTTAAATGATGTGGCTAAGGGCCTTCTCTTTAATTCTAGTCTTTGTGATCGCAGGAGATTTAGAGCTGGTATCATCTGTAATACAATATTTTTTTCCTCCAAGCATACATAAAAAAAGTTAACACACTCATTTTCTTGATTCAGGGAAGTTTGCGATTAAGACCTCTGCTGTGAACCAATATTTGTTGTTAATGCAAATGTGGCCATGATATATCATAAAGCACTGGATGATGTGTGGTTTCCAACATAGAACTGCTATAAGCAGCCATTAAAGCCATCACAAATGCCTCCATGCCATGTGGCAAAACTGAATGACAGCTTTGAGCAAACAGTGTTAGTAAATTTATAATGAATCACATAAAAGCCCTTAATCCCCATTATTGTTAAGATGTTTGAAATCTCAGCAATAAAACACTGACCCCAGCATCCAACAACAGCCCTGTTACGGATCAGTACTCCAATGACTTTTATAGATTACAGTTCACATGTACTGCAGCAAATAGATGCAATGCATTATTTCATGTAGATATATCATTTTATTGCTACATCCAATAAATTAAATAAAGCATGACACATCCTATTTTTATTAGAGCTAAGTCTATGTGCCTTTCAAATCGAATGATGAACAGAGGAGCAAGACACAGCAGGGAATTATCTAAGTTTATTCAATTATACCCTTTTAATATGTTTTGCCTCAAGAAACTCTGATTTTAGAAAGGAACGGGACAATTGGGAAACTAAGAAATAGCACTGTTTTATGAATCTCTCCCCCCCACCCCCCGCCCCTGAGTGTTAGCCTGCCTTGGATCTAAAAATTAAATGTTTCTGGGTCTCAGCTGGATACTACTATAGCCCACAAATGTTTTTATAGATATAATACAGCTTCTGTGTGAAGAAGTCCAACTGCTATCACATTATTTTCAGAAGTCAATCTTTTCAAATTTACTTTCAGCTAGTCTTCAAAACACCGTGTGAAAATTACTTTCTGCTTTCTTGATAACCCTTTACCCTAGTAGGAATTCTATGCATGATACCACATGGTTTCACTAGATAGCACCATCTGTCAATCTGCATGGTTATTACTATACAAAGTAATTCGTGAATGAAGTGAGTCAACTTACGTGCCATCTTGGCGAGTGATGGTGTAGCCATATTTTGGATACTTGACAAATGACACATTGACTCCAACAAGTGGAGTTCCATCTGTAGTCACCACTTGGCCCCTTATCAGAGATACCAGGCTGGAAAAGAAATATAATTCAATACCAGTGCTCAAGTAATACTTTGGGGAAGAAAATTATCATGGCTAGGTGAGTTTTTTCCATTCTTGACTTAAATTTTTTTTGCTTGTTAAAAGCTATAGTTGCTAAATGAAACAGGAATTGGTTGTTTCTCAAATATAGATGGGCTTTAGAGCTATATATACGTTTATCTGACCATCAATCCCTCCATTTCTCAGATATAAATACCAACTGTAAAGAGGATTGCCTCTTTTTTTCAAACACTAAACATGAAAGGGTCTTTATAGACTAACATTTAGAATATAGAAGATGAATTATAGAATTGGAAAGGCCTTTGGAGGTCTTTAGTCTAAGCAGGAAACCCTGTACCATTTCAGACAAATGGTTGTCAAGTCTTGTTTTGAAAGCCTCCAGTGATAGGCCACTTCTTCTGAAGAGAAGCTGTTTTACTGTTAGTAAATTTCTCTTTAGTTCTATGTTGTTTCTCTCCTTGTTTCCATCCATTGTTTCTTATCTTGCCTTTTGGTGCTTTGGAAAACAGTCTGATCCTCTCTTGTCTTTGTAGGAGACCCTCAAATATTGGAACACTGCAATCATATCTCCCCTAGTTTATTTATTAATGCTACATTCAGATCCCCATGAAGAATAACTCAGAAGGATTCAATTATTTCTAATCAGTGGCTACATTTTTGACTGTTATGAAGATGGATGCTCTCTGAAATCCAGCTGTGGATTTCTCTTTCCTTTATTTATCCTCCTTCATTTCATGAAGCTAGGTTTCATGTATTACAGCTATTGCAGGCTAAAAGCTTTCTCTTCCAAAGTTATCCTAACTGTACAAAGTGACATGTATTGTTCAGGTTCCTGTGTAGAAAATAAAATAAATCTAAAGGAATTTAGTTTAGAGCACACTGAATTAATGATTTGGTTATTTGGATTAATGTCTTTGCTAATATTATCTACATATTCTTCCAGGAACATTCACTCCATAAACATCAATTACCTTTCAGAGAATAAGGCAGTTCACAGTCCATAAAATTTTGTCATATTTAATTAGTGGTTCTTTTTTTAAAACTTTTGCCCTTAGGTTTTCAACTCTTTCCATAGGGCTATAAAAACTGTCTATTATTGGATCAGACCCTTCTGGTAGATCAGATACTTCTGATCATTCAAAAAAAAAAAAAAAACAACCTTCTGGAATCTGTGCAAAGAAATGCAAGAGGAAGTGAGTAACCCCTAAAACAACAACAACCTATCCCTTATTCAAAAGGAGATTTGTGTGTGGAACTCCTGAACTATATAATTTTTTCTGGACAGATTATTTAAGTCTTTAAATTTAATTTTCTTAGGGTAGATGGATGGTCAAAATATCGCCCTATTCAGAGTTTCTGGTGAAGAAAACTATTCCATCAAAAGTGAACTATTAGAATTACTGGCTCTATATTATTTTATATTAGAATAATATAGTAGTTACTAATGAACAAATACTTGATGTTGAACAAAAAAAAAAGAATACAATTTATTCAGTTGGTAAATAATCTAAAATCATCTGTTGAAATATCATATAATCAGATTTTACTGGGGGCAACAACATGGTTCAAAATAATAGGCATTTAAAATGTTAGAGTATGAACAATATAATATACCATATGTTAACAAATATATTAAAACTGGAGATTATTATCCTCTTATTACCTTCTAGTGCGGGCAATATTG
Source organism: Pseudonaja textilis (assembly GCF_049901715.1). Lineage (NCBI taxonomy): Eukaryota > Metazoa > Chordata > Lepidosauria > Squamata > Elapidae > Pseudonaja > Pseudonaja textilis. The sequence goes on from NC_141991.1 coordinate 91,193,795, forward strand.
CTCTTATACAATTCAAATTTGAAAAATAAATATTTTCATATATACTTAACATAATGTGCGTGTGTGTGTGTGCGCGCACACACATACAGACGCACACGGCATTCTAGAGCATATTTATATTAGGAACCAAGCTCCTTTGGACACAGCAGTGCTTATGTTTAATATTCATTCAAAAGATTGCACAAATAGGCTGCAACTCTAAATAAATCTACTTTGGAATATGCATAACTAAATCTGATGGAACTTGTGTCAACAAATATGGGATAGTTTGCATTTTCATTTTTGATAAATCAAATATTGTTTCATCATAATCTGACAGCTATTATTGTATGTCAACAAAAGAGAATATACGTAGCTCAGTATTCTCTCTGAACTGAAGAGTCCTTCATGCTCTGGTCGTACCTGGATGGCAAAAGCCACTCTTTGTATCAAATCTATAATAGATAATCACTGTAATCGTAGTAATAATACAATCATAATTTTCAAATAGGAAATTATGTTCTCCATATCTTGCTAAATTGTATTATGGGAACTCTTTTGTCTTTGGTAGAGTACTGTGATGTCCCCTAAGGCATCTTGGGTAGATAAGTTGACCTCAAGCTGAATAGTTACAATAAAATGGAATTTACTTTTTGTTTTCCCTTATGTTCCCTCTCATAAAATGGTACAGCTGGTGAAACAAGTTTGCACACTTATCATTCCAATAAATCTCATTAGAAACATAGGGTAGCTCCTGAATGATTTCTGGTTTCCTTGTTAGACCTAAAAATACCTGAGTTTGGCAAATAACAGTCTTCTGAACTGGTTGCTCCAGAAAAGAAAAAAAGAAAAAGTGGGGGGATACAAAATAGGAGCAAAGAGGACTAGAACGAGAACATAACTATGACTGAAAAAAAATGCTGAACCATTTCTTCTCACTTCCATCCCCCTGAAATATTAAGGCTTATGTTCATTTCTATCCAAAAGAAAAGAGAACAATTTTATGTCAAAAAAGAAATGTAGTTTCTTTAAAATATGGAGCTTGTTAACTTGAAGAGTGAGGATGGATTTCAAAATGTCAGAAAACGAAAGAAGGAAAATTAAAGAAATAACATAAAAGAAGTGACAAAGTTGGAAACTTGGAAATTTGGAGAAGGAAGGAAGGAAGGAGGAAAGAAGGAAGTAAAGAAGGAAATGAAGAAGGAAGGAAGATCAGTCTAGAGTTGTTGTGGAAGACCTAAACATGCTACTGGCAGCATGTAAATTTGTGTTTGTAAGCATATGCTGAGCAGGATTACTGAATAAGTCCTCTGTAGCAGTGAGGGGTTTTTTGGCAGCTATTAGGAAGATCCAAAGGGATATCAAGCCAAAAGAAAAAGGAAGGAAGAGGAAAATGGCTAGTCTCCTTACATGTGAAGTGCCAAGTAGCCAGGGTAAGAAAAATTAATGAGGCTTAGCAGAAGAGTCTCAAGAGGGATCTGAAAGGTTGGGGTGATGGTAGCTGCAACTGCAGTTTGCCAAAGCCTATAGACAGTCATAAAACCAACAGCTAGTTATACAACCAGAATCCTAGTTGAAGAAAAAGAGCTCAGCAGTGGGTGAAACTGTGAGAGAAAGACAAGTGAGGGAAAGAGAAGCATCAGGGCCAAGAACACATGTATCTTATAAGACCTGAAGAAGTTGGGCAGTATGAGGCAATTTAAGGAAACTGGGATTGGTTATTATATATTATAGTATACTATAATATACTATATTATCAGTCAATACAGTCTGTGCAAAGAAAGGATCAAAGCAGAGTAAATCAGTTGTATCATGTGGCTCAAAGTGACAACAGCAGAACAATCCAAAAGCCAATCCAAAAGTGTCAGCATAGATCCAGGTGAAGCAAGAATCAGCACTACAGAATGTGACACCTGTGGTGATGCAATATCAGAGAGATTTCAGGACCATGATGGTCAAGTCTAGCTGGCAACAGAGACCATTGCAGCAATAACGATAGCAAAAGAGTAGATGATGTGTGTAGGACTAAGAATAGAGTAGATAGAGTTATGCTAAACCTGAAGGTAGAATAGATAGAACACATAGGAGTTAGGGCTTAGGAAGAATAATAAGGCAGACCTTTGGGGTAAATAAAATAGAATAAATCTTAGAAGACTGAAATATAGACACTCACTGTAAATTAGAAAGTGATGAGATGTCTTTCTTTTGCAATGAAAACAAAATATTTTTTAAAAAATTATTTTCCATGTAGAATTGATATATATGCATCTGGCTTGAAACCTATACCATCCTAAGTCCCAAAGGGGCTTTTCCAAGAGGCAATCTGAATTTTCTGGTTTTTCTTTTGAAGATGTTATACTTTCAGGATATTTTGACTGATTAAATGCAGGAAATGTTAATTATTTAAAAATGCAGGTAGTATTTATAGCTTATAAAACAGTTTTAATGTAGCTAAAGGATGAACAGGGTAAAATCTGAAAATACCCCCCCCCCCAAAAAAAAATCCTCCGAAACACCATTTTCATATTTAGAATAATCATGAGACATGAAACAAAGGCTTATTCTTTCTGAAAGTCAGAGCATATCGAGCTCTCATTTATGTCATCATATTTTTCTCACGATAAAGCTGGGATTCCTTTTCTCTCCAAGCTTCCTGCATGCAGTAAATCCAATGCTAGTCCTTACCCATTTGGAGTCAGTATGCAAAGCCAGCATCCTGACATAAAGGCAGCATTAAAAAAAATCATGACAAAAAGTCCAGAATGAGATTTTAGCATGAGATGGAAAAAAATCTCGCTAGTGAAAGCTGCATTCCATGTTAAACCACTATTAAAACCTCTGCCAAAAGAATTCCCATGCCTTTACAAACTTGTATATTTGGTTATTACCTGCTATTGAAGGGGTTTTCTCCTGGGATTATATGAGTGCTGTCTTTTCCCACTAAGAGCTTAATTCGATCATAGAATGACTTTATAGCCTCTGAACCAGAGTGACTTTGCTGTATAATGTCTAGGGGATCACGTGAGCCACGACAGAGAAGGCTATTCTGACAAGTCGACTGGAGGCAGCAATCTGGATCCAGACAATCAATGAGGCCATCTGCAAGGAAGAACACATAAGCTATTTTCCCCAGTCATTTGATTGTATCACAGCTTATATCACCATTGCTTTCTTACAAGATGAACATAGCATTGCTAATCTCAGCACATTTAACTTTAGATATTCCCAAGCATTTTCATCAACCTAGTAACTTAAGTGTACAAAATTGCCTCTGTTACTGCTTTTAGGATCGGTATATCAAATGCCAAAATAAGTAATAAAGGTATATGCAGAATGGTTCTCAATTTTGGAATGGACTTTTTCAGCTTTGCTAAAGCCCCAAATTAGCTTTTTGTGAGTCTCAAGATTTGGGATCTGCAGATGACACTAAAATCCCGCCCATTTCACTACCCATATTAGTAGAGCAGTAGAATATAATATTATAATAGCAACAGAATAAACTTACTGTTTATACTGCTTCATAGTATCTTACAGCCCTCTCTTTACAGAATCAGCATATTTTCCCCAACAATCTGATTCCACTTTTTACCGACCTTGGAAGGATGGAACGCTGAGTCAACCTTGAGCCAGTCAGGATTGAACTGCTGGCAGTCGACAGAATTAGCCTGCAATACTGTATTCTAACCACTGTACCAACACATCATAATGTCCTATGAACATGTGTGTGTGTGTGTGTGGGTGTGAAAGTGTGTGTGTGTGAAAGTGTCCTACAAGGTGCAGCTTTTTCATATAAATTCATCTAAAATAAATGTTTATACAGATTGCCCATTAACCATTTTTTAAAATAAAAACGATCCTATTTTGATTCTTTAATAACGTATTTTTTCAATGCAAATTACTTCAGTGCAAGTTTGCCGCATATAAAATCTGCTTTTAAATATCATCTCTCTGTTTATATATAACTTTTAATAATCTTTTTTTTTTCCAGATTTGTTATCTGTGGCAGCCAGGGAAAGATTAGCTGGCTTTTCCTGATAGATCTCTGTGACTAAAAACTCCAATGAGAACAAGGTGGTTCAAACCTGTTTCTCCTGGAACATATCTGAAAGATTTTAATATACTTAATCCAGAAAATTTAATGAATTATTACCTACCATGTCTTTGTGATGGAGTGATATTTTCCTAAAATAATAGATGATGGATGTTTGGGTCTGATCAGCTACAAATCTGATTAGATATTTTGAATATTTATGCCATGTTCTCATAAGCAAAGACTCACCCATCATCATTTTGAGACTTTTAAAAAAGAAAACCGCATTGATAGCATTCATAGTTTTCATTTCATATACCACTAAGTTATTTTGCTATTTGAATTTAAGATTTCTTTTATAATTTCAAGGTCAGTGATTTGTGATCCTCACTAATCTGAAAGTCCTTTTTCATCATGGAGGTAGAATATTTTCTCAGATTCCACCCATTTTATATAATCAATGTGAGAAAGTAATAGGACTCCTATAATAATTGAAGATGGTTTTCCTATTAAAACTTGAACACTTCTTTCACAACACCTTGTTATTTCTGGTGCTTGTAATTATTCATGGAAAATTGTTTCCTGTATCTTTTTTGTACGTGCAGGTGGGAGAAGAAGAAAAGCCTGTCAATATATTAAGGGATGCAAAGGTAAGATGCAGCAAATTACTCTTTTCTACAAATTTGTGTTTATCTACTCCAGCTGTGAATACTTCTTTGCTTTGGCTGTTATAGGGGTGAGAGTATGTTATGCCTATAATGACCTCATCAAACTGCATGATTATGGGCTGAAGCATCAGTACACTTTGGACAACACCATGAACTTTAAATTGGCATACCAAACTCCCAGTAGCCTGTCAGTCATGAGAATAACATCTTCATGCCAGCAAGCCCCCTTGGATATAGTCTGACATTGCAATCTTCAGTAAATTACCCTGTCACTGCCAATCTTAGAGTTATTTCGCAAACAATCAAGAAGGCAATCAAACTGTTCTGAAGGGCCAGTTCAGGACTTCAGATGGCTAGACATTTCTCCATTCAATACTGGTGAAAAACCTATATATCACTACCTGGAGACTGAATGGAAATACACACGTACGTGAGCACGCACGCGCGTGCGCACACACACACACACACACACACAGAGGGTTTTTAGATTTTGCAGCAAGAATCTTCATGAAACTGCAATCCTTTTACTTTTCTGTCCTGTTGCAGTGCTTGCTAATATTAATTAATTTACAAAGCCTACCATTTTTTTTAGCAAGCAAATAATTTTTGAGTTGAACACAGATTAGATACCTTCTTCAATTGGGAAAAAAAGACACAGTATTAAACTGCAGATAGAAAGAACTGTAGATAGAAAGAAGTGTTACTTTTCAAAGGTTTTTTTAAAATATTTCTACAAGATATTTTAATTCTGGCTGTAATATTAAATGTAAGATATCAAAGTATCTGAAATCCTAAACTTATTACATTCCTAAACTTATTAGGAATGCCTTTCCTAATAGGATGTCCCCCAGATTATTCCCAGGAATCCCAGTCATGCTTGTTGGGAGTTTTAGAAATAAAATAAATTCCAAAGCACTGGATCCTAGCAAGCTGTGTTGTAGAATAAACCTTATTATACCAGAATTACCTATGCTACTCACAGACCCATCAATTACACACCCATTGTCACATACATTTGTATCTGACACTTTAGATACACTTATATTATGGTTGAATTGCTCATGAACAATGACATTTAAGTAATCTTTTTTTACTGAAGCAATAGAATACATTTCAGAGAATGATCTTCAATGCATAATAAGGAATAATGAGTTTAAGGGAGAATAGACACATTTAATTTTCTGATCTTATGTTGAATAAAAATGTTGTTAGTTGACTCTTAAATCTGATGGTGGTTATCAAACTCTTACATCATTTTGAATAAAATTCAATTATAGTTCATCTTAATAAATATTAGTGAAAGGTAGAATCTGTGAAGTAAAATCAGCATATATTTATATTTAAAATAATAAGAGTAATCCATATAAGATGTCTTTTTTAAAGCAATTTATTTATGTTTTCTGTGTACAAACATACATAAATAAATACATATGGGGTGGGCTTCAAAAATTTTAGCAACGGGTTCTCTGCTCAGTTGCTGGGTGGGCGTGACCTAGTCAGCCTCCTGCACTAATGACTAGGGGCATTTTTGCCCTCTCCCTTCTTTGGAGGCTTTCCTCAAGCCTCTGGAAGGCTGGTTTCCCTCCTCCCCAGGCTCCAGAGGCTCTGTGGAAGCCAGAAACGGGCCCATTTCCAGCCTTCCCAAACTTCCGGGTGGTCCATTTTTCACCCTCCCCAAGCCTCCGTGTGGGCCCTGCATTTATCTGCATCCAAAATGGGCTGCGTGGGGACTCCTGGGAGGGTGGGGTGGGTGGGGCCAGCCAGGAGTGGGATTTGGGGGTTCTCCAAACTGCACAGAATCTTAACTAGGACTTCTCCTGAACCCCTGTGAACCCCCAGCAGCCCACCCCTGAATACATACAGTTTAACTGTATGCAACAGTAAAATACAGTTTAAGGAGAACTTCATCAATGCTCAGGTATGAGACAAGATAAAAAGCCAAATATTTCAAAATCATCATGTATCAAGGATTTACAAGATAAATATCAAAAAGATAGTTTTTGAGAATGTGAATGCGAAGAATCTGTATCTTGAAAAAAAGAAATGGTAAATCACTTCTTATTGTTTTGAAGAGAATGATATGGTTGCTTTAAGTTATAAAGTGCTTTATAATGCTTATTTTGGCTACTTTCATAAGAATTATTTAGTGTGTTATTTAATTTCAGTCTAGATTAACTATATGCACACTTCATTCCAGTGGATCAACTATAGTACCATAATTGAAATAAATATTCAGTGCTTTAATCCAAACAAGACATATATATCGGTGTCCTTCTAAAAGCATACTCTTCAAGGCAGATAAATTTAAATGTATTTCTCAATGGTGTCCATGACAAAGGATGCCCATCAGTTTATACTTGTAACACACTGCTCAAAACACAAGGCAAAGTGTGTGTTGTAGCATAGTTTCTAATGATCACATTTGCCTCAACACCTTCCCCTCCCTGAAAATGGTTATTGGACTGTGGATGTATATGCGTGAATTCAAAAATTTAACCAGCTCATATTGTTAAAGTTGGTAACAACGTATCCAGTATCTAAGGATACAGCATTGATTTATATGTTATGCAAATACAAGCTTTGCATTGTAAGCAAAGGAAATGTTACTTACATATTGTGCTCGTTATGTGCAACCCAGCTTGGATATATCTAACATTGTCTAATTCAAGATAGAAACTGGATTTCAGATAAATGATATGGAATACAATACTCTTCATAGCAATCTATAGAAACAAATTTTTAGGATGGTACTATGGATGTCACTAATAGCTTATCAATGTATTCAATAAAATCTAATGTAGTAAGTTAAGTTCTAATAACTTCATTTTGCCTAAGAAAAGTGGCAGTAAATACTGTAGTATCTAATTGTTCTGCCACCATTCATCTGGGAATAGAGAAAGCAAACAGGAAATTGGTGATAAATTTAGTATTACATTAGAACAAGGAGTCTGATTTGTTACTCCTCTAAAAGATAGTACAAGTACAAACCTTAGGGTCAATCTGTGGAATTTCAACAACAATATGACAAGATAGGTTTAGGCTAAAGTTTGATTGCAGGAAAGGTCCTGGTTATGGTTCCTTTAGCTTCTTGAAAAAAGAGCCAAAAAGAATTGGCAGCATGTTCTTGTATATTTACTCAGAGATAGATAGATGATAGATAGATAGATAGATGATAGATAGATAGATAGATAGATAGATAGATAGATAGATAGATAGATAGATAGATAGATAGATAGATAGATAGATAGACAAGCACGCATAGACAGATAGGGCATTAACTATAAGTCTCTGATCAAAGTCCTGTCCCTGCTTCATAGCAATGAGCAAAGAAAGGAATGGAAGTTTGATCACAGAATTATGTTTCCTATCTTGAATTTTTGATCTTCTTTTGAAGACACACTTAGAAATTCATCTAGCATCAACCAGACAGACTTTCTCTAGTATGATATTCTTCCCAGAAATAAAAGATTTGCTGCCTCTGTTGCAATTGAAGCATATAATGAAATTATTTTAATTGTCTTGATACTGATTGTTATTGTTTTCTTATATGGCCTAGTTATATTAGCTGCATTTAATAATATATAGCATTGTGACTATTTTCTTGTTGTACAATTCCTTCATATACATGTTTGACAGTACCAAAACATTGAAATGAATATTGTTTATTAATAGAAATTATATTGTCCATCTTATAAATGGCTATTCTACAGTGGTTCTAAAATTGCTTTTCTGAAATAATACTGCTTTATGTTCCAGTAGCAGGAGATCCAGAAATATATAGAATTCCTTCTTTAGTTTTGATAGATCAAACTAACAATGCCAAGCCCAAATTAATTGCAAATTAATAAAGATTCAGTTACAAACAACTAAGAGATGAGGGAGGTGACATGTTACAATACAGCCAAATCAACAATGATTCTTCCCGGCTTTCTCATTTCAGGAGATATACAGCAAAGATATGAGCATCACTAGTATTGATGATTGACATAAACTTTCAGTCCAAAGGAAGAAGCATCTGTCACTTGGAGCTGCTTGTCAAAGAAATGTTCTGTTGAACAGGCAATCAAAGCTACTGCTTAGGTATGAGGCAGGGAAGATCAGTTGACTTCTGGTATATTTCACATACATTCAATCACTCATGTTCTTCATTCACTCACATGTTTCATTCAATTTCCTTTACAGTCAGAGTTTAGCAAAGGAAAATTAAAAACAAAACAAAAACAAATATGCAAGAACATTTTCACTGAATGAAGTTATCATTAAGTATATTACAACATCCATGCATGCATATTATCTACATAGAAAATATCCTAAATGCACACACTTAATCCTCATTTAATCTCAGCTGCACAGATTTATAAGCCTTTTGTGGTTTAATATCACCATGTTTGGAGAAACACCAGAACTGAAAAAGAACAGCCTTATATTCTCTATATGTCAGCATAGAAAAGGAACATCTGTTTTGTTTGCTTAAAAATGAATTCAAACATTTGCATTTAACTCAGAAGATTGGTCCTTTGACTGTGAAAAAATTGTACATATCACTATATGTGGGCATCTCCTAGGCCAATTTCAATGAATTTTGCTTGCAGTTTTCCCCTCAAAAAGTCATTGCCAGAATCAATAAAATGAACGTTAGTAACAAATTTGTGAAGATTGAAAATGCAAAACCATTATCGCTAATTGTACAGAATATTTTCCCCAAATTAGAAAAACCAAGTTCATGATTTAGTGACTCCCAGTATGAACCAGATTTGCTGCATATGCTACCCATATTTTTATATATTTAAAACTATCAATAACAGATTTCAATTGTTTATTATGGTAGCAATTTTAAAAATGACTTCAAGCATCAGGTCCATTGTATTTGCTCAGGGGAGCCTTTTTCCCCCCTCCTGAGGTATTCTGGGTATTTGTACTTAGAACCTTATAAATCTTTTGTCTGAGCTGAATTAGAAACTCCTGCTGTGCCAGAGCTTGATGAGGCAAGCTAAATTACATGATTTGCTTTTGTGCTCCGAAATACTTGCATTATCTTAAATGCCACAAGCCTGATGAAATATCAAATCACAGGATTCACCCTTCTATAAAGAAAAGCCGGTCCAAATAATTATTGCAGGAGGGCAAGATCTGTTATTTCTCTCTGTCTCTCTTTTTTTCCACACACTTTTCTCTTTTTTTAAAAGATGATTTTGTTTTTAAAAACTAAAATAATACATTCTTAAGCAAACAGGTAAAACATTCTGCTCAGAAAACATGTTACTTTGCAAAGGGAATCTTGTCTTGCCCCTAAATAAAGAAACCTTTATTTAGAGGCAAGACAAGTTACAACGACACTGAAAAAAAGTAACTTATGACCATTTTTCACACATGATCATTGCAGCATCCTCATGGTCACACGATTTACATTCAGATGCTTGACAACTGACACGTTTATGATGGTTGCAGTGTCCTGGGCTCATGTGATCCCCTTTTGCAATCTTCTGACTCGCAAAGTCAGTGAGGAAGCCAGATTCACTTAACAATTGCATTACTAACTTAACAACTGCAGTGTTTCACTTAACAACTGTGGCAAGAAAGGTCATAAAATTGGTCAAAATTCACTTAACAAATGTCTAACTTAATCCAGAAATTTGGGGCTCAATTGTGGTCATAAGTCGAGGACTACTGTATAACCAAAATTAATATAGACCTAATATAGAGTAGGCTCTGCCAACTGGCCTGGGCCCCAATATGGTTGTTCATTCTGGAGGTGGCTGTTAGATTAGGAAAGACTTCACCTTTCCACGTGTACTTTGTATTCCCTTCCTCCCCATCTTCTAACAGTATTTATTAATGGTTTTTAAAAAATTAACGTGTAGCAATTTTAATAAGCCACCCAGAGTCATCTCTGGAGAAAATGGGTGACACATAAATTTAATAAATAAAGAAATAATAAGTAAATAAATAAAATTGTAAATCTTAAAAAAATAAGCAAAAATAATTACAGATGCCACCAAACTAACATACCTATGACAAACATTTTTGGGCTAAGGTTAATTTTAACTCGTTTAATTTATAGTGTTCCTACAGAAGTTGGGCACAAAAGATCTTTCAAAATGCATAGGAGAAAAAATTGAGTGGACAAGATTTTCTGTCCAATTTCTTTTAGCAGAAGCAGAATTTCTCCAATAATATCTTAAGCAAAGAAGTTTCCATTAGTGGCAACAATAGTATTGCTACTAAGAAAGCACAATGCACAAAAACCAGAAAGGTGCTATCTGCTGGAGAGAGTACAGTGAAATACAAGATTTTTGCACACGCTCCACTCTTGCTACATTCCACTGTCTGAAACGTTTTCTAATGCAAATTGCCCTCTCCTCAAATTGAATGACAACTGCTAAGAAAAAAATGCAGAAAATTGCTTGGTATTCTTTCATAGTTCATGGGAAAACAGTAATGGATTATATACCCAATGGAAAAGGACGTCCACTTTCTACCTAAGTGCTTTGGGGACTAAAACATCTATCTGTAGCTAATTGCTGCTCTAGCTGGCTTGAGTAAAAGGAAAGGAATGATATAAATAAGAGTTTTGAAGAGAATGTGGAATATCATCTCCTGAAACATGTCAGATGATGTTGAGAAGGCAAATCAACTACAGAAAATCAGTCAAATTTCCTAGAAGAACTGGAATATCTCCAGAAAACAGTTTCTAATGATTACCCACCTAGGATTGTACTGGGTAAGATTTCCCACTTTTGGCAAAATTAAAACAACAAGATTTGATTTTTGTTTTATTCAGCTTCTCTGATGAGACGTTAAGGATGCTGTACTTGTTGTACAATGGTGATGTGCCAAAGTGTCAAAGACTGACATGTCCATATGTGTTCTGAACTAGGCTTCCTTAGAAAGTATAAAACACAATCTTAGTCCCGGTAAAACCTCTTTTATCTCCACAGCTGTGAATTACGTTCATTCACAGCCTGCAAAGCTTTAAGTTGACACAGAGTCAAACAGAACTTTTCAAAGCTTGAATCGACCAGATGAACTAATTGCTTCCTGCAAAAGCTCATGTTCCATTCACTCCTCCTTTATATCCTATAGGAGTGGCCAATTATCTCCAAGGTTTGGTCTTACTCCTGAGTCAACCCTGCATTCTTAATTGTTCTTGTTTTCTGGTAGCCCTGTGCAAGCACAGACTGGGAACCGGTTTCAGACACTCCCCCGCCTCATTGCTGTCTGAGTCTGAAGGCAGCTGATGACTGCCGGCCTGCCCTGGCCCCATCCCTGCCTCAGATGCAGAGCCCTTGTCCGAGCTCTCCTTAGCCTCCAAGACTGGCCCTGGTTCCTCCCCAACCTCCTCGCTACTGTCCAACTCTACTGCCAGCTTCATCAGCTACCAGCGGGCCACAACAATATGGTGTTATGCTGATGAGACATGGATAAGGTAACACATTTATATATAAAGAAATCTGCGCTACAATAACTCAGGAACCACATTAATAGTGATATTTTGTGTCACCAAACAATCTTCCCCAGCTTCTCTCTAACTGGAATGTCAAAGCAAGGTAGTATTTCTTCTTTTGAAAACCTTACAGAGAAGCTATCTGTGTAGACTTATGCCATTGTATTTGTTTACAGGCTTTATGATTTAATTAATAAATTAAATATGATTTAATTAATAAATTAAATATGATTTAATTATAAATTAAATGATTTAATTAATAAATTCAATATCCTCTTAATGGTTTTAAAGTTAGTTTGGGATTTCTTTGGGAAGAAAATAATGCAGTAAAACTATAGGCATATAAATATTTTAAATAGTATAGAGAAAGGAGCAGAAATAAAAGTATGGTACATCTTTAGTCCCTTAGAGAATAATAAGAGTCATTAGATCATAATTTTAGTTGTTTTCCTCAAACCTTACTTTGATTACTTATATATTACTCAGACATGGGCAGAAAATGTGATTTATAAACTGAAATAATAAATGACAAAATGGTGTTCTGCAGTATGATTTGAGACAAATTTGGCAGAATGCTTTGTTATTTTTCTTCCACTGCTATCCCAAAAATTAAGTTTACCAGTTAATATTTATTTTATATGCTGCTTATTAATGCTGGGCAGGATCATAATTGAAACAAATAAAAATAGAGTTAAGTAATGGATCGAGAGTTATATATTTGTAGATAAGCCCAAGTCGTGCAAGTAATTCAGTCTTTACCTCTAATAGTAGAAATAGAGGAAAAAGAATACTTAAAATTAAAATCTCTTGTTTGTCTGTAAATCTTGCTTCCAAATACTTTAACTCACTGAAAAAAGTCTATGATGTTTTAATTTCATGTGGCATATAATGAAATTTATAGATTTTAATCATAATCCTGTGAGTGTGTAAAAATTGTCATATAATTATAAATAAACTAGCCTTAATCTCCATCAAATACACATAACAATTATTTACTGAGAACTTGATTAAAAAGGGATTAAATTTTAAAAGGATTCTGCATAGAGTAAACTAATGGATTTCAAACATTTTTAAAATTAATTATACCCATACCTTTGAATGAAGCTTTAATAAAGAGCTAGCATCTGGAAAACCTTTTTTTTTTAATTAGGAAACTTCTTTGGTAAAATATATTTTAGAAAAGCATTCCCTTTAAATACAGGTGTGCAAATTGCGTATGCATATCTACGCATGTATACGCATAAAAATCAGTAAGTTATGAAACAACTTAATGATGTCTTCTAAGATAAGAAAAATAAACATTACATATTTAACAATGAAGAACTTTCATCCTGGTCATACAAGAGTTTGATTGATTGGTATTTTATTTTAAAGCAGAAAATAAATAGACACCACAGAAGTGATTAGGGATTCTATTTGGTCTCGTTTCCTCCCCCTCAATGATTATACCCAAAGATATCATAATTCCATGAAGAGCACTGGCTCACATGGTTAGGACACTATGATGGATGTTAGCAAGCCTGCATTTGAGACCCAAGTAATGCTGAATGTTGGGGTGACTCCCATCATTTGTTCCAGCTCCTGGGACATAAAAAGAGCCCCCATGGTGATGCCTGGGCAACAATGATGTCACTGGCTAAGCCTTTCAGCCCTGAAGTACCTTACCACAATGCCTCCAATCAGTGGTGGGATTCAAATTTTTTTAGTACCAGTTCTGTGGGCGTGGCTTGGTGGGCCGTAAGAAAATTTTGGTGGGCCACAAAGAAATCTCACCCCCAGAGCACCCCCCCAAAAAAAATTAATCCAGGCTGTGCAAAAACACAAGGCTGCACCACTCACATGGCCCGCGGGAACCCTCCCCGCCCACTCACTCCCTACCTGGTAAATTTGCCTGCTAAACTGCTATTTTTCATTTTTCCGACCATCATCTGTTCTGCTGTGCTGGGAGATTTAGATTAGCTAGGAAGCAGGAAATGGTTGGATTTCTTGCTTTCTAGCTAGTCTTTCAATCTTCGCCTCTGCTTTTAAGTACAGCCGAATCTTAGGACTGAAGGTTTGCTTGCAAGCAAATCCAGTGCAGACTCACAGCAAGCAAATTTGAGAGACTGAACTAGCCGATGACAGATAGAGAGATCACTGAATGATTCTGTGAGCAACTCAATCTGCCTGCTTTGCCTTATTTTGGGTAAAAGTTGCTCTTTTTAAAATAAAAAATCCAATATTTACATACATGGTGTATTATGAGTTAATTTTGTGAGTTTGCTTGCAAGCAAATTTTATGTGACAGACTGAGCTAGCCGATGGCAGATAGATAGATTTCTGAATTAATCTGTGATTCAATCTGCCTGCTTTGTCTGATTTTGGGTAAAAGTTGCTCTTTTTTTATAATTTATATAAATCAATATTTATATAAATATTTATAATATTTACATACAAGCCAGGCCCAGCCAGTCACATGACCCCCAAGCCACACCCACAAATTAGGCCACACCCACAGAACCAGTTAGTGGTCCCTGGGATCTTAAATCATGAGTTTGGTGGTCCCTGAGGTCCAAAAGGTTGGCGACCCCTGCTCTGCACTACTCAAATTTTCCACTACCAGTTCTCCAGAACTGGTCAGAACCTGCTGAATACCATCTCTGCCTCTAATACAAACAGGGCCATCATAATTCCAAACATACTATGATAGGATGTGAATAAGTGTTTTAAAAATTGATCAACTCTTACATTAATTTAGCTCTAGCATTTATATCTAAAATAATTCATCTAGTTGGTCATTTTTCCTCAAACTTCCTTAGAATTTTTCTTCCTGTAAGACTGTAGTGGTTGACCATAAAAACATAATGGGCCACAAATAGAGAAATCAGTATGCTTTAAGGCAAGAAGAAAAACTCAGTAAAGAGTTCTTTACATTCCAAAAACTTCTCTTAAAAGTGTAACAACATCAGTGTTTTCACATCAAATAATTGCAAGTGGCCATAGAATTATGGAGAAATTGTGGTCAAGGATATCCTATTGTACAGCCATTTAAAATGCTTTTAACTCAGAGGAAGATTTGTAAATAGGCTACAGCATTTGCTGGAGCAAGGAACAAGGAGAAGTTTAAAGATTGAGTGTTGAGTTGCAAATACTCTAATTCAGCACTAATAGGGTGTCACAGAAAATTAAGAGTAACAGAGAAGTAAAAATTATACTATAAGAAGTTGGAAGATTCCTGTGACCCTATTTCTGAAACAATATCATTACATTTAGAAAGAACTGACTCGATAGAGGTGAAAAATAATATTTTGCACAGGAAAAAGAATTGAAGCTTTTTTTAAAAAGCCCTCTTTGTTTATTTAAAAGTTTCCTGTGTACCTCTGTTCTCCTTCAGGCCTATCATGTCCTGTCCTGTTATCCTGTCTTGTCCTGTCCTGTCCTATCCTATCCTATCCCATCCCATAAGAATATTTTATAATGTATTATAAAAAAAAGATTTGTACTTTTTAAATATAATTGATTCCTTTCACACTTAAGTAGCTCAAACAAATTTGTGGATAACTGAAAATGAGCTTCCAGGAAAATAAATGCAAAAATTGCACACTAGCAAATGAAAACATAACATGGAGCTTTCTTGTGATTTCTTAATGTTTAGCGTACCAGAATTGTTCTTTTTCATGACTGGTAGTTGGTTGGTGATTTTAACAGAAATTCATCATATAACCTTTCATAAAAGGATTCAGAATGGTTTTTCTTTCTCATTTTAAATAAGTATAATATATGTGTATGAACCTTAAATGGAAGTGTACATACCATTTCATTCTGCTTATGACAAATCAGAAAAAAATGTAACATTTTCAGTGCTTTCTTTATCACATATCTCTGTCGTTTGCTTAGAGGCATTGCACCTATTTTTAGAATGTATGTATGTATGTATGTATGTATGTATGTATGTATGTATAAATACCAACCACCCAAACACCTCATGGAACTAACAGAACACTACTTAACCAACACATATTTCATATACAAAGGACAAAGATACAAGCAAATTGAATGAGCCCCTATGGGATCACCACTGTCACCCGTCATTGCAAACCTGTTCATGGAAGAATTCGAATCCAGAGCCCTAGCCAATGCCACCCACAAACCCAAACTATTGTTAAGATACATCAATGACACTTTTGTTATTTGGCCCCATGGAAAAGAAAACCTAACACACCTAAACAGCACACACCCCAAAATCAAATTCACCATGGAAATGGAAACAAACAAACAACTATCATTCCTAGATGTACTAATCTACAAAAAAACAGATGGCACACTAGGACACACCATATACCAGAAGAAAACACACACCAACCACTATCTCAATGCCCAATCCCACCACCACCCAGCACAGATAAACTCCGTGGCCAAAACACTAATTGTTATAGATCGGAAAAAGGGGAGGCCACACCAGAGCATTCCAATAACACACTTTATTCAGGGGAATAAAGGGGGCTGTCGCGTCTGCGTCTAACAGGCAGACTTACCAGCGAACAGCGGCTGGCTCGACCTCGCAGCCGGCTTTTATAGCCGGCTGTCGAAGGGAGCCAGCCAATGGGGGCTGCAAACGCCCCCGCGGAATGAACGGACCTGATGGGGAACTTGTGTCAGTCCCGGGGACATAACACTAATTGCCAGAACCAAATGCCTGACAGACAAGACACACATAAAGACTGAACTATGCACCCTGACTAAAGTACTGACAGCCAATGGCTTCCACAAAAGCAAAATCACTAGCTTGATCCACAAAAACACACTGAGACATAATGGAGACCTAGAAGATGAACAGGCCTATGGAACAGCTGTCCTGCCCTACATAAGAGGTACTACAGACAAAATCAGTAAGATACTACACAGGCATCACATCAAGACTGCCTTCAAAACAGACAGAAAAATAGCATCCATCCTTAGAAACCCCAAAGATAAAATTGACCTGGAAAACCAAGGCGTATATGAGATTCCCTGCACATCATGCCCTGCCATATACATCAGACAGACCAATAGAAGAATAAGTACCCACCTGGATGAACACAAAAATGCAGTAAAAAAGCTGGAACACATTTCTTCACTAGTCCAACACATGAAAGCCACAGGTCACAGCATCAACTTCAATGGTACCAAAACCCTAGCCACTATAGAAAACCCCAACTACAGAATTATCAGAGAAGCCATAGAGATTGAAAAAAGACCTGAAATCATGAATAGAAGAGATGACTCCACCAGACTGTCAATTATCTAGAAGCCTGCACTCTCAAACAAAAAAATCTCCACACCACAAGCCAGGCAAACACCTGGGCACAAACAGACTCCCCCTGATACCTCCAGCTCAAACACACCCCAACCAGTCTCCCAGATAAAACCCAGCTTCCTAATAAATGATAGCTGTCTGTTTACGCGGCGCCAAGCCGCACTAAAAGCCTCCAATACAGGAAACACAATGTTGCCAGCCAATCAAGACAAAAAAGAAGATACTAGCAACACCAATCAAGCAGAACACAGCAAACTCCAAGACCAATAAACACAGACCAAGACTCCCAACCAATCAGGATGAAGAAAAAACCATTCTGGCACAGCAGTAGGCTAG
The DNA here is from genome assembly GCF_049901715.1 of Pseudonaja textilis. Lineage (NCBI taxonomy): Eukaryota > Metazoa > Chordata > Lepidosauria > Squamata > Elapidae > Pseudonaja > Pseudonaja textilis. The sequence goes on from NC_141991.1 coordinate 91,211,527, forward strand.
CACCAAATTTAAAACAGAAATGGCTGTGAAAGACAAACACAATACAGAAGCCTGATGATGGCAGATGAGGTTCTGCCGAAACGTTGCTACAACTTTAAATGTACAACTATAATGACGTGGAAAAATACTCGAACAAAGCTGAATAACACACACACACACACACACACACACACACACAAGTTGAATGTATTCCTACTATACAAATGAATTTTATCTCATAGTATTTGTGAATAAAATCAATCTTGGCCTCCAGATGTTTTGGACAATTTCTACCATCATCAATGATGATATCCATAAAAAGCCAGAATAAAATAAAAATGATAATAAAGCTCACAATGGTACAGCACTTTAAAGATTTTTTTTTGCTCAAGTGCCAGCTTCACTTGTTTGCATCCTTTCTCTGTTTTTACAGTGATTGATTGATTGATTGATTGTGTGCCATCAACTCAGTGTCAACTTTTAGCAACCACACAGACTTTCTCCAGGATGCTTTCATTTCTTAATATTATCTATCCATGCTATTTCCTTGGTAAAATATAGGAGTAATTTATACTTTTCTTTCCTTGCACAGTATGAAATGATACTTTACCATTATCATTAAAATGATTGTCTGCCTCCAGCATTTTTCTAATTTGTTGCTGTTTAGCTGATTTAGCTACTAGTTGCTTTTTCTGGGGATTTGCAATGACTTCCATGCCTAGGAATCTATAGTTTTGGCTTATTTACATTCTTAGTGTTCTTTGCTTACTCCTCCCAAGAATACTCACTTTCCCCCTCATCATAATAAATGGTGCATACTCATAATAAACTTTTCCCCACAATTGAACTCATTTTGATACTGATAGATCCTAAACAAAAGGGTTATTAAAAGACAAAGTTTCATTTAAGCACAAGTCTTAACAACTTCCTGGACATCTCTATATTTTATTGGCTATTTTTTAAGCTTTCTTGTCTACTATATAGCTGTGGGATTTTTTATGTAATAGTAATAACATCTGTTCTTGCTTAACTTGTTTTGGTGTGTGTGTGTGATCAACTAGGGTTGCCTATGTATTGCCACCTTGTCAGGCAGATCCTCAATAGAAAATATATTAGTACAATCTGCATACTAGAATACACTTGTATTGTTGTCTTCGACCAATATACCTTTTACATCATAAAAAGCATTCTTCACACATTTATCTACAATACAGGATGTGGGCAGTAAGACATTGCCCATCTCTCTCTTGCACCCTGTTGAACTGCTTGCCAAGATTTTTTACTTAATTTTGCAAAATTAATTAGATGTTCTGTTTACTTCGATCATCTACTGTTTTTACTGCACAAAGCAACTCCATGTTTTGCAAAGAATTTTGTAATTCAGGCTATATAGCTTTCTCTAAAATAACATATCAAAATATTATTTACTTGTGTATACTTCTCAACGAGTCTCAAAAACAAAACAATTCACTTCCACTTCACCCCAGTGAAGTTTGCAGAAAGTTCAACTATACTACAGCTGATTGGAAAAAAAGGCACTTCAGTTTTCCAGTGCTGTTGACATCATGGCAATCCAATCATCTAGTTCTATTTTCACTCTAATGCTGAACCTTATGAATAGGTCCCTATGGTCAACAGGCCAAAGAATGCAAGAAGCACTCAAGTAAACAACTTGTGACAATAAGCTTTAAATGTTGAGAAAGGTTGTTGGTTGAATGTTAAACTATTAATAAAAATGAGTTCTTCAAATATTATTCAATATATCTGGAGCTAAATCCTTGAAAACTGATTGTGTATGATGGATAAAAATGCATGTGGAAGGAAATACACACACACACACACACACACACACACACACAGATTGAAAAAATGTAATACATAAAAATGTGTGACTGGTGAATGTGATAAAACAAATAGCTCTAGCATTTGAAGTCAGAGGTATACTTTATACTAAAATAATTTTCAACTTATCATAGGATAAATTTCTTCCAACATATAGTGTCTTCAGGACAATATATATCAATATTGAGACAGAACTCTGTTTTACTGATTAACATGTTATTTAAAAAAAAACACCCAAGAATAAATTCTTGTATCATAGCCAGTAAAATGAATTCCACTATTCCGTTCCATTTAGCACTTTCTGCTTTGTGAATTGAAGTTGATAAAATACAAGTATTACCTTTGTCCAGAATTCTCTTGTATTTGCCCACAGCTGGCAGTTAACAATACCTTGGAAAATTTCCTGCTTAACCATCTGTGCCTTTGCTTGAATAATCTACAATGTATGCTGGTATTTTTTGCAAGTGCAAGTCACAGAGAGGGTATATCTGAAGGAGCACTGAGACTTGAAATTCTAAATCACACAAATGCCTAGTGAGAAATCTAGCCTCCAAATCTGAACTTTGCCAGAAATGAATCAAGTCCTATATTTAAAATATGTCTTTCAGGTCGCATTATTTTGCTCACAAGAGTACTACTTTATCCATCTCATTTGCTTCAATGGAAATGTAACAACAACACTTGACAATAGTAGGAGAGAGGGTCTTTCACTCGTAAAATGACTCATGATGAAACTGCACATAACCCTCTGTTCTTTCAAGGCTGGGAATTGGAAGACTTTTGCTCACCTCCCTCATTATCCTTGTTATCAGCACAGGAGGTTTCCATAGCAACATTGCATCCAGGCCCTCTCCAGCCGGTCTGGCAGACACACTGCCAGCTGTTCTGACCGAGTGTGCATCTCCCATTGCCATTGCACAAATCAGGGCAGCCATCTGGTTGAAGAAACGAAGAAGATAAGTTCAAGTAATACTGATTTGCACGAATATTCTATGCTGTAGGCACATTAAACAACATTACTGCACACCCAAAAAGAAAGCTAAAGACTATATCAGGTGGGTTTGTTGCTGTAAAGGACATCATTTATTTGAAGTTGAATAAGTAGAGGGCAAAAGAAAGTGTGTGAAAATTATATGTAGTCTTTCTTGACAACAAGAAAGATCTACTAGACAGCCTGTGATCCATTGGATCAGCAGTTCATAGATATTCACTTACTTAAACAAAAAAACAAAATAACCATAAGCAAAATAACAGTGGGAATGGGCGTGACTTCCTGCCAGCTAGAGCGATGCTCACTGCTCTCAAGTGGCTGATGGTAAAACCTGGCCTTCAATGCCTTCAAAACCTGGCTGATGGCAAAACCTGGCCTTCAAAGCCTTCAAAGCTAGGATGGGACTGGTCTAACTGATCTCCAGAAACCAGACAGGCTGGCCTACCCAGCTTTTAGAGAGGTAGGGTGACCCTGATATACTGAACCCCCAGGGGATGATGTGGCAGCATTGAAATCATCATAAATTTGTGAAAATTTCAATCCCACAGGAGTCATGAGTCCCAGGTTTTGGACACATTCTGTCATTTAGCTCAGTGGCCCCCAACTTTTGGGCACCACGGATCGTTTCCATGGAGAGAGATTTTTCTGCGAACTGGAGGGGGCATAGCTTCAGATGCTGCCTGAATCCCATGGATGGGGCTATACTTATTTGTGTGGCCTGCTTACTGTTATGCCTGTGCCAGTCCATGGACTAGGGATTGTGGACCCTGACTTAACTCATTTGAGGTTGGTTCAAAAATTGTTGCCCTACAATGCACCATTTCACCCAGTTAGGGGCCTGAGAGTTTTACTATATAGTACATAGATTTTTAAAGGCTTTCAATATGAGATTATAATTTCTTCTAATAACTATATTTTGTTTCCATTATCTTTAAATAACTAGTTAACATAACATCTTCCTATTTCTTTATAAATATGATGGAACTTTCTCATGGATGAAGCTACTTTATGGTTTTCAGCAATTACTGTATGTCACTGAATAAATTAATAGTGAATAGCGGTAATTTAAATAAAAAGTACTACATTGCATGATCATTCTTGTTATTTCAGATAACTATATACATTTACAAAAATAAACTTGCAATATAAATAGATCTGGGCATAAATTTGTATTTTATAAAGGATATGGTAGAAAACATGAAACAAGTCCTATCTTTCACTTTCTCAAATGCAGATTTCATTATTGAGGTAATGGTTATTTATCATAACTAATTACATTAAACCGAATCTAAGTTTATAGATACTTAATTTACAGAGAATATGTTATAAAGCACTACCAACAGCAAAAGATAGCGTTTTCTGATCATTCAGAAATAATCATGTTCATATCAAAATAAGGAAGAATAAAACAATCTGTTTGGTCAAATGTCATTTACAGATTAGAAGTAAAACTTCCCACATAATAGTTACACTCATTACATTATTTTCTGGGTAGCAATCTATATGTTCAAGGGTTGTTCCTGTTCTTGTAGTCATCTGGATTTCTACAGCCCACATACGGTAAACATTTCACCTCACCCCATTCCTAAGAGGTCTGTAAGGGGCGAGCATAAGTGCACGATTGTGCCAACCATCCCTGTATTATTGTCCCCATTTATTCGTACCTATTTCCTGTATTCTTACTCATGTTTATACTTATATCTATTATCTTGTAAGCGATTGACAAATCAAATAAATAAATAAATAATAATAAAATAAACAATGCCTCCTCAACTTACAACAGTTCACTTAATGGCCATTCGAAGTTACAATGGCACTGAAAGAAGTGAGTTATAACCATTTTTCACACTCACAACAGCAGCATCCCCATCCTCACGTGTTCAAAATTCAGGCATTTGGTAACTGACTCATATTTGTGACCGTTGTAGTGTCCTGAGGTCACGTGATCACCTTTTGTGACTTTCTGACAAGCAAATTCAACAGGGAAGCCAGGTTCATTTAATCATGTTATTAACTTAATAACTGCAATGAATCATTTAACGATTTGGCAAGAAAGATTGTAAAATGGGACAAAATTCACTTAACAAATATCTCTCTTAGTAGTAGAAATTTTGGACTCAATTGTGGTCGCAAGGACTATCTATATTTTTGCTCTCACTAATCCCTAAAACAAGTAGTACTGGCTTAACATAATAAATGATTTTTTTAAAAAAGTGATTAATGCCATTGCATGGATATTTAATCCAAATATCCATGCAATGGCAATCAGCATCCTGAAGGTAAATGGTCTCAAGAGATAAAAGAACTAATTGTCTTATTAATTAAAAGAAAGAGGAAAAAAGAGGAATGAGAAAGGGGAGCAGTCACACAATTAAAGTGTTCAAGTCTATCTGATTCTGACAGAGTTTTTCTTTTTAAACCACCCCTCCCATTGCATTTTGCTTTCCAAAGTGTATTATTTCCCAATCTATTTCTTCATGAGAAGATCTTTCTTTCTAGGTGGAATGCTTCATTTCAGAGCTATTGCTAGACTCAAGCAGAACAAAGGGATCTAATTAAGTCTAACAGCAGTTTTAAAAGGCTGCCCCTTCAAAACAAAAAAATATATCTGTGGCAAATATTTTCTCTTTGCACACACAAAAGTTACAAATGACTATCTTGCAATCGCAGTGAGAGTAAAAGAAAGGATAGCTGTTCCTTCAGACTAAAATATTTCTGGGAGTTCCTTTTTTGAAAACACTTAACTAGTGACTGGAAGAACACTGTTTTTCCCCCTAATATTTCATGATTAGATGTTTCTTGAATGTTTATTTTCCTGAAGTCAGTGATTATTTCTTGCAGGGTTACTTGTTTGCATCCTGTGACTTAAACAGTGCAGTAAACTTCTTTAACGATCATTTTGCATTATCCTTTGTATTCTTGTTTTCTTCTTTTAAAAGTTTAATAACATCCCACTAATTTTGATCATATGAAGAACACTTGAGGAACAGTTGCAGGAACTGGGTATCAGAGGTGTTATTCAGCAGGTTCTGACCAGTTCTGGAGAACTGGTAGCGGAAATTTTGAGTAGTTCAGAGAACTGGCAAATACCACCTCTGACTGGAGATTTTACAAGTATCCTTCCTCTGCCACACCCACCAATACACGTCTACAGAACCAGTAGTAAAAAAATTTGAATCCCACCACTGCTGGGTATGTCTATTCTAAAGAAGAGAAGGTCTAGAGGATGGCATGATAGCAGTCTTCCAATATCTAAGCAGCTGTCATAAAGAAGAGAGAGTCAATCTATTCCCCAAAGCACCTGAAGGCAAGAGAAGAAGTAATGGATGGAGACTTATCAAGGAGACATCCAAACTAGAACTAAGGAGAAATTTCTTGACAGCAATTAATCAGTGGAATGGCTTGCCCCCAGAGGTTGTGGGTGCTCCAACACTGGAGATTATAAAGAACTGATTGGACAGCCATTTGTCTGAAATGGTATAGGATATAGGATCACCTGCTTAAGCAGGTGGGTTGGACCAGAAGATTTAAAAGGTTCTTTCCAAATCTGCTATTTCTGTTATTCTGATCTCACTTGACGCAAACTATATAGAAGTTTCAAAAGCTTCCCAGAGATATTCTTTTTAATGGCACTTTATTTTCTGTACTGATATGTACAGAGAGATGTCTCTACTTTCCCTTTCCCATTCAAACAACCTATGGCTGAGGAAACTACACGGAAAATCTTGTTCGTTTGTTTCTTTGTTTTGCTCCCTAATAATCTGCTCCAAGGACACTCAACAAATGCAGAATGTGGAAAAGCTGCTGTAATATTTAAGAGGCAGGAACCTTCTACCAACTCTGCATGAATCTGGAAATTAGAAACAACAACATTGGAACATTTTGGAATGAAGCTGCTATTATTTGGTGTTGAAGGCTGAGAAAATGTATTTATGTTTCTTACCACTTTGTACAAAAATGGTTAAAACCCTAAAAAAAAAATAGAAGGAATCTCTCTCCCACTCATATTCAGGATATCCATATCCATATTATCAAGAATGAAATCCTGAGGACGACTGGGATCTCTCCTTTTTTGTGAAAATTAAAAAAAGTAATTTATTAGGCCTTATAATTCCTATTTCTATTATTTATATGTTGAGAATAAATTTCAGTGTATAATCGATTGATGGGGACATTTTCTACTTGTTGTGTTGTGCATATTTGTTTCTAATGAAGTTCTTCACAAACAATACATTTTGTGTAGCTATGAGACCCGTCACTTTTTGGCCATTCCATGAGAGACATAATAAAATACTAGAATACCATCTCAGGATCCCTGCTTGGCTGCCAGCAATTACTCTCCCATATGTGCCATTTGCTAATGCTTTCTGCTACATCTTAACAAGGCAATGAACCTCAAATCCATTTACTAGTTAGAGGCATTGACATTAAAAAGAAACCCATTATTTCATGATGAGAATGTTGATTCTATTCAGCAAAGGTCACTTTGTGAATGTGTACATAAATGTCCATCAAAAGTCATAAACCCATACTGTTATGGATCTCTTTGACAATAGAAATGCTTCTTGATTGGAAACATACAGTAGGATCACATTAAATCTGCTGATGGTTGGCAATCTGACTATCTGAAAATTTTACTAACACTGTATTAGCAGTAATATCAGTCTGAAGTCAGACAGTAAGGGAACTTTATTTGCCTTTTAATATAAAGTGAGAGTAATAATTGAGACAGGAGTTGAAAGAGAGGCTGTGAGTCTTTATAGAACACTGTAGAGATCAAAGGAGATGCTGTTTAAAATAGCTTTGTTGGAGCATTGCCTTCAATATTTGTGAACCTAGAGCCACATGTTCCTATGAAATGGCCTCAGCCCTTTGGAACATTTTGGCCCTTAGGTTTTGGCCCTTAGGTATGTGAAATTGGATCCCACCCTCCTGACCTTCTGGAAGAGCCCAAAGTCCTGGTACTGCCAGTTGGCCTGGGGCCCCAATGGCTCATTCTGAACGTAGATAATTGACTAATAGCAGTTCCCCTTAACGTTCTTTTCCCTTCCTTCCCATTTAGCTATGTATTTTATTGCAATTTTAATTTGATTTTATAGATGTCTATCTATCTATCTATCTATCTATCTATCTATCTATCTATCTATCTATCTATCAATCATCTATCTATTTATTTCATTTTAATATTGTAAGCTGCCCACAATCACCTTGCAACAAGATGCATAGCAAATAAATTAGTCAATCATCCACTCTGAATGTGGATGACTGACTAATAGCAGTCCCTCGCTTCCCATTTAGTTATAACTTGTATTTTATTGAAATTTAATTTTGATTTTATATCTATCTATCTATCTATCTATCTATCTATCTATCTATCTATCTATCTATCTATCTATCTATCCATCCATCCATCCACCCACCCACCCACCCACCCGTCCATCCATCCATCCATCCATCCATCCATCCATCCATCCATCCATCCATCTATCTATCTATCTATCTATCTATCTATCTATCTATCTATCTAATTTTAATATTGTAAGCTGCCCAGAATCAACTTGCAGCAATATGTGGAGCAAAGAAATTAATAAATAATAACAAAAATTATCAGATGCCATTGATAAAATTTTCCTTATGGAAGGTAAGCATAAATAACAGTTACGGAGCCTGTGAGTTCTGAATTGTAAATCAACTATTCAACAATTCTGATTGAGTTCAGGAAAATGAATAATCCTATATCTTCCCCATAGCCCATGACCCAAAACACTTTCTATGAATTATTTTTGAAGATAACCCCAAGTTATTACATACAGTATATGAACTATAGTTTTGAGTCTTGTGTGGATTTGCTCATTTAGCCTTTTAGTACTGATCTGATTTTTCACAACTACTTTCACCTCTTTTTTCTGTATGAAATAGGAAAATTTAATATTATTTTCAGATATACAGTATTTATTGGATTTATTAGATATAGAGGCCAGCTTATGGCAGATCAGTAATTGATTAGTGATGATCATAGCAGCAGATACTGGTGGAGAGACATATTTCAACCCTAGATATCAATAAAACACTTTTGAAGCAAGGCAAAAAAATTAAAGATCTGATGCTGGTATTGTATCAGTATTGTCCCCCTGATCATTCCTTTGAACATGGACCTGCCATTGATGCAATACAAAAAGAGAGGGTAATATCAGGCATGAAGAATCAGGCCCACATATTAAGTTCCAGGTAAGCTGATTTATTGCTTATGCCTACACACAAGAATCCAGTGAACTAACAGTCAGCACTAAGTGGTGCTAGAAAAGAGCTAATGCCATTCAAAAGGGTGGGGGGCAGGTTAGACATGGCTTGCTTGTCTTAATATAATGATTCCAGGCTGATTCCTCTCTTGACTCTGTCCCCAGACTCTGCTTTTCCTTCTCCTTCACAAAAAAATAGAAAATCAATTCTACAAGTATGCCTTTGTGTCAAACTTTTTTTCTTATTCTACTGTTTTCCATGTTGGGAAAATATTTAAGACTTAAGGGGATGACTTATAGTGTAAAAAAGGCCTGGGAGGCCAGGCAGAACCAAACTGCAGGAAGTTAATTATGCCCAAATAATGCCCAAAACATTAAGATGATGGTGATCGTTGTTTGACAGAAGCCTTGTTCTTTTTGTATGTGACAATGCTGCATATACAAAAGGGTATCACTTTGGTCTTGAATATTATCTTGATTTTATTTTCACTCACCCTTCCCCCATCAAATGAATATTCCTTATAGGTATTCTAATTGTAGTATTAATAATATTTTTTTTTTGCCTGCTTCTGCTGTTGCTCCCTGGTAAGCAATCAGTCATATGATAAAATTAAACTATTCCAAAGAGGCTTAGTATACTGAAAAAGCAGCAGTAGAAATATAGAAATCAGTCAGAAACAGAGGAAGCAAACTGCTTTGTTTAATCTTTTCCAAGCAATGTATGACAACAGCAAGCTAATTGAGTTAACAGAAACATATAATTAATATTACATCCAATTGCAGACAGTACTTTTTGCAATGTTCATAATTTCTGTTTTTAAGTCTGCTCTGACATTTCCCATCTCTGTTTTTAGATCAGCTGTCACATCCTCCATTCCTCCCCTCCCCATGATTGTTTATTGTAATTGTTCTCACACTGGAATATGTCAATTCAAAATATGTCTTTTGGTCTCATCTAATAGATCTTATTATAACTTGCAGTTGGAGGGTGAGAAAAAGAATTGTACTGTGATATTACACACTTGTTACATAAATCCATAATGTTCAACGTCAACTTCTTACACCAAACAATCTCTTGCTCGGCTTTTCTATGAATAATTGGAATTTACAGAAGAAGCTAGTTAACATACAACTTACTCCTAGGTAACAAATGGTGTTAGTAATCCAAATTCAAATCTACCCACCACATGAACTGAACAGAATTTGTTTTGCAAGTGCTTTCCGTTATGGACCTCATCTTCATTAACATTTTTAAGAGAAACACTTATCTTGCCACAATACCGTTGATACTGTTGAAGTCAGATCCATTCTCCCTTGCCTCCTTTTTCACATGGGAGCCATTGGGCAAAGTGGTTGAATAATTTGTCATAAAATTTATAGTACAAGAAACTGGTTGCTACTGTATCATCTATAAATGATAATCCAAAGCTTCATACTTTCAAAGATTTCTTAATTTCTCCTGCTGGAGATAAAAGAAAACTGAGAGGCGGGACAGATTGAGAGTTGGAAACATCAAGTGTTGGAAGCTGGATTTCCAAAACTACATCTCTCCCTCTCGCTCCTTCCCTTCCTCCTTCTATCTGTATTTGTATGCATTTTTGTTTGTATTGGTGTTTTGTGTGTCGGTGTGTGTGTATGTGCATTAAATGATGAAAAGAAAAATGGTCTAGGAGAAACCAACTATCCCCTGGCTGTGCTTTCTTTATTTAATTTGTGGTCTCTAGGCCTAGGAATTAAGAAAAATACCTCAAGTTTTAGAGCAGGGTCATTGCTCCCATAACAGCCCTTTAATATTTATTTGTTTGTTTGTTTTTTGTTTGTTTTTTCAAGCGGTTATAAGATAACAGGTATAAGTATAAACATAGTTATGAATACATGAAATGGATACATATAAGAAAAATAAAAAGACACAATAGGACAGGGATGGTAGGCACATTGGTGCACTTATGCATGCTCCCTACAGACCTCTTAGGAAAGGGATGAGGTCAATTGTGGACAATCTAAGGTTAAAGTTTTTGGAGTTTGGGGAAGAAACCACAGAGTCAGGTAGAGCATTCCAGACATTGACCACTCTGTTGCTGAAGTCGTATTTCCTGCAATCAAGTTTGGTGCGGTTTACCTTGAGTTTGTATCTATTGTGTGCTCTTGTATTGTTATGGTTTTAACATCCAGCCAGTCTCACAGGAGGTAGGTGCCAGCGATGAACCATTTTATATAAGTTTTCTTTATACGAGACTGACATGGTTAATTTGTAATTTGTTTGCCAGATGTGTTCCCACTTATCTAATTCAATAGGTTTTTAGCCCAAATTATCATAGATTCTGTGACTGTTTCTTCTTTTAATTTGTAATCCAAAAGATATTTATATGTTTTACTAATAGTTTTCTTTTCCTCTCCTAGCCATATTTTATCTAATTCTTGTGGGGTCATATTAAAGCCAAATTATTCTCTATCTTTTTTATAATGGGTTTGTATTTGTGCAAAGGGCCACCATGCTATCTCCTTTCCTTGAATTTGTACTTGGTTCCTATTTTTAAGCTCTCCAGTATCTTATAATAAATCTTTATACCTGACAATATTTTCATAATCCAATACATTTGGATATGTGACTGCTTCCAATGTAGATAGTCACAATGGAACCTTTGGGTAGTGGTTTTTCTAAATCTTTCCCTAGATATTGAACAACACATTTCTTACATGGTGCCTTTGGAAATATGAATGTTGTTTAGATTTTCCATCCCACATGAAGGTGTGCCAGCCAAGTTGGAGATCAAAACCTTCTAATACTAATAACCTTCTATTTTCTATTTTCCCGGTTTAGCGAAGGGGAAAAAAGCCCTGATATGTCACATGACGCTGCCATGATGACGCAAATTTGACACCCCTGTTCTAGGTAAAATAATATCTGAGCAAAAATTAAAATGCAAATAGGAAAGATTACAGCAAATTGAACACGCTAGGCAACCTTTTTGATATTTAAGGCTTCGCTCTTTCTTTAGTATGTGTACTTTGGAAGTTCTAGCAGACAGGATCCAAAAAGAGAAACAAATAATTGGGATAAATTTCAAGGAGTGCAATGCAAGATTACATGCTGTGACAGATGATAGAGCACTAATAACAAATACAGAAACAAATACTGAACCAAAAATCTCTGTGTGGTAGCTGATGCAAGTAAACACTATCTGGATATAAAATTATTGAGGGAAAAAATCTAAGACAGTAAGAAAACATTTATTCTCTGAAGAAAATATTGTTAAAAAAGCGATTGTGAGATAACAACAGATTTAGTGAAATATCTCGGACTCTGTGACTGGATATAAAAAAGATATTATAAAATTATTACAATGAATTATGATTTTTCTATTCCAAAATGCACCAACTCAAATGTCAGACAAAAATATGAGGACTTAGAATATACAATTTGTACTCTGGGGTATGAAAAAAAAGAAGACAATTAAAGAATTTGCAACACTCAAAAGAAAGAGGTGAACTAGCATTACAGCAATTTATAGCATTCCTTCCAAGTTACAACTTAAAGGGAAATTGATTTACAAATTTTTATAGATGGTACATAACTCTGTTTACTGGAGAAAGCAATTACATTTGGAAGATCTGCTAACTGTTCCAAACATAATTGCTTTAAAGGGAAATCAAGCTGCCAAAGAACATGGTTTCTGAATACTGTAGTGTATTTAAATAAAGACTTCTAGGGAGATGTTCCTATTGGTTAACAGAAGCAACAATACAATTGGTTAGTAAGTTAGTACCTGATTGGCCGCCAATAGCAGCGGGAAGTTTAACTAAATGTCATTGGTTGCGACCATGGAGCAGCTGCTATAAAAAGGGCTGCTGCGGTTCGACTGCAGTTCAAGTTACTGTTATTATTAAAGAGCTGAATTCAACTCCGGTCTGTGAGTCTCTTTACTGGCGACAGAACACTGGCGACGAGGATGGGATTAAAGAGACAAAGACCATAAGCACGTGGCAACAACAGCCAAAGGACCAACGAGATGGCCGGCAACAATTCGCCACCCACACCGTTCAACCCAGCCGAAGAAGAATGGGAGTCATACATTGACAGATTCCTGATGTTTTTAGAAAGCAACGAGCTGCAAGGAATCACTGACCAAAGGAAGAGAGTCGTATTCCTAACGCACTGACTGTGTTTAAAATGGCCAAAGCGTTAGCAAGACCAAATGATGTTAAACAGATGGCATGGCCAGACCTGAATCGGATGTTGAGGAACCATTACGCACCGGCCGTATCCAACCTAATTAGAAGACACGAGTTTTACAAGCGCGACCAACTAGAAGGTGAGAGCGTTGGAGACTTCATAGCAGCATTAAGAGACATTGGGGTGGCATGCGAATTCCTCAACATGGACAAAGCCATGAGGGATTGCATAGTCCTTGGACTAAGAGACGCAACCTTATAGAGCAAACTACTAAACCGACTAAACATCACCGCCAACGAAGCCATTGCTGAAGCAACTCCCACCGAAGCCGTAAAGAAATCTGCAGCAAAAATGAAGCAGATGAATATGGCGGGCAGCCCAAGCATGAACAAAGAGAAGAAGACAGAGGGAACCAAAAAGCACGCTGCCACGTCCTCTCACCATGAGGACATCGAATCATCAACCGATTCAGATGACGAAGACGAGGAAGTGAACAGACTCTACTCAGAAAGGAACCAGAGAGATAGACGAGGCAGAAGATCCGAATCCCAGTGTGCAGGTTGCAGTGGAAACCACCCGAGATCTGAGTGTCGATTCCTGGATGCTACCTGCCGGAATTGTGAAAAACGGGACACATCACAAGGGTATGCCGAAACAAAAAGAGCTATAATTCAAGGGGACAGGGCAGTACACCCCCCCCCCCAGAAACAAAGAAAGGACAACCGGAAGCCATTGGAACCATGACAGAAAAAGTCAATGGAAAGATGAAAAGGAAGAAACACACCAAACTATAACAATTGGGATGGCCAGAACAACAAACACTAAGAAGGTTAGAATCAACGTCCTGATTGGAGGCGAGCCATGCGAGATGGAAGTAGACTCCGGTTCGTATTTATCAATGGTGTCATGGAACACAATAAAAAGCTTTATTCCTGATATAAAATGCAGAGAACTTGAGAAGCAAAGCTTAATCATCAAGGACTACCAAGGTAACAAAATACTGGTAGTAGGGCTAGGACAATTCAAAGTAAGTTTTAAAAGGCACACCAAGATCCTGCCATTAACCATCGTTGACAGAGATCAGCCCAGCCTGCTCGGTTTAGAATGGTTCGAACCACTCGGGATCGAGGTGACAGGAATAAACAACACCATGACTGACTGGGAAAAAGACCTGATGGAAGAATTCCATGATGTGTTTGACGGGACCTTAGGCTAGTACCGTGGGACCCCTATATCATTTAATTTAAACCCAAACGTAGCTCCAGTTAGACTCAAAGCCAGACGGGTACCATTTGCACTAAGACCTAAAATTGACAAACAACTAAACAAACTAATTGCTCAGGGGGTTCTAGAGCCAACTGACCACGCCAGATGGGAAAACCCAATTGTGACCCCTATAAAACCTGATGGGTCCGTGTGCATCTGTGGTGACTATAAGGCCACCCTGAACCACGCATTGCAACAGAGCACATACCCCGTTCCAGCAGTCCAACACGTGTTGCATTCATTGGGAAGAGGAAGAATTTTTGCAAAACTCAACCTCGCGCAGGCATATCAACAATTACCCATTGATCCTGAAACAGCCGAGGCAAAAACCATCGTTACACACAGAGGAGCATTTAAATGCAATAGATTACAATTCGACGTAAGCGTAGCCCCTGGCGTTTTCCAGAGCCTAATGGAACGCCTTCTACAAGGTCTAAAAGGGGTGGTGCCCTATTTCGATGACATATTAATATCTGCTGAAAACAAAAAACAATTAAAAGACCGTTTAAGAGCAGTTCTGACAAAATTTAGAGAAGCAGGACTCAAGGTCAAAAAAGAAAAATGCCAACTTGCCACAAACCAGGTCGAGTTCCTGGGATACGTTATTGATGAAGCAGGAATCCACCACCCCCCACAAAAAAATACGAGCGATTAAGAAACCCCAAGACCCAAAAACAAAACGGATTTACAGGCTTTTTTGGGTCTCATTCATTTTTATCATTTCCTTCTGTCACAGAAGGCAACAGTAGCAGAACCACTGCATAGAGTTCTCGATAAAAAAGCCAACTGGAAATGGGTCCACCAAGAAGAAACAGCATTCAAAAAAATTAAGGATCTAATCACATCGAAAATAGGAATTGATTCAATACAGCAACACACTACCTCTGTCACCTGCGACGCTTCACCTTTCAGAATAGGCGCAATTCTCAGCCACACACTTCCAGACGGCAGAGAAGCACCAATTGCCTTTTATTCCAAGACGTTATCCAAAACTGAAAGAAACTACAGCCAACTAGACAGGGAAGCTTTGGTAGCCATCTCGGGAGTGAAACGTTTCCACAAATACTTATACGGTAGGACATTTTCTTTGATTACCGAAAACAAACCATTATTGGGAATCCTAGCCGGAGATAGGGCAACGCCCAATATCCTGTCCCCAAGAATGACTAGATGGTCAGAATTTCTAGCAG
Organism: Pseudonaja textilis; assembly: GCF_049901715.1. Lineage (NCBI taxonomy): Eukaryota > Metazoa > Chordata > Lepidosauria > Squamata > Elapidae > Pseudonaja > Pseudonaja textilis. The sequence continues at coordinate 91,227,208 of NC_141991.1, forward strand.
CTTACAGTTACAAACTCATTTATCGCCCGGTGAAAGCCATACCCCACGCAGATGCCTTAAGCCATACACCACTACCAGGGCATGACGACGACCCCAGCCCCCACCACACAGACACTACAAATTGAAACAATGCCAAATTGGCCAATCACCGCATCAGACATCGCCAGGGAAACGGCTAAAGATGCACTGATGAGCCGGATATTGAACTGGGTGGGACGGGGTTGGCCGAAAACCAAGACTTTTAAACCATTTAAAAACTGGCAAACTGAATTATCGCTGGAAAAAGGGTGTATTTTGTGGGGAGACAGGGTGGTGGTTCCAAAAAGGTTACAAGAAAAGGTGCTAACTATGCTACATGAAGGACACCCCGGCATAGTAAAAATGAAGTCCCTGGCCAGAAGCTATGTTTGGTGGCCAGGATTAGATAAAGACATTGAAGCCTGGGTTAAAACATGTAAAAAATGCCAATCTTCCAGACCCACCTACCCCTCAGCACCAGTCCTCGAATGGGAGATACCTCAAGGTCCCTGGCCAAGAATCCATATGGATTTCGCCAGCCGCACAAAAGGTTATACTTACCTAATCGTCGTGGATGCCTATTCAAACTGGTTAGAAGTCACCATCATGAGTTCAACAACCACAGAAGCCATCACCAAACAACTAAAAAAACTTTTCGCCACCCATGGTCTACCAGATGTAGTAGTATCGGACAATGGGCCACAGTTTACAGCCTTGGCTTTTGAACAGTTTCTTGTGGAACATGGAATACGACATGCTTTGACAGCGCCAGCTCATCCGGTGGTGAATGGTAGAGCGGAACGCATGGTTCATTTTAGAAAGAAGCACTGGAAAGGCTTGACGGAAGTGATATGCAAGAAAAACTCAACACCATGCTCACCATCCAATATATAACACCATGCACAACTATGAACAAGAGCCCAGCTGAACTTTTGATGGGAAGAAAATTGCGATCTTACTTGGATAGACTGCACCCTACCTACAACCCAGAAAATCCACCAGACTCGTCCAATAAGTAACGCTCTTTCTTACCAGGTGATTTAGTCTACGCAAAAAATCTTACCGGAGAACCATTGTGGTTACCGGCAACGATTACTCAAATCACTGGCCCTCATTCCTACCGTTTAGAAACCATCGATGGCAGATTGTGGAAATGACACATAGACCAGCTACGGTCCCAACACATCGAATGAGACACCAACATTCCCAGAAACACAGAACAAACATTTTTCCAAACACCCCCAGACAATAATGAAAAATCCAGAGGTGGGGGGGACAAATTAATAAAGAAAATAAAAAGAACTTACCTTTAGAAAACTTCGAAAAACAAGATGAGTTGAAGGAACCTCAGGGGAGAAGCAGTCAGGCCGACTCGACCTTCCCACATGCACACCGAGGAGACCACGCTGCCCATCCAGCAAGCCCAGACCGCAGAGTAAGACCAACAATCCCAAGACACGACCAAAGCGGTGCGGTCGAGGCACCCTCCCAGGATATTCCAGAGGGAAGAGAGGAACGGACAGCTGGCCTGTCCGAACCGGCGGAGACCAACACAGGAACTGAACTGCGCAGGTCAACAAGGACTCACAAGAGCCCAGCCTACCTGTGCGACTACGTTACGTTGGAACGAACCAAGAGGGGAGGGGTGTAGTGTATTTAAATAAAGACTTCTAGGGCAATGTTCCTATTGGTTAACAGAAGCAATGATACAATTGGTTAGTAACGTTAGTACCTGATTGGCTGCCAATAGCAGCGGGAAGTTTAACTAAATGTCATTGGTTGCGACCATGGAGAAGCCGCTATAAAAAGGGCTGCTGCGGTTCGACTGCAGTTGAAGTTACTGTTATTATTAAAGAGCTGAATTCAACTCCGGTCTGTGAGTCTTTTTACTGGAGACAGAACAGACACCATCGAAGCTGACACCAGCCAGACAATAGAAAGACTCAAATAAACATTGCAAGATCGAAAGGTGTGGACAGAGTTGGCCCACAGAATTGCCAAGAGTCAGACATCACCACCACCACCAGCACCACCATTTAATTACCATGATAAATGAGTATATGACAACAAATATTGGATACCTCACAAAAGGAAGGATTTTATTATATGTAGTGTTATGTTAAAAAACAACAATTCAAAAGCCCATTTTAAGTACATCGAATTTTCAAAAATCTTAAAAATAAAATTCAAACAAAACCATACATATTTTTATTGGGTATAATTCCAGAAAACACAAATGAAAAATACCACAATTTGCTCATACAGTGTGCAAAGCTGCAAGCTGCAAGAACAAAGTCGGCCTGACACTGAAAAAGAGAATCTTGCTGACAGTATCAGATTGGGGGGACTAAAATTGGAGAATGCTTGCAATGGCAAAATTGACATTAATAGAAGTTTAGCCAAATTCAAGCAGGAGCAACTCCCTTAACACAATATGCAGCAAACCATTTTTAGACATCTGGAATTGGGTTTTTAGGATTTCAACAGAGACCAGCAAATACTCTTTAATGTTCATATTAAAGAGCCAATATCTAAATTGTGCTCAGCAGTTGGGGACAAAGATAGAAGGAAAAGGAGAAATGTGTCACTGGGAATATTTTTATAATGCTTTTAATCTATATTTAGCATGTTTGTTTTGTTTTATCTTATTTTTTGTCTTTTGCTATTAAACAATAAAAGTATTAAAATAAAAAGGTTTATTTTCAATACAGCAGATACTACTTTGGGAACTCCTCTTTAAAAATAGCATATATTCTAAGTAAAAAACAACAAATGTAATCTGAATATAAACTTAATTTCATTGCTTATAAATCTTCATAAACTCCATAAGACAAAATGTATAGAGTTGGAAGGGACTTGGAACTCTTCTAGTCCAATCCCTGCTCAGGCAGGAAACCCTATACCATTTCAGACAAATGGTTGTCCAATCTCTTCTTAAAAAATTCCAGTGTTGGAGCATTCACAACTTCAGCAACAATTAATCAGTGGAACAACTTGCCTCCAGAAGTTGTAAATGCTCCAACACTGAGCAGGGGTTGGATTAGAGAACCTCCAAGGTCCCTTCCAACTCTGTCATTCTATTCTATTCTGACAGCCCATGTCCCAATAAATGGTCAGTTTAATTAAAAACAACAAGAATGAAAAGGCTGTTCACGGAAGAATGAATGGGACACTGAAAGATATTTGAGAATCTGTAAATAAACAGAATGATTTTTCTCCAGCTATACAACGTAAGTTGTAGGACAAGAACCTGAATCTACATCACATTTCCCAGAAAGGGAATGGGAACAATTAAAATAAGTTGAGTTAACATGACAAAATATTCTAGGATATCAGGGAAGAATAGCTGGTTTTTTATTGATCCTGAGAGCATCTACCTCAGGTATCACAAAGAACTTAATTATAAAATTGTTCAAAATTGAACTGAGTCCTTCCCCAAAACAGTCATTTCTCCCTCACATCAGACTGGTTACCAAATGATTGTAAGCTAGCCAGTGCGACACCAGTTTTCAGAATATATCCAGGGGAGATGTGAATAATTATAGGTGTCTCAGCTTAACAACTGTTCTGGGCAAATGTCTAGAAATGGTAACTGAAGCAAATATAAGCCCATAGAAAAATAATCCTTTGCTGAAGGAAAATCAGCATGGATTCTGTAAAAATAATCCTGCCTCAACAATCTTCTATAATTTTTTTGAGAATGTCAATAGACACATGAATGGAGGTGACTTTGTAAGGATAGTTTGCTTGGATTTCCAAAAGCATGACAACAAACTTTCTTATCAAAGATTTTGAGTTAACTTGGTCACAGAAAAAAAAGTCCTATCCGTTTATGGATTGCTAACTGGTTAAAAAAGATAGCAAAAAAACAAGCAAAAATGAACACTTTAAGTAAGTAAGAAGCAGATTCCCTCATAGACAATGTTGGAACTAATTTTTTAAAAGTTTACATTAGTCAAATATCTTGACATCGGATATAGCTGTAAGGTTTCCAAGTTTGTGGATAATATCAAACTCTTCATGCTGGTAAAAACCTACAAGACTTTGTAAAGAGCTCCAGAAGAATTTCTTTAAACTTGATTAATGATTAACATGATACATTTTAAACTGGGAAATTCATTACTATAGAACATGATGATGTCCTTAAAATAACTACTGGTCTTGATACTTAGGGCTATCTTTATTGGAGTCAGCAGTCTTTCATATATAAATTAAAGGATGGAACACACATAAATGTTCCTATCTCTTGCTTACAAGTAACTTAACGCCATCACATTGGTCACTGTGAAAACATGTTTAAGATTAGGCCTTGGCCTCATCCAGCAGGTTTCTTATGTCCTTATAAACTTCTTAAAAAATATCTCAGCAACATTTGTGTTTGTACATAAGACACGGGAGAGCCAGTGGTTAAGGTATAGGCAAAAAACCCCAGGAGACTGAGTTCTAATCCTACCTTTGGCCAAAACCAGGTGGATAACCTTGGATCAGTTACTCTCTTTCAGCTTCAGGAAGGAGGAAATGGCAAACCCCTTCTGAAATCTTGCCAAGAAAATCTCAAGGACTAGTTCTGATAGTCACTAGGAATCAGTGATTTGAAGGCATATGGACACATATGCAAAAGTGATGGAGGACTAGTGATTATCTCAATATTGCTGAAATACAATGGTCAGTCAGCATCCCTGTTACTGTACATATAGTAAACAGTAGTGGTATTCTACCGTTTCAGCCTGGTCCAGCTGAACCGGTAGCTCCGAGGATCTTCTGTGAGCAAACTGGTTTGCTCTGATGATCAGCTGCTGGGCCCGCCTGCCCGTTCCGGCTCTATTCTGACCTTTATTTCATGGTTTTCAAACTCAGCTGCTTCACACGACACAGCAGATTGCCGCGTATCTGCTGTTTAACACACAGGGAGAGTGCAGGATTGCAGGAGAAGGTCAGTAGCAAACCCTCTGCGCAAACACAAAGCACACATTCACCGAACCAGTTGTTACACCAGTTGAATCACACCCCTGATAGTAAAGCCTTGTATACAACTTTGTGTTATATTAATCTAATCAGAAACACGACTGATTGAATTAATAGAACTTTAAATTTAAATTCTGGGTAAATTCACAGTTGACTCAAATCTTATTATGCAGTTAATACTTTGTTACATTAAAACTCAAGCAAATACAAACCATACAAATGCCTAAACCAACAATCTAGTTTTGCTTTACTCCTTTTTAAAAATCAATCTAAATTTATCTGTCATTATGATATTCAACTTCTGAGGAATGACCCAGGATCTCAGAAAAACAGTAAGCCCTTAATATTATGTCTTCATAGTTTTTTGTAAGAGAATGTGGAATCATACAATATAATGATAGGAAGGAACCTTGAAAATCATATAAACCCAATTCAGGAATCTAATACATTATTTCTAGCCCTTTGTTTAAATACATCAAACCAAGAGTCCACCAATTCCTGAAATACTCTTGTTCAATTAGCTCCTACCATTAAGAAATGTCTCTTTATCTCCAACTGAGATAACTTGGAGGTCTTCTAGTTCAATTCCCTGCTTAAGCAGGAAACCCTATATCATATGGCTGTCCAATCTCTTCTTGAAAACCTCCAGTGATGGAGCATCCACAACTTCTCAAGATAGCCCATTCTACTAGTTAATTGTTCTGATTGTCAGAAAATGTCTCCTTAGTTCTAGGCTGGTTCTCTTCTTGATTAGATTATAGCCATTGCTTTTGTCCTGCCTTCTGGTGCTTTGGAAAATAGCTTGATCCATCTTTTTTGTGGCAGCCACTCAAATATTGGAACACAACTATTATGACATCCCTAGTCCTTCTTTTTACTAGACTATACGTACACAATTCCTGCAACTGTTCTTCATATTTTTTAGCCTCCAGCCCTCTAATCATCATTGTTTCTCTTCTCTGCATTGTTTCCAGAGTCTCAACATCTTTTTGATATTGTGGTAACCAACACTGGATGCAATATTCCAGCTGTGGTCTTACAAGACTTTATAAAGCGATACTAACACTTCACATGATCGTGATTCTATCCTTCTGTTAATGCAGCCTAGGAATGCCTAAGCAGACAATATCTCCTTGTCCTGTACTCTAGGGCACACTGAAGAAATTGTCTTCTGCATACCTTCAGATTATGTTTCCTTTCAGTCTTCTCTTCTTCAGATTAAACACTGTTTCCAGCTACTCTACGTTTGTTTTATTCCTTTCTAGATATGATCCAGTTTGTTAATATTTTTCCTAAAATGTGGTGTCCAGATTCAATATTTTAGGTGTAAAACAAAGTAGAAGGAATAATGGCACGTATTGCTTTAGGCAGGAGAAAATTGGACTCAATTGTAGGGAAACTCACATTCCTGAACTATGTTTTTCAATCTCAACCATTTCTCTGTGAAATATAAACTGTTCAGTTTCCTTTCACCACCAGCCTTTGGCTCTCTGTAGTTGCCAACATTGAGAAGTTCAGGTATAAGAATTTGTTTGCCACTAGCATTTCAAAGTTAGTGGTAATTGTCAAGAAATGCCATGTACTAACAAGCTCTATAATGTTCTTCTGATGCTCGTAAAATGGACAGTCTTGAAATAAGAAAAAGATGCATTTGAACTACATAGACACTAAAAGAAACAAGCAGTTGCACCACCTAAAATATGCCTCAAAGACATTTTATTTTACCTCTTAGTGTGTCATGTCTGATGTTTGAACAACCAAAATGATATACTATTGAGGGACGTATCACACTGTAACGTTCCCATTTCCTTTTAAATGCAAAAAGGTATTAATTGTGAATACACACTCTGGGTCTTCTTGTTCAAGGGAAATTGTAAAGTGATCAACAAACCACAATGGTCTAAGTCTCCCTTCCCCCAAGAACATCTGAGCATAATGAAAACATGAATAAAACCTCTGAGTAGTTTTCACTAGAGTTGAAAATTAATGGACATGCCTTTGCTTTTAGTGCAAAGAATAGAGAAAGGAAAACTATAACAGGCATGAAGTTGCTAGGAAACATTGCACCACAAGCAAAGTTCATTCCATTTGTGGCTATACAGAGAATATATATAAAGACGCAAACACATATACACAGGGTTTCATTAAAAGTATCATGAAGCATAAATGCAAGCACCTAGATAAATAACAATGTGCTCTAATTATTAATGTCAAAAGTAGTTATTGCAAGTGTGACGGTTTCTTAATCCTACCTTCAAAACTGTATTAATAAAGGATAAACAGAACCTTGACAAAAGACTCCAAATACATATTAGGTAGTAGAACTTTGGATTTTTTTAAGTGTAACAAGACAACATATTATATATGTATAAATATTTTTTTTATCGGTAACAGGACAAGCTTTGTCAATTAACACTGAAGTTTTTCTTTCTCCAAAAAGTACACTTAGACAAGTTCCAGACACTCATGCAATCCTTTTTGAGAAATAACTGCATTTAATTATGGGCCCACTTTTTTTCTATGCAACACTTCTGTCTGTATCCAAATCCCTATTTCTAAAAAGGTTCCTAAATATACATAATAGTGCCTATGAACATTTAGTAAGGATGGAAATCTTCTTGAAAAACTGAAATAAAATCTACAGATTGAAACAGTACTGACATTGTGATGCAAAGCAGAATCTCAAATCTACAGGTGCTCATTCGAGTTTTGTTATGGCAAGGCCATTCACAGCTGGAATAGCTATCTACAGGCACAGAATAGCATGAAATAAAAGTAGGCATTTTGATCATTATGCAGACAAGATCCAGGGTTTATAAGAACCAGGAAACTCCATATCGGAGATAGGCATAACTGCAGAATATCTTTATGTTGGAAATACAATAATGAAATATGTGCTAAAGCAGCACTGAAATAGTAGCCCAGTAAAATCAATCAATAGTTATGATTAATCATAAGAACAATGACATATTAGGAAGGTCCGTCTTCTACTTACTTCGTATTTCGCTATTGAAATTATTAAAGTTACTCAATTTAAATACTGAATTAATTGATGCAAATTTCTGGCACTCTAATAATTCAATCATCATGCCAGCTTTTTAGTTTCATCTATAGCAAAAATCCTATTTGGAAATTCACCTCTATACAGAGTGGAATGTCACACCTCCTATCCTTTGAGGTTATATGTTGTGCCAGATCTGTCTTTGACTATTTGAATGTTGTTCATAGACATTTGCAAAGGAACAGCTATATATAATCAGTTCCTTGGACTATATTGCTTTTTTATGTATTACTGACAATGTCTCCATCCAAAAGTATGGGAATTGTAAACAAGCTCTGGTACAATTTGGGTAATGATAGTCTAAAGTTGAAAGTTGAGGCTCTATTCCATTTTGGGATTTTTGAGTAAAAGTCAGGTATGACACTCTCCAGTCCATCTTAATGCTTTCTATCCTTCCAATTTATATTTGCAATTTGAATTTCAGACATTGCTTAAGAATAAGAAGTAGTCACAAAGTAATATCTAAATTGATGATTGGATGGATGGATGGATGGAAGGAATGATACATCCACTACGTACATATGTATCCATATACACACATCAAACACATACACACTGTTATTTTATTTTCTGCTTGTGAGTGACAAAGTAATGAATTTAATCTTGAGAACTGGAATTTGCAACTCACTTTGTCATATCCTGCTGCTGCTGCTAAATCCAAACATGTCAGTGAAATCTTTTGTAGAATTATTGATAAGATGCTTTTACTTTCTATCTAGGAAACAATGCTAAAGCATTTCCTTCCCTGCAATCTTTATGACAGTTTATTGATTTCTCAAATGCTAAAGTGATATTTTTTAAAAAAATCTCAATTTCTCTCTTTTTCCCAAAGAAAAACCCAACTTCCACCACTCTGAGTCAGCAGTGGAAGAATACATGCTACAGTGAACTGTTAGTCTCTTTCTGCTATTTTCCTTCTTCAGTTACTAATCTTTCATTCCCCCTGTTTTTCTTTTTTTCTATTTTAAAGCAAAGATATAGCTACTGTCCTTTGTGTATGTGTGAATTCTACACATTTTAAAAAATCCCTTCAACCTTTGCTGTGGGAAAAAGGTTTAAACTTTATTTTTATCTTTGTTCTTAGCTACACAGATATCTGATTCTGTGGTTATTATCTTATAGAGGATCTGTGATACTTTCCCCTCATAAAATGTTGGGAGAGGTTTTTGGTTTCCACATTACAGTACAATTCTTGGAAAAAATACTCAAGAGATCAAAATATTGAATACTTTTTTCTACTGCCTTTATAAACAACTCAAAGTATCAAACATACCCAATACTTCTTTCTCCTATTTTCCACACAACAACCTTGTGAGGTGGGTTGGGCTGACAGAGAGTGACTGGCCCAAAGTCACTCATCTGGCTTTCATGCCTAATGCACAACCAAAATCACAGCCTCCTAGTATTGGGTCTGGTGCCCCAACCACATATTATTATTATTCAATTATTAATAAACTGAAACTACTGTTCTGTAATAAACCATTTCTAATGCTTTAAGATCACCCTTTCAAATATAGCAAAACATGCTATAGTGGAATATGAATTTAATTGATTACTTTCATATTGAGTAGGGACAAGGTGGTAACATTAATAGAAATGATCTCTGGCTGGTATTTATTTTGTGTGCTTGCTTGTTTGGGAGGGCATTAGAAAAGCCTAATTTTACTAGAATATTTGCAGTCTGTCTCTGCATGTGAGTAAACTAGGGATTTGTTGTAAGTTGCTGTAAATAAATACATTTCAAATGTAAGATAAGCTGTAAGCTCTGTAACTAGGGACCTAAGACCATTTGAATATATTGAAAGGATGAAACAGTTGGATGTCTTCTTTGAACTCTGGGCAGAATCCTACAGATGCTTGCTATGGAAAAGGCCACCTGGTATTTTTCTCTGTTGTTGTTCAGGGATCCTAGCAACTAAAAGAGTGTCACATTGCTTTTCTTTGTTTCTCCGTGTTTAGTCATCTTTTTCTAACATTTCAGTGCTGTTGTTTCATATAATTAAGTTCTGTTAAGAACAGATCTTATCAAACAGTATCTTCAGCACTGGGCTGCAAAGCAATGATGAGTATGAAGAGCAAGATCATCAGCCTGGCATTAAATGCAGATTAGGCCACACTATTGTATTTGTCATAGCTACATATGGTTGCCAAAGTTAAACCATGAAATAACTAGTATATGAGCCTAAATTGACTTGTTTGACAATGATGTTGGAGAAGACTCCTGCATATTCCTTGGACAGAAATGTGACAAATAAGCAGGTCATGCAGAATATCTGACATATTATTGGAAGGCAAAATAACAAAGTTCTGCCTTATTTTTTTCCAATGATTTCATGTGATTAAACTCATTGGAAAAGGCAGTTATATAGTCAGAATGGTCGTCAATAAAAGGAAGCAGGGCAGCTAAAACCATGGTGGCAGGACACTGTCAAAGCTGACACCAGCCAGAACATAAAACAGTTGAAAGAAGCTATATGACAGGGGTGTCAAATTCATGTTATCATGGTGGCATCACGTGACATATCGGGGCTTCCCCCCACTTTGCTAAATCAGGCATTGGTGTGGCCAGTGCAGGCCAGAAGTTTGACAGCAGGAAATACAAGGTCAGAAAATGTGGAGAGAGCTGACTGCCTAAGAATGGGACATGATTGAACAGATAGTATTATCAGCATAATACATACAATTGTTCAACTGCCAGATTTGCTTATAAAATGAACTGTGAAAGTAGGTTCTGCATAAGCTCGGACCAACAAACTTTGCAGAGTTATGGCTGTGGGGAAATGGGAGGAGGAAGGAGTAATGGGCATGTTCACTGACTTGAGTGACAATGTAATAAATAAATAATAATAATAAATAATGTAAAATGTCTGGTCATTCTGGACACTACATTTTCTCTGTTTTTCTACCCCCAACCTCCACTGCCCTGATCATATCATCAACCAATTAAATTTCATTTCTATGGGTTAGCAGCAAAGATTAGAATTTTTGTATCTCTTGCTGCCATTGAATGGTCATCTGGTTTTGGGCAACCACTGATAAATTGGTGGAAAGCATTTAGCTTTGGGGATCAGTGATAGAACTATAAACTAAACTAAGAACAGTGTGTGAAGAGAAATGAAGATTTAAGGCTGCTGGGAACTATAAACACCGGAAGGGAATTTTGTGTGCCAGGCCAATCATGGAAATATAAACATGAGTCCTTTCAACAGCTCTTCCAATTATAAGCATTCAACCAAAAATAGTCTAGTCAGTTTTAAGGGTTTGGATAAGTGGACAGGTCATCTGGTTAATGAAATCATTTAAAAAGAAAATGAAATTGCTGAAAAAGCCAGGATGCTAGCCTTTCTCACAGCCAAAAGAGGATTGCATGGGTGGAGGGGCAACATGGAAGGGAGGAGTCCCTGAAAGAATTACATAAAATCAATAGGGAGAAAAGGTTTGCCAAAACAGGATATGTCATTTCTGGCCAACTTGTTCATGCCCTTCAACTTGCCCTACACTGTCAGCATCAGTATCTAGTAAAAATTGATAGTGTAGGTATAATTATATATTTTCTGGTAATTCTTTTGTGCTTGTGTCTTTCAGGATGGGATCTCTCCCCAGTCACTGTGCTGCATTTAATAGCTAATTGTCATACATTAGACAGGCACACCCAGAGAAGAGCCTAAGAAAATGGTGTTAAAGTGCAGGAAGAAGGGCTGCTTCATGTAAAACAGTTCAGTGTTTTAAAAATCAATTCATGCCCTTTCAATTGGATGAAGAAATGTTTTGGCAGCCAAGGAGAAAAAAAGGGCAGGAATGGATTATTGTATCTGCCAGTATTTCCAGTAGGCAATCTAGATATCTTTTTTCCTAGACTTTTCATACTATTGTCAAAGGCCTTGTAACCGAATGTAACTGGAGCATGGATGACTAAAGCAAGGCTATCTCCTACCATATGGGGTTACAGTTGATACTTTAGCCTCAGGAAATAAAAAGACACTCCAAGCCACAATAGCCATCTGTGCTTTTTGTGAAGCTGCTTGACCATCTCAGTATTCAAGTCTTAACATTGAGATGTTTCTTAAAACGCTTAAGGGTGTAATCCCTTGGTCCCTGGGGAACTATATTAAACTTGGAACTCCTGCAGAAATTTTGAAGCTTCAACAGCAGTAAAGGCAAAATGTGAGCCAACTGAGAGGCACGTTTTGGCAGATGAAGAAAGGTTTTAGATCCACAAGAGCCAAAGAGTTCCCAGCTGTTAGACATATCTTAGAGATGGACTCATTATTTCCTCCCCATTGGTTCCAGTGGGATGGAAATTGTCAAGGGGGGGGGGGGAGTCTTGAAAATAGGCACAAACCACCACTGTTCCCTCTTTTCTGACTGAAGTTGGGCTAAGCTCCAGGTTCATTCTTCCAGCTTTAAATTATTCCTGCTTCATTCATAAGAGTGCTTTTCATTGGATGTCAAATATTAACAATTTGGAATCTAGAGACAGCAACTTGCTGGCTTGCTTGCAATTGTTCCTTGGCTAATCGAAGAATGCAATAAAGTGGTAGCAAAAGCAGTAAATAAATATCATCTACTGGAATAATTCAGTGCAATTGAGGATAAGAACACATCAGGTCACAAACCCTTCTCATGTTGATAGGGCACTGTTCAAAGGGTTTATCCAGCATTATAATTTAACATGAAACAAAAATTATAGGGGAAGAATTGGTATTTCTGCTTTTGGGGCTTTTGTAGGATGTCTGCAACTAAAATTCTTTTTCTGGGCTAGCAAAGTGGCTACAGATACATGTGCATCAGGAACAACCCGGGAAAGCACAGACAACAGCATAGCAACTTTTCCAGGGGTGGGTGACTTAATGCTTCAAGGAGTATTTTGCTCTTTTTAGCACACTTTATAAACCCTCCTTTCAAAAGCCTTGAACAGACTCATTACTGCTCTGCAATCTAAGTAAACACAAAATGTTACTTTTTAAAAAAGAGATGTGCAGCTGTTTTTTTTTTTTTTTTTGCAATAGGACAGAATAATCAATAATTTCCGTGGATTGTATCTGCTCATTTCTAATTAAATAAGAACATCTCTTTCTTTTAGTCGTATTCCTTCTCCTCTCTAGCATTTAAGAAAACTTGAAAAAGCAGGGCTTGAGAGTACATACACACCAGGGAGGGATTCAAATTTCTTAACAACTGATTCTGTGGGCATGGCCTAATTTGTCGTTGTCACTTGGTAGTCATGTGACCGGGGTAGGAGTGGCTTGCTGACTGGGTGTGGCTAGGTGGTCATGTGACTGGGGTAGGTGTGGCCAGGTGGCCATTTGGCAAACCAAATGTAAGTGGTCCTTGCTTAATGACCAGGTCCTCGCTTAATGGCCAGTTGCCTAGCAAATTTTCTAATTTACGACTGACCTCCATAGAGCTATTTGGCCTGTTTTTGGTGTTTTGACAGCCACACACACACACACACACACACAAACACCCCCTTCTGACCCTGATATTCTTTAATTCTGTAAGGATCTCCTGATGGAGCAGGGGGTTGGACTAGCTGACCTCCGAGATCCCTTGCAGGCCAGCCCTAGATTGCTGTGCTGCTTCAAAGTCTTCTGAAGCCAGGGTTTATGTCCTTCCTTCCTCTCCTTTTTTTCCTCTCCTTCCCTCCCTCCTTCCGTGTATTTATCTATCCATCCATATATATCATTTGCTTTCTCCTCTCTCCCTCCCCTTTCTTTCTTTCTTTCTTTCTTTCTTTCTTTCTTTCTTTCTTTCTTTCTTTCTTTCTTTCTTTCTTTCTTTCTTTCTTTCTTTTCTGTCCCTTTCTTTCTGCCTCTTCCTTCCATCCCCTTTCTTCCTTTCACTTCCTTTCTCTCTCCCTTTTTCTTTTTTCCCTTTTCTCTTTCTTTTCTTTCTTCTATCTTCCTTCTCTCTTTCTCTCTCACTTTCTTTCTCTCTCCCTCTCTCTCTTTCCCCCCTCTCTCTCTCTTTCTGTATCCCTCTCTCTTTCTCTCCCCCTCCCTCTCTCCCTTTTTCTCTCTCTCTCTCTCTTTCTGTCCCTTCCTCCTTCCCTCTCTCCTTCTAAAGCTAGGAAGCCCACCTGAAACACACACATACACACACACACGGGGTGGGATTCTCCCAGTTTGTCCCTGTTCTATTGTACTCTGCCTATCAGAGAATAAGCCTGCAGGCAGGGACTGTGCTTTTTAATCTTTGCACAGGGTCTTAAAAAAAATACATGCAATCAACAGAAGCAAATGAGGCAGCTTAGAAGCAAGAGGATGCTCAGAGCAACCCCAATTCTACAGTATCATAGAATAAGAACAGCCCAGAAGAAAGGCAATAGCAGGAAGTAAGGAAAGAAAGAAGAAACCACCATACTGAGGGCTGCAGAATCATGCAGCCTTTAATGTTTCAGATTGGCGACCCTTCCTAAACCCAACTTCTTATTATATCTACAGTATATGAGTTTCAGTCCCAAAGATGCTCCTTCTCCCCAGGAGCCCAACCTTCAATTCTGGATGAATACTTCTGCACCCTTTCACTCTCTGTTCCTCAACATCTTCTTACATTGGATCACAAGCTATTGAATCAGATCAGAACCAAGAACAATAGTTGCAATTATGCTGCAACGGTCATAAGTGTGAAACATGGTCATGTCACTTTTTTCAGGGCCATATAACTTTGAATGGTCACTAAATGAACTGTTGTAAATCAAGGATTACCTGTACAAAAATACAAAAAGCTTCTTTGCTTGCAAAAAGCTGCCCTAAATACTAATCATTAAATTAAAAATACCTGCAAGCCAGACTTACAAATCAGGCAGAGTGCCAGAGTACCTTGAGGAATGAAAATATTTAAAATGCAGTGATAACTATCAAACAGCCAACTCTTGCTCGTAAAGTGAAACCCTTTAGCGGAGAGGTCATTTAAGCTCTCCAGAAAAAGCAGATGCAGGAAAAGTAATCCTTAGATCCATTTGCACCATTTAAAAATGCCAATTGGCCTCACTCACCTCACAAGATATCCTAAGGAAATCACCCAGATTTAACAAAAGGTCACATGTCTGTCCCCCCCCGAAAGGCAATAAAAAAAAAAAAAAATCAGTGCCAAGCTTGCATCCTGTCTCTTGGAAGTATACCCCAAAAGGACAGTGCCAGATAGTATTAAAGCAGTGAAGGAAGACCCTCTCCCCAAACAGAAAATGAAACCATGAGGCAAGAAAAAATTCAAACACAATACAAATAATTAAATCACAACAGTAGCTGTTGCTTGTTGAAGCTGAATAGGGAAAATTACCCCATCAATAAACACAGGATTAAACGTCATCAAGCACAGAATTAACCTTCACCAAAAACCAGTTTTAGACCAAAACTCAGAAAGGGTATGTAAACTCACGTTTAAATGTCAATCCTTCTAGCTAGCCAAGAAGCCTTGCTGAATGTCACTCAACTTGGTTCCCTGTCACTAAAAGCTTTGCTTCATTATTCAATTATTTCTTTAAAGTGCTGATTGTCCAGGGAAGTATTTCCTCCCAACAGCAGTACAAAAATCTTAAAACAACCCTTCCCCTTTAAGAAAGCCAAGCCTCATAAGCTCCAGAGACAGCAAGTCTAGGCTGTCTACCAAGAATGTAATAAGGGTGGGAAAAAACAAAGAGTTCTCCGAACTGCTTAGAAAGTTAACAAGGGGTTCTATAGAACTGGATAGAACCTGTACAATCCCACCCCGATACACACATACATAAAGTATTCCCTTTTCAGGTAAGCAATGCAATACAAAATGCAGAAAAAAGACCAGATATGAAGTAGACCAGGTATGAATTAAAGAAAATGGCATAGAGCTAAATTTAGTTCATGCCAACACTATTCATTCTACTTCTCCATAGTTTTCTACCACTCCAAATCATTCTTGTTTCCATCACATCTATAAACTACTTCATATAGTAAATCATCTTTTGTTCTTTAAATATCTCCCTTCTTTTGTTCCATCTACCCAATATTTTCTTAGTCTTCTCCTTTCCATTCCTTTCTTATATTTGTTTTGCAATTAAATGTTGATTCATTCTCACTCTATGATCAAAACATGACAATATAATTTGTTGCATTAGACACTCACTTGTATATTCAGTCCACATCCATTCAACATTCATCCATTCTTAGTATTACCTCTTGTCATTTAACCAGAAGCATCAATTTCCATGACATTCAACTTACATTAAGGTTTCTCTTAACATGCTCAATTTTCACTCCCATGAAACGAAGCAGAGTGGAACATGCTGTTACACGTACTGATTTTTTTTATTTCTTTCAACAAACATTCATTTTGTACAGTACACCACATACTTAATACTTTACTTCCAAATGTAAACAAATTTAATTTTTCCCCATCTATTTTCCCATCGTTATAAAGCATTCTACCCAGATACACGAATTCTGCTACTTGCTTTAAGAGTTTTTGTTTATCATTTTGTATAATTTCCACTTATTTGGTCCATTTACTCTGGCTTGATAGTTTAAAATATTTTTCAGACCTATGTTTCTAAATGCATCATACTCTCTAGCACTCCCTGAAAATTATTTGGATTATCAACCAATAGTCTACCTTCTGTATATAATGGTACATGTACAATCATAATCTCAAGCAATACAACTCTAATGTTATCTTAAGCATAAAAGCAATCAAGGAGATATCCTACATTCTTGTCTTGCTTAGTATTCAATGGCCCAGCATTGAATAATTTGCTAAGCATTCAATTTATTTTCACATATTCTTGCTTCCATCACAAACCACTTTTATCACATTCAACAATCAACCTTCAACTTCATATCAATGCAGAACATTCCATAATTCAAATTTATTCACTTTACAAGCTTTCACTAAATCACAAAGCATACAATGTCTTTTCTAACACTCAGACCTTTCTCAGCAATGTGCACAAAAGTAGCTCTGGTTTTCTCATCTCCTCTTTGGTATAAAGTAGCACTGCCCTTTCCGATTTTTTAACTTCCTTTTTAGTCGGAATTCTGGCATATGTCTTCATGTGGATGCTTTACAAAGTAATTGTGTAGTTTTGCACTGATTCTTGCTATCTTTCTCTTTATATAAAGGAGCAACAACAGCAAATTTCCAATTATCAGGCACAGGAACAGTCTTCCCATGCACATCAATGAAGTCACCTAACTACTCCATAAGAAAACCACACCCATATCTCAACATTTCCCCAACTGCACCGTTTATATCTGCAGCATACCAGTTCTCAAAGCATTTGCCTTTTTGTTTACTTTCTTTGCATTAAAAGTTATAATCTTCTCTCATCCTTAATGGATGGGCCCATCACATCTTTTACATAATGCTTGTGTAATGTAGTGTAGGTTACCAGTCTTGTGTTGCACCTACATCACATGCAACATTCCCTGGTAAAAGTCAGAAGAATGGCAGTCAATTTTTGTTCATCTTGGCTATCTTGTATCTTGGGGGAAAAATGGACATGCAAGGAGAAAAACTAGAGGAAAAGTAGAACTACTGTAGTACAACCAACAGAGTACTCTATTAAAAAGTATTAGAATATATTCTTTCACTATAGTAAATGGAAAGTAGTTATAAATAAAGAAAAAGTGGGAACTGCCTTCAAAATAAAAAAAAAGTTATTCAGTATCTTCACAAGAACACCTGGAGCCAAGGCTTTTTATAGGGACTCTAATAAACGTCCTATTTTACTTAGTGGCCAGATCCATTCTGTCACCTTTTTCTCACATCTCTCCTGCTCCATATTGAAAACATACCTTTTCCTTGCTTATCCTGGAAACCTCTCCCTCAGCCCTTTGCTCATCTCTGCCCCACCACCCATTCTGTGGGGACATTCAGTCTAAGTGGAATCCTGCTGTGGGAGGACTGAAGTATCTGATTCCAGGGCTACTTAGAGAATGATGGAACCTCATCTAATAGTTCCTTCTGCAATATACTCACCAACCAAAGCCTTTGGGATGGACTTGCACCCCAGCATTGATACCAACTAATATTTCTATTTTTTTCAGCTGAGGGAAAGACTTGCAGAGTTGGAAGCAGTTCATTAATCAAATGAGACATATCAATCTTCCCTTACCCAATTCTGAATAAAAATGTTCCAGTTTGATGGTGAACATCATCCCTAACTCTTTCATCTTGGGTGCTGGTTGAGTGCTGGTTGAATATAAGAGTTGTTATGATTGCTGCAAATGTGCTGTTCAATGAACAAAAGAAAAAAGAAAATGCAAGCTCATTGCCCCAAAACCAAATAAATGATAAACTGCTTTGAAAAAGAAGATTTTTACACTGGATAGCAAATAAACTGTGAAACAAATTTGTTTGAAACTAACTGCATTCCCGGGCAATGAGGAACTAGTAGTTGAAAGCTGTAAGTAGGTACAGCATTTACATTGAATAGACTAACAGTAGTCCACAAGGTAACTTCAGATAGTCCTTTCTCTTAAATTCCTTATCTCAGTACACCCCATTTTCTATGCTTAGAAAAAAAGGAAGCAGAACATCTGCATCTCTCTCTCAGATGAGGAAGTATGGCCATGAGCTTTGTCCTCCAAAAAGTGAGGCATGGAGTAATCATTCCTATCTCTTTCTGAATAGAGGCAGATGTGTGCTACTGCTTTTCCAGTATAGAGAAAGACTAGGATGCAGCTTTGATGTAACAAGGATATGGTACTATTCCCCTTGTTTTCATCTGGAATTGTATTGTATTCCAGTTTTCAAGGGACTCCTAACCAAGAGCAATCACTGATTAAAGATGGCCACATGTCTTTTGAAAAAGACTGCCTTAATATGGCTGAGAAACGAGGGAATAAGCTCAGCTATTCAGAGAGCTAGTTTTACATCTGAACAATTTTACCTTTTTATATTAATGGCATGATTCCTCACAATGAAGGAATTGATCGTAACACTAAACATATTCCAGGAGCTTTGAAAAAACATACTAAGGACAAGTATTTGTAGCACAGTGCTCTGCTTTTGCTTTTTTCATAATAATGGAGTGCAAGGTTAAGAAGCCAGTCTTGTTGTGTTTTGTTGCTTTCATGCTAGCACCTTGACTAATATATTTTATTCTGAAAAAGCTTTCAGGGTAAAACATTAATGGCATCTAAAATCAAAAGGATGTGTTTATAATACACAAATTACTCATACTGGATACATTAAAGTTCCTAATGTCTGGGTGCTTTAGCTACCTGAGCTAATCAAATCTGCCCTTCTACAAAGCTTGAGAATTAGTACAAACATTGGGCTGCCAACCATCCAGGTTACAACCTTTCCAAGCAGCGTGTGCAAGTTGGACCAAGCTTGGAGATGTACTTAGCACTTTGTTTCATTATCCAATGACTCTTTTGCTAATTGTCTTACACATTAACCTAGAGGGAATGAACTCACACTTACAGAACCAGGGATTTCATTATTGTTGTCCTACTTTGCTGCCTAGATTGTCTAAGATGTAGCTTTACATTCCCTGAAGGACCCATTGATCTGTACAACTGGTGTTCTTGTTATAGTTGCTGCCCAGCTACAGGCATCATCCTAAAGAACTCATGACAGCCCACGATTGCCTAGTGAAAAGCAAGCAAACAGATAAGATTGAGAGGGTCAGCTCTTCAACCAACATTTTGGGAGATCCAGGAGTGCAGCTCTCAAAAAGTGCTTCTGTATGGTAAAAGTGCTTCTCAATGGGAATGATTAGGGATATGAATCTGGACTGCAAGGGTCAAATGTGAAAAAGTTGCTGATTTATATTCAAAATAAAAACGCTGCTTTTCTCATGAATTCTGGGTTATTATAATCCTCAACAATGATTCCAATATAAAATGTAAATGTTTTTATAATTATTATAAATGTAATAAATAAAAATAATAGGTAACAATAACCACATATTAAAGTTTTCAATGTGAGAAGTTTCTGTAAAGTTCTCATAATCTTTTAAATCTATGCTAGGGTTCAATTATACCTTTATTTTCAATTGCAGAATATACCTGGGCTTTATTAATTGTACTGTGACTGTTTGGACAAAAAATCTACCCTATCTAAAAATTTATCTAAAACCCAGCAGACCTTTATGAGAAGTAGCTAATCTTAAGCAATTCTGTTCTATTACTCATGTACAAAACAAACTGTGAAATCAATTGTTTCCTTATTTTTCCTGGTATCAATGGAATAGGGTATTACATTACAGTACTTGTTATTCCTAAAAGGCTCCTTTAAAATAATCCATAAATCATAGAGTTGGGAACAACCTTAGCATACCATGGAGTCCAACCCACTGCTGAGAGCAAGATCTGCTAATTAATACACTTGATTCTTTATTCGTAAGATTTCTCTTCCGCCCACCTAGTCTAGATGAGATTTTGTTGTCTTACATTCATAGTAAATCATAATTGTTCTGTGAAGTATAAAACACTTATTTAAAGAGAAGCCTATTCTCTTGATAGATAGGGGAATTACTTTGCAATTACAGGAGACAGGAATTGATCACAGAATTCTGCAGCATAGAAATTTACATCACCCAGCCAAATGAAATAATATTTTTAAAAATGAATATAGAAGATACCAGGACATTCAGTATTTTCCCAGGAATGGACCCAATCTTATAATATACTTAAATAAACTTTTAGGTAACTCACAAGAATTCAGGAGATGTGGAGGATAGGTATGTAAGGGTATCACAAATGATTGTGAAGTATTTGAGGACTAAAAGTTTTGCTGATTTCCTATAGACTTTGGCTACATGTGGCTTTACACATCATGCTTAACCATAATAAGATTTTCTTGCTTTAAGCCTACTCTGTTATGGGAATCCAAACACTGTGATTGTAAACTATGATTTGTGGTTTGGGGTAATATGTAAATCAGGCAACTCTGACTTATTCAGCCAACCATTATGAAAGAGGACAGCTACTGAACATAGCATGATAATTTCAGCCTTGATTCTTTATTATAATTGTGAACAAAAGAGGGGGATGTAGTTTTCATTCCTGCTCTATCTTTTCACAATCTTCCAGTGTGAGAATGAATGCTTGTAAAAAACGAGAGCTTTGAAATGCTTGGAGGATCAAAAACACAGTCAGGAGCAATTGGATACACTTCTTTGACAGAATCTTTTCATTGCCATGGGAGAGATGGAGGTGTGTGAGAAGGAAAGCATCCTCATTTTATATTAAAGGTGCCTAAAAAGATTCAGTGTCATAAACAAATTCAGGTATGCTGGGACAAAATACTTGAAAACAAATTTCAGGCAGTCTTCTTACATGGATTTTATTTTCAGATCATGTATATACTATAATCAGTTTGTAGAAAGTTAGCACCCACCCCCTTCCTAGAAGAATGAAATATTTTGAGAAATATTAAAAATGGCAGGATAAAATATTTTCCCTAAAAGAGAAATAAAAATCTTAAGGGAGAGAAAAACTCAGAGCCCCAGCTCCCTCCCCCCCAGCAGATTTTTGTGTCTATTGAGAAAGCTTGGGCCAGCCTATCTACAAACAAAAGACCTTCCACTCCAGGGTGATGGGATTAAGATATGACCCTTCAGGACATAATAGGATTAATCCACTATCATCTAGCAGCAGAGCTCACCACATTGCACAATCTCCTAAGGACATTGCATCACCCACCAAACTTAGCTTAGACAAGCTACAGAGCCAGCTATGACCCCTACAACAGCCAAGAATGTTCTTGCACAGGAAGTTCAAGCTCAAAGCCCAAGAGAAGATACAAAAGCTACCCGCTCTCAACTGCATGGGGTCAGCTGCCCAGAACCCATGTGCTTGGTGATTCTGTTCATCATTAAACTATATTTCCAATCAGCCTCCAGCCTCCATTTTGTCTCCAGTGCCTTTCTCTGGCTTGGAACTGAACCAGATGGATATTTCCTCCAACAGGTTGATTTGAATTAATGAGGCAGAATTCAACACATAAAATGAAAAAAAATAAAATGTGCTTTCATATAATTATTTCCACTATTTCTTTTGCTGCCTTACATAAAGAATTATAGGCTGTATGCTTCATGGACATGGTACCTGTACACTTTCTGTTATTCTGTGTACATTTTTAAAACATGTCCAAAATATTGGTTATGACTTTTGAGCCTAATACAAATCCAGAAAGAACACAATTAGCTGAACAATGAAAAGGAATTTTTGTAGTTTATTCTTTAAAAGATCTGAATGCATATATAATAGGGATTTTACTTAGCCAATAGTTTCTAATGAACTTCCTCACATTGCTTGTTATAGTTTTAAACAATTATAAAGATTAACAATATCTGTATTGTGGGTTATATACATGTGTACATGTGTATTCTATCAAAATATTAATATTTGTAAATATTTTTGCTATTAACTGTTTATTTAATAAACATTTTTACTATCAGGCAAAATTTATTTTTGCCCTTTTAAACAAACAATTGATTTTTTATCAATTTATCAATTCATTCAATTATGTAAAGTTCCATGAGGGAGCAGGAGAATCAAAGTTTAAACACAGAGAAAGAAGAAAGAAGATATGATCTGTTTAGAGACAAACGAAGATAAATTAAATTCCAAATGAAAGTAAATAGCTGATTACTTATTTTTCTATCTTATTAAAAAGTTGCCATATTTTAAATGATTTTTCCCCTTGACAGTTTGCTAGATAGTCTTTGAATCAGGCTTATCTGAAAACTGGGTTTTCAACTATTGCAATATTGCAACCTAATAACTTTTCGATGCAAAATTATCACAAATGTTCACAAAGAGTTCTGTATATAATTCCCAATGTTCTCCTTTAGGACAGGGGTCCCCAACTCCTAAGCAATGGACAGGTACATTCATCCAAGATGACACCGACGACAGCTGCCTCAGTGAAATGCTTTCTAATGGTTTCTTTATTCTTTATTATTATCTGCAATTCACTATGGATTTCATACTCACACAAACTGTTTCAACTCCTTCCCTCAAAACGACGCTATAGAGCACTGCGCACCAGAACAACTAGACACAAGAACAGTTTTTTCCCGAAAGCTATCACTCTGCTAAACAAATAATCCCCTCAACACTGTTCAACTATTTACAAAGTGTACACTACTATTACTGTTAAACTTCTCACCACTCCTTATCACCCATCCCCTCCCACTTGACTGTTTCCTAGTATGATTTGATTGTTGATTGTACCCTATGACTATCATTAAGTGTTGTACATTATGATTCTTGATTCTTAATGAATGTATCTTTTCTTTATGTATACTGAGAGTATTTACACCAAGACAAATTCCTTGTGTGTCCAATCACACTTGGCCAATAAAGTATTCTATTCTATTCTATTCTATTCTATTCTATTCTATTCTATTCTATTCTATTCTGTTCTGTTCTGTTCTGTTCTGTTCTGTTCTGTTCTGTTCTACTTGTACCGATCTGCAGTTCATTGGAAACAGGGCCATGAAAGTGATGGGCAAGTGCGTGAAGCTTGCACATGATTAGATTGTGTGCACAAAACCATTCCTTCCCTATACCACCACTACCTATCTGTGGAACCAGAAAGATTGGGGATCGCTACTTTAGGACAATGTATGAAACAATATTATTACATTAGTTAAAACCAAGCTTATTTAAGAACTGCTGCTGGTTATCCATATGCTTAGAATCCCAAACAGAGGCAAAATGGAATACTATGAAACATTCCTCTAACTACTTTAAATTGCAGAAGTATAATAGAAGACACAAATCAGGATTCAACTTACCATGTTTTTATGCAAATGGATGCACTGCTGTTCCTACTAATGTGTGCACATCCTGAGGGTGGGAGGAAATAAAAATCTGTTGCACAAAAGATAGTGTAGAAATGTCTCAGGCCAAATTGATGTTTTTCTTTCTACATATTTTTTAAAGGGTTATATTATTCTATCTCCCTCTGTTTGTTTCATGCTTCTACCTTCTTCTGCCATGGATCCTGCCCAGAAATCTCTTGGGGATAGTATTGCTGTTTTATTTTATATAATACACAGATGTGCTATTCTTTATGTAATCTTATGCATTTTCACATTATAATTGATGTTTTGCATAGTTTGATTTTTTTTCTATGTCAGCTTCTTAGCACTATGCACAGAACTGTGTGTCTATCGATGCCTGATTTGATGCCTGGTTTGTCTGAATGCCAAGCTTCCACTGATTTTCTAGATTTTCTGGATTGAGTTTGCTCTAGGATGCTCACACAATTTCCCAGCTGAAAATATGGTTCAGTCTGTCCATGTGTTATGAGATTAAAGAGTTTTCAAATAATCAAGCAGAAAACAATACCTTAATCAGAGAACCCTCAATGAAAAAACTATACCCCTGCCATATTGATAGGACAAGCACACTGCATACTCACTAGTAATGATGACATTATCTAATTTGGCTAATGAAATATATGCAAGCAAACAACCAAGCTCAGAGAACACCAAGTTTTCCACAGTTCAGTCCCGAGCTATTCTCTTCTTTTGTGATAATCAAAAATATGTAGATTGGTATTACAATGAAGAATCAATTAGCAAGAAGCAAATGCAAATGCATTTCCTCCTATGATGCCCATTAAGCAATTCAGTGAACCTAACATTCACACCTTTGTTTTCCCTCGGCCTCACATTTTATTTTACTTTATCAATTTCTACCAGAACAAAGAAAGCAGCAACACATTTCATTTGTTTTCCCCATGCTGATGTAACTCTTAAAAGCAGATATAAACAAAAACGTAGTCTGAAATCAATGCTGCATTTCAGAATTTACGGGGAACAGAAAACAAAAGGTTTGCTCTTATTATATTATCTGCACTCTGCTACCATTACTAAATGTCTTTGAAACCAGATCAGCAGGGAATATGTCTTGCCAGAATGAATCTGCATTTTTGTTGTCTTGTGTTCTAGTTCATTTTTCCCAAGGAATAAAATTTAATGTAACACACGCAGGAAAGTAAAAAAAGAATTAAACAAATCAAAACCCAAACCATAAGTACTTTACATGATGCAGATTTTTTTAAAAATAAATCCCTGCTTTAAAACTGGATGATAAGAAAACATTCTGCCTACTGCCATAAGGCTTTGCACTATATGATGCTAATTTCTTTATTGGCTCCCAGAGGGGAATAGGATTAGAAAATCCTAAACACACATTCTGCCCTGTTTCATTAAAGGGAAAAGCAAAGATATCTCTTTGGCGAATATTTACAATGTGCTGAAAAGTTGATGGCAATGTGCTGAAAAGAACTAAATACCCCTTTCCAGAATTCTCAGTGGTGAAAACAAAAGAATGTTTTCTTGTCCCGATGTCCCTTTGGTTTTATGGGAATTACAATAAAGTTACTTCTTCTGCATTTGCTCATTCTGCATTTGCAAAAGCTAAAAATACCGTTTTAAAAATCCTGCCTTGTGGGACTCCCTCTAGAAAAGGCTCAAGCAACCACTTCATGAAAGTCTGTATTTTGATATTACAAACCAAGCAATCACTAGTTACTAACAAAAGAAAGAAAGAAAGAAAGAAAGAAAGAAAAAAGTCCTAAACAAGTAGAAAGCTTATTTTCTATTATTCCTTGCTTTTTAAACTCTCAGTCTTTCTGGGAAATAAATATTGTTTTTCTAACAAAAATTTATATTTATAAATTGCAATTTTTCCAAATAATTTAGATTAATAATTCTCTGGAGAGGACTCATCTTATGCATCATTCTAATTGTATTCTTTTCCAGCTACAATAGAACTGCAATGGACTACACTCCTGCAAATAACAGGCTCAAAGCTTTTGTAGAATTCCGTGAAGAAAATTAACATGTACATTCCAGAAATGTATTAGGACGTTGCTCACATATAATAGTTACTTAATAATGTTGCCATTAAATGTGTACCAGAACAAAAACTTAACCATCTCTTTTCTGATAAGTCTTGGTTTGAACTAATTCAATATTGAATGCATTTTAAGAATACCAGTTCTGTAAAACCTTAATTTAACAGACTAATTTGGTAGAAAGTATATCTGTTAAAATCTCTGTTAAATCCAAACTGACTTAATATATTTCCTTTGTGTAATTAATACAGCTAGTTCTTGGTTGACAATACCAACTGGGACAAGAACTGACATTACTAAATGATGCATCGTAAAGCATGATGTCACGGGAACATGCTGCTTAGTGATGGCAGTTCCAAGTGCCTTTGTTAAGTGAGGATTGTCCAGGCTGTAAGTGAGGACTTCATGTGACCAAGACCTTTGACTTCCTGCTAGAAATGTCCATTTGTCCAAAAAGACAACTCAAAAGACTAATAAAAATCCATCAACCACTATAAAAAACTGGAGTTCTCAGTTCCTCTCTAAGAGCTTACACTTTAGCACGAGAACAGAGATTTGATGAGAGAAACATTGAGAGTGGGCAGCAGAATTCCAACGCAATTTCAAAATATTTATTCATATACATTTTATCTAAGGAATTGCAAAATGGGGAGCTTGGCTAGACTAATAGGGTCGTCATAGGTCACTTCAAATCTGCTGTCAGGCTTTCAAGTGATGAAATCCATTTAAAAAGAAAAGAACAAAGTCCATCTTCCAAAACAATTTGTTTTATTTAGGAAAGCATCAAATTGGCAAAGTCCATGGTAATTCCGGATCTGACACGACCTGGAATTACCGCACAATATTAAAAGTTAGAAACAACCCCCCAAAGTCACATTCTCCAATAGAAGTAATTCAACATTGCTTGATGTCATAAATCTCCACCTCAAGGGGCCCAAGCACAGACAGCTTGTTTCCCATGGGAAGAAAGATCACCTAGCCAAAACAACTCTCTTTATCTCCACTCTTCCCCCTTTAGGAATGTAGCAAGCCTGAAACCCTTCCCCCAGGACTGCCACAGAGAAAGTAAGAAAAAGAATATACACTAAACTTAACTAAAATGGCTACACATATGTCAATTTTGGGCTTGACATCTGCCTTTTTACATCCCTGAAAGTTTTACTAACTGTTGCAGGAAGAACTCAAACACTAAATATTGTTACAAAACTAGATAAACAGTTGTAGTGGTGCAGTGGTTAGAATGCAGTATTGCAAACTAATTCTAATGACAGACAACTGCCAGTAGTTCAGCAGCTCGAATCTTACCAGCTCAAGCTGACTCAGCCTTCCATCCTTCCGTAAAAGGAGGACCCAGATTGTTGGGGGCAATATGTTAACTCTGTAAACTGCTTAGAGATGGCTGTAAAGCACTGTGCAGTGGTATATAAGTCTAAGCGCTATTGCTATTGCTATTAACATACTCAATCTGGAGAAGTTCTAGAAGATAGGGTTTTTTTTTGGGGGGGGGGGTCTCTTTTACTGCTTCAGCCCAGGCTGGTTATAGGAATCACTATTTGATGAACAATTGTGCCACTCATTCTGTGACTTTGACTTAAGTGATAAATGAATAGACTGCATTTTCAGCTAGCAACAGAACCACTGAAATAAACATGAGGCAGAGCAGATAACTTGCACTAATATTAGAAGAAAATGTGCCAGACAGCACACATATGCAAACAAAGAAGGTTAGAGCCCTTTTTATAGTTCAGATTAATATCTTTTCTCATTTTTAATTTCTTAGTAAAAGCATCCAGTTTGACTTGCTGATGTATATTCCTGTAGTATGCCTATTCCAGATTTTTCACTGAGGAATAATTATTACTTTGTTGACATTAATTTTTTTATAGAATTGTATGATATTAAATTCCTACAGAAAATATGTTACACAAAATACCAGAATATTTAAAAGGTTTATTGGGAACAAGCTTTAAAGCTCTGAACTTCTGATGTGATTTAATAGCATTGGACAGTCTAACACCAGATTTAATTTCCACAGTTAAAATACCTCTGTCATTTTGTCTATGACAATATCATGCAATTCGCTCAACTCACTGAAACAGGTGCTTGACACCACAGGTATAAAATAACATAGAAAATGACATTGTTGAAACATTAATAGTTGGCTGTTGCAGTGAATACACTTCAAAACACAAAACTAGAGCTGTCCTTTCAATAGCTAGATAAGCAGCTTGAGCAAACCTACCCCCCCTCTTCTTTCAGGGGGCAAGGGTTATACAGATTCTGGAATTGGCAACAGAATCAATATAGTTCATGTAGAAATTCCACCAAAGGAAAGAAATACTCTGATTTAAGTCAGAAAGTCATTTACAGATATCTGCAGGATGCACGTCTTTGAAGTCCTGGATGAAATGCAAGATGTATGACTGAAAAATAAATTTATTGCCTTTTCAAAGTGGACTAGAAAAGAAATAAGGTCATATATATTCCATCCTCGTGGTGGAAGAGAAAGGAGACTTACAGTATGCTGTAGCAATTTCTAATCATGACTAGAAGCACATACTAAGGAATGTGAAAGAAAATTGATATTCATACTGGAATGCGTTGTACCATCTCCTGAAACAGCATTCCTTTTTACTCTTTGTAAAGCCTGCATATCATTAATTATGTTTATCATACAAGCCGATAAAAAGATTTTCCTTCCAGAGCAGACAGAAGTTGGAGAAAATGAAGGATGCTTCATTCAGTAGCCCCAGAAAGTTTTAAGGATTTAAGTTACTCTTTAAAAAATCAGGTTTTGAAAATATTCAATTATTAAACTACACACACTGAATGTCTGCGTGCATGCGTGTGTCTTTAAGATGGCTTAAATGCTAATTGATGCAACAGTCATTCTCGTCCTCCTATAATTTTAAATCATGATAATGAGAAATATATATAAATGTAATATAAAATAGATTTGCATTTAGAATGTGAAATAGATTGTTTAAAAATTCTGAGGCTGAATATTATATTAATATAATTTCAACATAATCGAGAAAAATAGAGATACCAACATGGGAAGATTGCTGGACAGCTGATTGACAACTCTGACTTATTTCCTAAGGAACACTGGTGCAAGACCCAATACATCACTTGCAATAGCTGGTTACCTACCAATTTTTAAATTTTCAACATAGATTAGGATGAGTCTTTTTATTATTCTACATATATCACTGAGTTTGGTAGAGCCAGAATGCCACTACCATTACTTTGCAAATGGTCTGTATCTACTGGTGAATTACTGGTAAATTATCTGTATCTTCTATTTTAAATTCATGCCCCTTTTGCCCTTTTTCGTCTTCTTTCTTTCTTTCTTTCTTTCTTTCTTTCTTTCTTTCTTTCTTTCTTTCTTTCTTTCTTTCTTTCTTTCTTTCTGTCTTTCTTTCTCCCCCCCCTCTCTCTGTGTGTGTGTGAAAAAGTATTTTAATTGCCATTCATCTTAAGCAAATATCATAAAACTAAATATGATAGAATATTACAACCAAGTGCAGCCCATACGCAAAAGAATATAGGAATTTAACTGTAGTAAAGCTCCAATTGGGAATTTACTAAAACAATGACAATAGCAGCTGGGCTGCACCTGCCCAAGAACAGTTAGCTGTTGAAATTGCTAGACCTAATTAAACGTAAAATAAAATACCTGTGCTTTTATTATCTTCATGGCTGCCTAACCACATTACATTAGTCAGCACCACTCATCATTTCAAGATTTGGACAGTGGCTATATGCAATGGTTGGTTGTATATGACAAAGACTTAGCAGAATCAATTCAAAGACTCTGAGGTTTCAATATGCCATAGTATTATTGAGCATTCATACAGCAGGTGACTGATACATCTCACCTAAAAATTCAAAAAATCCCAGTGAGGGGTTGCCCAAGCAATCTAATTATTATCCTAGCAATATATCCTGGAACTTCTGAACTCAATAGGCCACATAAAGCTTTATGGACAGCTGGTTTGTACTAGCAGAAGTACAATTATTTTACAGAAATAGACATGTGGTACTTCCACAAATCAATCACAGTGGAAACGAAACAATTTTTTCTAATCTCTACACATGAAATCAAAATGCATTTTCAGCTATATGAACGCCTTGATGGCCGTGGCATCAATTTGCAATGGCTATTCTCTATCCTAAGCTTATGTGAAGAGACACCAGCCAAAGACACTTTATCACTTAAGACAAAGGCAAAATTGTGCCTCCCTCAGTTTCCTCTAGCAAAATTATAGCAGTTGACCGTTTTTTTAGAGCTTGCATTAGGACAGCATTGTCTACTACATCTGGAGAATACAAAGTAGACCACATAGCACAAGCAAAGATGCTTGACATTGCCTTGCCATCTCTGTCTCCTAGCATCTGTTGTCTGGAGTAGCCATCTTACTTTGATTAATATTAGGGACAGCCTTCCACTCAGGATAATTGTGTTTCAGCATAGATGCATTCTACACATCATATGTTTTCCAATACAAAGGAAGCCACAACATTACCCACATCAAGCAGGTTTACATGATGATTAGGCAGCCCTATAAATCTAATAAATAAACAACTTGGTTTCTATTGTTTCAGTAGAAGTCACATTTCTATTTTTATCGAATCATGTTGATTTTCTTACTTTTTTCTAGATTGGATTGAAAAGCTTAGAAATATGGAACTGCAGGTTTTTGATCCTCTCTCATTGCCACCCAGCCATTTTTGTTGAATTGCTGCCTTTGTCAGAGACAGTGCTTTTCCTCTCTTTTTTTTTAATCTTCAAATCCTATTCCATCTCTTCCAGAAATTGTTTCTGCTTTTATTGCTATTTTTGCCATTACTTTAAGAAAAGCAGTTAGGGGAAAAAAAAACCTTTGATACAAAGAGCAATCTAATAGGACAAAACTATCCAGCGGTGCTGCGAGTGAACCTGCTGGTCTATTGGGCACAGGCATAGATATAGTATATAGAAAAAAATGCAAACAATAGTCTTGATGAAATATAAAGGCCCTTCCCACAAGGGAAAACCAGTATAATTTAAAAATATCACAACGAAAGTGTATTATTCTACTCTATTCAAAACACTACCTACCATTACAGGTTATGGGGTTTTGCATAATAGTCAAAAAATTTAATGGTGAATAATCATAGTATGGTCAACTGTGGAGGCGAAGGTCAAGATATGAAAGCATAATTCTAACATCTTTTTTTTTTCTGGAAACAAGTATGACAGTATCAATCAAATACTCCATATCGATGACTAGGTACTGTTTCAAAACATTGAATATGGGAATTGATTTCTTCCTAGATGTTCTTTTTCACACTGTGTATTTATTATTGTTGGCTTTCACGGATGCTCACTTGAACCCAAGTTCAGTTGGTAAAATTCCATCAACATAAGGCAAAATTAAATGATCTTTTCTCCCCTGTAGGTCCTTATTCTTCTGGAAATCAGGCTTTTGGCATACCTTCTAGTAGTAGAAAATAAATGTAAACTGTCTCTTCCTGTTCCTATCAGCGATATGTTTAATCCTGACACTCAACATGACAGTCGATAGATTCTAATGATCTGAGCAAGGAATATGTCTTATTTTCAGCTCTTATTCATTGGGTAGATAATTTTATTGGACAATTCACTATAGTTTAGTGTCTTTCTGATAGTAAGCTATAAAAAAGCTCAACCCAATACATAGGCTTTTTGTTTCAGTGTATCTATTTACACTTACCTAAATTTCATTGAACATCCACTCAATGCCCTTTTGTAGGCCATCCACTCAATTAATGAGATCCTTCTGAGACCTTCACAATCAATTTTTGTTTTAAGCATCCTAAATAGTTTAGTATCATCCATAGACCTGGCTGGTACACTATTTATTCACATGTTCAGATAATTTATGAACAAGTTAAAAAATACCCATCTCAACACAGATCCCCAAGACACTAATGCAGATTCTCAATACTTCAAAAGCAATTCATGTTTTATTCCCTGTCAAAAATAAATTAAATATTTTCATATTTTGGCTAAAAGTCACATAGAATCATTTGTGTAATCAGATCAAAACATATCAATTTTTGGGTGCACAGTAATGTCAAATTAACAGTGCAGTCATATACATGGTTACAAAGAAATAAATACCATTAAATTCAGTGGGGTTTATCCCAGGTAAACATGTATAGGATTGCTACCTAATACCATAAAATCACAAACAAATACAGAAAAACACTTTTAAAAACATAGACATTATCACAAATCAGTAGAACAAGGTAAACCTTTTAGGAACAATGGTTGATTAGATGCAAAGCTCAAATAAACTTAAAGTGGTTCTTAAATCAGATCCCCATTGATTAAAAAGAGACCTTGCAGATAAAGAAACCAGCTTCCATCAACTAGAAAAACTGGTTTCAATAGCAAGTCAACTGTACGCTATAAACCTCAGTATTACCTTGAAATATGTTGAAGAAGGACATGTATTTCAATTTAAGCATCTTTCCCAAAAGGTTTAGCTACCCAAAGAGACTGAGACACCTAAATAATAATAAAAGACACAAGTCTGACAAGCACATTTTGTTTCAAAAGAAAAACAGTTAACTGGCAACCAGGCGCTCCTTTTAGAGTCTCCAGTTGCCATTATAATTTCAATTCTTATTTTGACTTTTTAATTCTGTACCAGGTATTTTTAAAGGGTTATTTCGATAAGACTATTCCATCTGGATTGCTACAGTTTAGCTGGCTACTAGCTATTATAAAAAAATATGCTGGGAAATTTAATCTTTGCTAGTATCTATTTACTGACCAGGCTTTCACAATCTAGACTGGGTAGACCTAGATAACAAGATGAAAATGACATGGGGAAACAGCCCTCCCTCCAAAGTGGAGGAATTCCTATTCTAACTTCAAATTGCACCCAGAGAATTTTTTCCTTCCAAGTTAAAGACTAAAGATCTGGTCAATAAAAAGGCTTGAATTAGGATGCTACATAATAGACTGAAACTATTATCAGCAGTTATCTGGATTCTCCAGGAACTATGTGCACATTGAAGCAAGATTTTTAGTAATTTGTGTTTAAAATTCAAAATAGTCCAACAGATCTAAAACAATATTTGTTATTACTTTCTAGGTTGACATATAAGTGGAGGAATTCCTATTCTAACTTCAAATTGCACCCAGAGAATTTTTTCCTTCCAAGTTAAAGACTAAAGATCTGGTCAATAAAAAGGCTTGAATTAGGATGCTACATAATAGACTGAAACTATTATCAGCAGTTATCTGGATTCTCCAGGAACTATGTGCACATTGAAGCAAGATTTTTAGTAATTTGTGTTTAAAATTCAAAATAGTCCAACAGATCTAAAACAATATGTATTTGTTATTACTTTCTAGGTTGACATATAACAAAAGCAATGCAATTGTGTTAGGCCTGACACTCTGCGTGAAGCCAAAGCTGTGCTGAGCGGCCCGCTGTTAGAGAAGGGTATACCATTGTGCTGTAGCATTGCTTCAGCCCTCCCATGCTGTGTCAGTCTATAGGCAAACACCATGACCACTGTCACAGCACAACACATGGAAATACTAGGGAGCTATTTTTGTAACAACAGGAGGGCAATTCCCTCTCAACTTGACCCCTGCTCCTGATGGCTATTGTGGTGATGCACACAGAATGAAATATTTAATAAAGAGGTAGTTTCAGAAAATAGACTAGCTAAGGGAAAGGGGGGGGGGGGCAATGGTTAAAATAAACTCTTAGTTAAATTGAGTAGAATGATCTCATCAGTAGTATACCCCTTCTACACTGAATATGGAATATGAAGTAGGATAATTTATATTGTTGTAAGTTTTAAACCTGCTACCAACTATTAAAAAACCCTCTGTTTTAATATTCAGAATTAATGACTGGAAGCAGATGAGTCCATAAAGGGACAGCCGGTTGCCATACACAATTGTAACTATGTTTCTACAAGTTATGAAAAGAAAGCAATATGTGCCTGTTTCGGTGGCTGTCGTTTGCCTACCAATGGTGCAGTGCTCCCCATTCCAGCCCTCCCGGCATTCACATTTTCCATCTTTGCAAGTTCCGTGTTCTGTGCAGCGGGGATGACAAACACGTTGGTCACAGGCTATCCCTGTCCAGCCCTCTTCACAACGACATGCTCCGCCAATGCATACACCATGAGTGCCACAGTCTACAGCACATACTTCTGGAAAAGAATAAGAGAAAGATAGAGATAGATATTACCCAGTATTGCTTATTACCCAATATTGTCATGAAAACCAATAGCATTTTGAACACAAAACTGATTATTATTTCTCTTAATTTAATTTGCTTATTGTCTTCTCAACGACTCTGGGTGGTTGTGTACTTTCGTTGCTACAAGTAAGCAACGCATGATAGAAATTTCTACAAATGAGGTATGAGATCTGTTATCACATTGCATCCAAGCAGTTGGTATTTTGTTGACAACAAAAAAGAGTCTACAAATTAAAATTTCTGATATATGTGTACTCCATTGCCTTTAGTATTTCCAAAGGTGAACACAATTTGAATAACTATTATGGTAGATGTTATCGTGAACTGAAAGTTTCAGAACACACATCTTCAACACTATCATAAAACAGGATTACAAAAAATACAAGAAGTGAAAATCAAAACATTGGAAGATAAATATTTTTTATATTGATTCGATTAACCATGGGTAAATTGTCAGTTACACAGCATTTCAGAATTCAGGCAGTGCTGCCAAGGATAAAGGATAGTTTGAAAACAGGATAAAGGATAGTTTGAACGTTAAATGTTCAAAATCACTGAAATAAAGCAGCAAACTCTTATTGTTCCTACATTGCAAGCTGTATGAGGATTTGGGGTATTTGAATTTACATTAGAATACCAACTTGTAATGCAACAGTTGAATTTGGTTGATTATCTTGAGTAAATACCCGGAGACCATCTAGTCTATTGAATATCCCCCAGAGATTAGAATGGCCCCTACTCTAATACACTTCTGGAAGGTGCTGAAGACCTGGTTCTGCCCTGGGGAATCCAGAGTGGATGGAGTCCATTAAATGGTTCATGTGATCTGCTGTTGCTGGGGTGGAAGGTGATTTTATGATGATTTTATTATTATATTAATTTATTTGATCTTTTAAAAGTAGTTTTATGGTTTTAAATGTGGTTTTTATACTCTGTAAGCTGCCTTGAGTCACCATGGGCAAAATTAAGAAATTAAATAAATATAAAGAATAAATATTCTAAAATGAAATGTTGTTTTTTTCTCTTACCAACAGAGCAGTCAGGACCCATCCAGTTGGGATCACAGTTACAGAGGCCTGTGTCAGAGAGATATGTGCCATGCCCACTGCACTGGTCTGGACATTGGGCACGTGGAAGTTCACAATTTAAACCTCCCCAGCCTGGGCTACAGAGGCATTCTCCATTTACACACACACCATGGTTGGAACAGGATGGATCCAAGCAATCAACTGAAACAAAGCAAAGCAAAACAAAACAAAGTCAGTGAAAAAGGTCAGGACACTGAACACACAGTCTGAATTGACATCAGTTGATAGATCTGTGCACAGCAGGTTCCTTGCTGTTGAAATGGACTGCAGCAAGCTTGCTCATTTGTTTGTTAGGATTTTCTGGGAATCTGAAAACATAAAAAGGTCATCCCGCTTGCTAGGAAGAAATTTCAAGAACCAGGTAGTGTTAAAAAAATGGGGGGGGGAGGATAGGAAAAGGAATTATTAAAACAAAATAGTAAGACTGTTTTGTGACCAAAGAAGAAGAATATATATTCCAAATAGATACCAAACACTGGGATTCTTAAACAATTTATCAATAATCCTGTAAATGTGATAATGACACAAACATAAACAGAACAATGTTATTTAGCTACTATGGCATTCTTTGGATTTTATGCAGGGGTGGGATTCTACTAGTTCGTACCTATTCGCTAGAATTGGTTGTTAACATTCTAAGCAGTTTGGAGAACCAGTTGTTAGAAGAAATTACTGACCTAATCCTGTAAGGAAGGCAGGAAGGAAACATTCTAGTGTTGATTACAGAAACTGCCTCTCCATTAACCCTTATTACATTATTGGCAGGACTAGTCTTCCTGTCTTGGGAACTTCTCTGGAGTTTTTTTCCCTCCTTTGCTGGTACTTTGCTTGTATGGAGTGACCATTCAGTTACAATGGCACTGAAAAAGTGACTTATGGCCATTTTTCACACTTACGGCTGTTGCAGCATCTCCACAGTCATGAGAGGCTAGACAAGGAGATTCATGCCTCGATGTGAGTGATATTGAGTTGGCCACACCCAGCCAATAACAGGACCACCAAGCCACATCCACCCAATCATATGACCACCAAGCCACACCCACCACCTAAGCCATGCCCACATAACCGGTTGTTAAAAAATTTGTATTTAGGCTTTAGAACTTTGGTGAAAGGAGAAAAGAATGTTTGTTTTCTCTTGTCTTTCCCTAGTCAACCAAGTTCCAAAACTTGAGAATTAGTTCACTAAACATGAATCCTGCCTGTGTAAACTTTGTAAATAATTTCCTTCTAACGTACATTCAAGCTAAGTACTACTTAAAAAAAAATCTTGGAGTGATTTATGACTCCCTTTAACTTGGTCTACAAAGGCCAAAGAGGAGCACAAAATAATGTTTACTAACACAATTCAACATGTCAATTACATTTGAAATGCATATACTAAGAACAGTTCTCTCGCCAGGATCACTACCCTCTGCTCTTTATCCCTGAAGCTAATTGACAAATAATTGAGTTGCTTATACTAGTTTTTTTCTTCTCATGCTTTCTACTGTACAGTATCCTTTGCTTCCATCTGTCAAGCATTAATTCAAAATAAGTGGCATAAAGCTGGGCCACACTTCATCTCTTTTATTTAGCTTTTTTCAATACTAGGAGACACTTGCTACAACTAGAAAATAATGTTGGCATCAGAAAACAGCTATGAAAGTAGTTAGATTTTTGAATAAGAATTAAAGACTAATACAGAAAGTTTGTGAGTGAAGGTAAACAGATAAGCTTTCCACCATAACTCCCTCACACCCCGATACTGAATGGTACTTATTTAATAGTCCATTTAATAATGTTGCATGAGCACTTTTTTATTCACATAGCAGCTTTAGCCTCATTAGTTCCATCAATGCAGTGACTCCCTATCATGTTGGATTTTGACTTTCATAATTCTCAGCCTGAACGTCCAATTGGAAATTATAGGATTTAGTTCGCTGCATCTTGAGAGCCTAGCTTAATGAATAAGTCTGCAAAATGCCTTGTAAATTGAAAGACAAGCAGATAAATTTTCAGGTACAGGTACTGCTCAATGTACGACCACAATTGAGCCCAAGGTTTTGGAGGCTTGTTAAGTGAGTTTTGCCCCATTTTACAGACTTTCTTGCCACAGATGTTAAGTGAATCATTGCAGTTGTTAAGTTAGTAACACTGTTGTAATGTGAATCCGGTGTCCCCACTGCTTGCCAGAAGGTCGCAAAAGGGGTGGTCAACATGATCCTGTAACCGTCATAAATATGAGACAACTACCAACTGTTGGAATGTTGATCACACATGACCATGGGAATGTTGCAATGGTCATGAAAAATGATCATACGACACTTTTTTTCCAGTGACACTGTAACTTTGAACAGTCACTAAATGAACTGTTGTTGTAAGTTGAGGACTACCTGTATTTAAAATGATCAAGCAAGGCTTTGAGGCCCTGCGTATCCTATCCTTGAATGTATGAAAGAGGCTTTGATAACATTCAGCTGAATAAAGCACAAAAATCCCTTAAGAAGTTCGTATTAAATGCACCATGGTCTGAAGGTCTTCCTATAGTGATACTGCTGAAGTGCAACCACGATTCCCTCTTCACAGGATCTGTTCTGAATGCTTTGAACTGGATGTATTGGCACATTAAATCACAAAGCACTCAGAATAAAACAATGTTTTAATGGTTCCATGAAGCAGATGATGAAAAGAAATCTGTAGCACATTTGGGGTTTAAAATGCCTTCCTAGCATCTTGAATGACAAAGGAATATAGTTTGCTGTCTTTTGCAGATCTTCATTTATAAATGCTTTAAACAGATTAAATATTCCTTAAAAACTAGGATATTTACCACACTGGACTATTCTCTGTATTCTGAGTTAAAAACTAGCTTTTGGTGGTTTGGAACATTGATTTCTAGCGTCAAATAACTGGATGAAAAATAGATGAAGTTTCACTGAAAAAACTATTCACTTCTTTGACTAATCATAACAAACAGAAAAAGAAGCAGACATCTATATTATGCCATCTAGAACAAGTACAGGTAGTCCTTAAGTTACGACCACAATTGATCTGAACATTTATGTCACAATGTGAAACATTTAAGTGAGTTTGACGATAGGGATACTGCAATGGCCGTTAAGTGTGAAAAATGGTTATAAGTCACTTTTTCCAATGCTATTGTAACTTTGAACGACCACTAAATGAACTGTTGTAAGTGGAAGGGTCCCTATATTTCAATTAGAACCAACAAAGATTCATTTTCATTGACTGTTTATAGTTTTTGCATTAATGGTTCTGTTGGTTAAGAATAAATTATCACATTCCAATCCAGAAATGGAAGCATAAGTCTTCCAGATGTTGTTAACTTTTCAACACTGGTTGGCTCATTCCCATTCTGCTCTTAAATGGGAAGAAATGACTCTTGTCACAATGTCCTCTTGTTTCCTTCATGCCATTTTCGAGGCCATGGGTCTCCAAACTTGGCAACTCTAAGACTTGTGGATTTCAAATTCAATATGCTGGCTGAAGAATTGAAGTTGAAGTCCACAAGTCTTAAAGTTGTCAAGTTTGGAGATCCGTAATCTAGACAAAATTAAATGCAAGGAAAAAGCTAGGACAAAAAAACATTGAGGCTTTGGCCAGAAGATCAAAGTAATTGTAACTCAAATTATTTGTTTTTTAGAACATCATAGAATTTCTATCTTAATAATGTCTCATTTTGTTGCTTTTTAAGCTATGGACATTATTTGACAGCCCTTTCTCTTTATTCCCAAGAAGGAATCACTTTCTTGCATACTTTCTCCTTACTAACAAATTATTTTTGCTGCATGCTTGTTAAAATTATTTTTGTCCTGATTCTATTCTTTGTATTTCTTTATTATTCCCCCTTTGAATTCCACCTTCATTATGTAATCAAAAACTACATTAGAAATGAGGAAAACATAATTTGATATCCCAGATATACTTCACAGATAAAGTAGTCTACTGCTATCTCTAAGGAGAGTCAAATGGCCATTTCAGAATCTACTATAACAGTGGAACAGTACAACTGTACTTGCAAGAGATCTTTCTACTGTAAAATGAAAGCAGAAGATAAACCCACCATTTTTGCACACTTTTCAGTAAGTTTATATATTTCTTCTTGAATATTAACATGAATAAATCTACAATTACCTCTCATCAAAATATCTGGAATAATTAATTTACACTCCCATTTACAGGATGGAGTATGACTTTGGTAATAAAATGGAAATAACTAGTTATAATTCAATCCAAATTAGCACAGATAATCTCCTGTTTTGACTACTGCTAACACTCTTACATGAGGCAGCCTTTGAAGATCACCTGGAAGCTTAGTATGCCCATGCAATATTTCTGCTTTACAAGCTGCATTGGTGGTCCATTTTCTTTTGAGTGTGAATCAATGTGTCAATTATGTCTAATATTGTATAGGGTCAATTATTTGAGGTACAGTTTAGCTCCCGTAGCATTTGGCCAGCCGCTTTGATCCAACAAGTTTGGCATATTCTACATTCCTTTGATTCTTTTGGAGCCCTAGAAGATTATCTATTGTAATGCCTGCTATCTGGACTGCAGTTTTCCTTGAGAACCATGTAGTTCTCACATTTTTGCGTTTCAAAAGGCCTTAAAGACATGTTCTTCTGCCAGGTCTTTGACTAGAATGACTGTAGCCCCATATAAGGAGTGAATATGTGTTTTGTGACTACTGGGATTGTCATCTTGGCTTTCTGGATTATCTTCTTTTATTGGTGCATTTATTTTTTCTGCTTTCTTACGAATTTCCCATAGTTCCTGTAATCAGATGGTAAAGAAATAAAAGTAAATAAATAATCAGAGGATTCCCAATTATATCATTATAAAGAATGAATTAAAACTTGTCTGAACTCTTCCAGGTACAGCTGGAGAGGTGTGTTTTGTGTGTGTGTTTGTGTTTGTGTGGAGTTCAGAAAGACTATGACTCTAATCACTTCTTTAAATTATGGAATATACAACCAATCAATGTCAATATAAATATTTATATATTATTGTCTACATTATTTGAAAGAATATACTAAAGGAATATTCTAAAGGAAATTCTAAAGGAAACATTTCTGAAGAGGACTCTAAATACTGATTACTAGATATGCCACTTAATTATATATTACTATTTAGTTAAAAGAAGAAAAGTGGAGGCCATGATTTAATAATTTACATTAGACATCACCCTTGGATTGAAGGAGGAAATACATTAGATTAAGTGCATTTTGTTGCAATGAGTTCAAGTAGTTTATGATAAATTTATTTAGCACAACAAATTTAATGATCTCTGCTTGTTGGTTTCTATCTAATAATTATCTAATTTTCCTCCAATATCATAAAAACATCTGTTGTAAATCCCTTCCCTTTGTTTCCTACTTCCCTTCTAAAAACCATAAACATAATTGCTAATGGCTTTCAATTTCTTCAGTTAATCCCTTTAGAACCCAGAGTATACTTCAATAGATTATGCTGATTTAAATTTATTAAAATATTATGTATTTAATTTCTCTCCTGACCAGAAGTGCAGGAATGGGTAATTTTTTTGTATGTGTGGATTTATGTTTCGGAAGGAAAAGGAGAAAGAAAGGGAGGGAGGGAGAGATTCTCTTAGAAAGAGGTGTGAACTATAACTTTTTATTTTCCTTTAATTTGGTTACACCTGCTAATACAATTCCAGCCTCCTATTTGTGCTAATCCCTTATTACAACTTGAAAGCATGCCATTCTTCTATAATATTTCTAAAGACTTGATATTTTCCTTCACAGAACCAACATTTCTTAGATATTAGAAGATTACTCTTAAGCAAGCAGGAATAAAATGTTAATCCTAATGCCACTGAAGCTTTCCAAATGAGATCAGTGCCACAAACAGAAAGGTTGACCTTCTCATTCTTCTTGTTCTCTTATCAACTAAGATTGCAAAAAAGAGGTTCATACTTTATCAAAAAATATGAATGCCTGTCAGAGACCTGCCTTTCTAAGTTTTTATTTATTTTATAGATAGACTTGGCCCTTCTTATTCTGAACTCAGATGATCAGGGCAAGAGTCATCTGCAGGAATTGATTGCCACTGAAACTCAAAAGCACATATTTGTTCTGCTATACCTGAATAAGTGACAATTTTCTGTCTTTTACAAATGTCATGTTATAGTAGCATATGTATCTCCTGCACATGTTCAGGAGGAAGACATTGGAAGCCTCTGTAACAAATTCCAAGTGATACTAAATACAACATGAAAAAAAGATCTAGTATTATCAATGGGTAATTATGAATGAGTATCCACAAATAGATAATTTACAAGAAAAAGAAAGCAGACACATTGTAAGATATAGGAAAAATAAGATGAAATGTGATTGTGCCACAGAATCTATTTCAAATGTAAAATATTTTTTATAATAAAAATTATAAATTTATTTTTTAAAAATTTCTGCTGTAGTGCATGTCTTCTAGAATATTCTCCTCTCTGAGATTATTGGCCTATTGGTCTTTCAAAAGAACTTGAAGACCTGCTAATATGCCTGCAAGTATGCAAAGAGTCCTTTTTCCTGGCTATGTTGACCCTGACAGATTATAATGTCTCTTGGCTGCTTAATATTTTCTTCAAATTGTATTTAAACTATTTTAATTATTTTTATGTTTGTTGGCCTATAGAGTTAAAGGTGTGAGGTGAGTGATGACTCTAACTAAATAAATAGGACTAAAAATTTTGGAAAGAGTATATTGAAACCTTTTCCAAACAGGATTATAAAATGATAGAAAAATGCATTCAAGAAGAAATTTCACTAGAAAAGTAAGGTTCAACTGGCAATAAACCAGTTATCAAATAGGAAAGCCGCAGGCAGAGATTAAATACTCTTTGAACTCTTGAAATCTGCAGGAGAGATAGTTAAAATCCCAGCACTTCTATGTTAACACATATGGAACAATGCTGTGAGGTTTAGAGATTAGAATAAATGGTATGAATATGTGTATGTGTGTGTATACATACACATACACACTGTTACTTATTTACAAAGACTTATATGCCATTCCAGTCAAATGTGACTCTGAATGGTTTAAAAAACTCCAGATACAGTAAAAAGGTTAAAAAGAAAAGTACATTCTGATATAATAAATAACAACCCAATATGACTTCCATACTAATAAAAGCATATGATGCACAACCTCTCCTTGATGGGAGCAAAGACTCAGATCTTCCTGTTAAAGATCCCATGGAAGAGCCACTTCTAAATAGTCAGCCGAAACCATAACTTGCGTACTAAAGTAGTTAGATGTACAAAATACTGAAACAACTGTACCAATTATCAGGGAAACAAAGTTTGGTTTTGTCAGAAAAGGACATACATAGCAAGAACACAAGGACTATAATGAGATTCTGAGTTTCTGTATCCAGAGAGGTCAGGTTAAACTCACCTGATCTCTGTCTATGCTGGCAAGCAAGGAATATACAATATATTCAAACAGTAAGAGAATTGCTGCTTGAGCCAATTTCTTGCTGAATTTGATATTAATCTAGCAAGTACCATTATATTATTTCCAGTGGTGGATTTCAAAAATTTTTCCTACTGGTTCGGAGATCTCGCTTCATGCATGCACATTGTGCATGGCAACTCTAAAAGACCATTTAAATGGGGTTAAGTGCCGGAATCCTGACAGCACGCTTTGCATGTGTATATGCATGGCTCAAACACCGCCCTTTGTATCAACGCTGGTGAGCTGTGCAGGCGCGCCTAATGCATATGCGTGCACCAAATGCATGCTTTGCGTGCACGTGCGAAAGGCTCAGAGACCGCCCTCTGTATCTAACGCTGGTGAGCTGTGCTGTTTTTTTTAGCTCAGCTGAGGTGTGGCAATTTACTCTGCTACATGAATCAGCTGAGCTAATAACCAGCAGAATATAGAAGAGGTAGGAGAGGTAAGAGCAGGGGCAGGTAGGCAGGGCCAGCTAGAGGAGGCATTTGCCAGTTGTCTGAACCTATCAAAATGTTCACTACCGGTCCACCAAGCTGTGTGAACTGGCTGAATACCACCTCTGATTATTTCTTATGCATGTATTTTATTTTATTCAATGACTATTAAAAAACCCCACCATATCTTAAACATTTTAGATTTACCCCATTATATTGTTAATTGTCTCAAGTGCACTTTGGATGGAAGATGGTGTGTAGTTTTCGTCCTTATGATACAAAAAAGAGATCATGAGATCCTAGAAAGTGTGCAGAGAAGAACAACAAAGATGATAAAGAGTCTGGAGGCTCAACCATATTGATGAATAGTTGAGAGCTATGTATGTCGAGGCTTTTGAAACAAAAGTTTAGGGGGACATGATAACTGTCTTCTGATATTTGAGGGGCTGTCACAGAAAAGAGGAGGTTGACTTATTCTCCAAAATATTGCAAAGCACAAGAAGTATGGGGTGGAAGCTCATTAAAGCTCATTAAATCATCCAAATTAATAGTAAGGAGAAATTTTCCGACAGTAAGAACAAATAATCAATGAGATTGCTTGCCTCCTGGAGTTGTAGATGCTTTGTCATTGGAGGTTTTTGACAAAGCCATTTGACCAAAACTGCCTAAAATCTCCTGCCTTGAGCAGCAGGTTGGACTAGAAGACCTTCTAGGTCCCCTCCAGCCCTATGATTCTGTGTTCTCTGTTATTATCAGTAAGAAAAAAAATAAGAATCAAATTTTCAAACATAATCAGGGATATTTTTTTAATCTGTTTCAGATTGTTATAATTGGTATG
This sequence comes from Pseudonaja textilis, assembly GCF_049901715.1. Taxonomy (NCBI): domain Eukaryota; kingdom Metazoa; phylum Chordata; class Lepidosauria; order Squamata; family Elapidae; genus Pseudonaja; species Pseudonaja textilis. Next base: position 91,271,145 of record NC_141991.1, read on the forward strand.
CAAAAAATCCTCCTTCCTTTGTTTACCTGGTTGTCCAGATTTATACAACTGAGACATAATAACTCTAGTTTTAGCTAACTGTTAAGCAAAGAATTTCTTAATATCTCCCTTTCTCAGCAGTTGGTTACATGCCCCAAACTCTTCTGATAAAAACAAGCTATTGAAGATATGAAATGTTTTGTTTGTTTTTATTTATTTTCCACTTGTTCTAAACACTTCGGGTTGTTGTTCTATATCAAAAAAAACTTGCTTTATTGGTTTGTTGAACATTACTAACCTGGACTTCAAACAAAAACATCATTAAATATTGTACTGCTTTTCACTAGGGCTTTACATGGATTGAAAATGATTTGTCCTTAGGACCTTGTATAAGAACATCACCTGTCTGGTTGCTTTCCTTCACACTTCTCTGCACAAATGAAAAAGAGTTGTGGTTGCTTTAAGGAGTTCACTCATTATAGTAATACAATTTTTAACTACTTCCAACTCAGGCAGCAGTTGGATTGATTTAATGTATAGCAGAGAGGTACTGTGCTTCTAGAAGGTTTATAGCACTTCCAAATACTTTTCAAAGCATGCAAAATGTATTTTTCTTCCATTAATCAATATAATAATTGATTGTTCCCAGGCAATCACACCAGACACAATTCCAGATGGCACAGTTATTAACCAGCCACGGCCTTAAACACAGTATTTACTTCTTGTCAGCTCTGAGATTCAGCTGCCATGAATGGAAGGGGGGTGGAGGAATTGGAAAGTTCAAGGTTATTCCATATGTCGCATTAAAAAATTCCAGCTGCAGTTAATTGGTTCTCGTGATTAATGAAGTGTAGAAGTGGGAGGAGAGAAGTGGATTTTGTGAAACACGCTGAAAATGACTTTCACTTTTGGAAATGCCTTAGAAGTACCAGACCTGTTCCTAATAAATCAGTTGGAGATTATACTTTTCTCGGAGTGATTGATTACCATGGACAATTTCTGGATGCCTAACACTTATTTCCAAAAGTGACTTTTCCTTTCTAAAGGGGTTTGGCTGATATCCCAGAGGTCTTTTCCCAGAGATGGAAAAAGATCAACAATCAGCCAAAGTTGGAGATGTGCAGGAGGATACTGGTGGGGGGCCCACTCCGGAGCATTAGCTGGGTCTGCCAGCCCCTGTTTGGAGGAGATGATGGATGACTTCAGAATGGCAGTAGAAGAAAAAGATTTGGGAGTTATACCAAAGCGTTTCAGTTCAAGGAATTGTTACAACCCAGATTTAACCGAGCTGTCTGAAGAGAAGTCTTTCTCCAGCCCCATGTATACTACTATTGAACCAGATTGGAGGGAAAAGAGACAATTGGAGTCGTAATTCTCTCAAGAAGACATCCCCATGATTTATCATGGGAGTCCATCAAGGGCAGATTTACCACAACAGTTCCAGAATTTAAAGGTGACAGACTTGGTTTCACAGCCTGTTTGGACGAGTGGGGGCCTGAGACCACCCATTTTCACTTATCCAAGTATCGTGAGGAACAAGGAGATTATACAGGTGCCAATTGGAGAAGTCCAGCAAGAAGCATTGACTGATAGAAGTATGTTGCAGCCTCCGAGGTAATCCCCTCATTTTCCAGAAGATTACCCCCTACAGAGAGTATCCCTCTAGGGTGGAGATTTTATGCAGGCCAGGGTGGATTCAGTGCCAATGGCAGTCAGCACCAACGAAGTCCTGGTCTGAAGGGGGGTTGCCCAGACAGCAGCCACTTCCCCTATACCCGACCAGGGAACCAGGCCACACCCATCTTTGTCATGGCAACCACAAATGCAACCCCAACCTGGAGCAAGGCCACAAAGATCCCTATTCCAGAGAGGCACTACCCAGCCAGGCTTCAGGGGGACTGCCCAGCCTAAATACTCCACCCACCTGACTCCTTTCATTCCAGTTGAACTTGCAGGGGCCTGGCATGTACCACCTCCCCAACTACGACCCAGGTCAGACCAAATACCCTTTAAGGCCATATTCGATGGCCTCCATGAATATTTCAATTACTTCCTCACTTGAATCCAATCCCATATAGAACAATTTGGAGATCAATACACCACAGAGCGCGATTTGGTTATGGCCATAACAGATGGGATGAATGAAAGGGATGTTTAAGACTGGGTGGGCCAACTACACAGCAAACAAGCCCCCGAATTATACGATGTAAATGGATTTATTCAATTATTAAGATTCAGATTTGAAAATCCAGACAGGGTAGCAGAGAATGAAGAGAAGTTAATGGAAATGAGACAAGGCAAGTGAACATTGTCAGACTTTATTTGGGACTTTAGAAGGGTTGCAAGCTACCTCATGGATTGGCCTGAAAGAATGACTTTACATTACTTTAAAAATGCCATTGATCCAGAAGTAAAGAAGGCCTGTGACATTGGGAGAATACCGGAGACCTTACAAGCGTGGTATATCATCTCCCTCAGATTAGATCACAGCATCAACCCTCACAGAAAACCCCTTCTGGTGGGCCCGCCTAAGAGAATTGTGGCTAGGAGACCACTGACCAGACCAGCCGAAGCTGCTTGTACCTGACCCAATAGGATGGTGAAATATTACTGCTGTGGCCAAGATGGCCATAGAGCAGCAGACTGTCTGTCCCCTGCTCCTGTACCACAAGCACCACAGTCAAAGTCTAATACAGCTGGTAAAGGTCGGAAGAATCAAGGAAGATCTCCAGACATTCGCCAGTTTGCTAGACACAGCTGGGAAAGTCCCCTCTGTGCAGATGGGAGCAACGGACCACCAGACCGACACCACATCTCCGAGAACCTGACCAGTGAAGACGACCCAATGGTGAGTGATCCCATATATCTTTTACAGTCAAGGTCAAGTTAGTGGTACCGAACACAGGGGAGGCCAGGGAGTTAGAAGCTGTCATTGATACTGGGTGCTCTAGATGCCTTATTGGACTCCCTATCATTGAACAATTGGGAATAAAGACTAACCCACTAAAACACCCAATCAGATTTGAGCAAGTGGGTGGGACATTAATTGGGGGGACCCCAACAACCCAAATGACAGAATTGATCAAGATGGAATTAGGGCCCCATCGTGAACTCATATGCTTCATAGTGGGCCCCAGAATGTCAGAATCAATCATATTGGGTCTTGCTTGGCTAGACAAATGGGCCCCTATGATCAAATGGGAGGATGGATTCAGGAAAATCCTCATTGGACTAGGCCCATTGCCCCCTCTTCCTCCCACTACAAAACCACCAGTCAACTTGAACCCAGAACCTGAGCCAGCATCCACAGCATCCCACCTTCTACCAGAAACCCCCCAGATACCAATACAGATAACGGTACATGGGGAAACACATTACGAGATTCAAAAAAATCTCGATTCTCAATTACACCATGGACGATTGCAATATTTAGTCTTATGGAAGGGATACCCTCTCTCAGATGCTAGTTGGATAAAGAGTTGAGATATCCATGCTGATCAATTGATTACTCAATTCCATGAGGATTTCCCCCACAAACCAAAGGGTCCTTAGAGAGGAGGAAGAGGGGGGATAAAGACAATGTATTAACCCTTGTATCTGTTTTGGTTGTTTTCCTTTTTGGAGGAGGAGTTTTCAAAGGGGGATGCCTGTCAGCTCTGAGATTCAGCTGCCATGAATGGAAGGGGGTGGAGGAGTTGGAAAGTTCAAAGTTATTCAGTATGTCGCATTAAAAAATTCCAGCTGCAGTTAATTGTTTCTCGTGATTAATGAAGTGTAGAAGTAGGAGGAGAGAAGGTGGATTTTGTGAAACGCGCTGAAAATGACTTTCACTTTTGGAAATACCTTAGAAGTACCAGACCTGTTCCTAATAAATCAGTTGGAGATTATACTTGTCTCAGAGTGATTGATTACCATGGACAATTTCTGGAGGCCTAACAATTAGCTTTATATTTTCATGTTCTGTAAGCTGCCTTGAGTCGCCATGTGTGAGTAGTCAACAAAATAAATGTTCTAAATAAATAAATATTTCTTCTTTCTCCAAAGCTCAAGATGACACATTCAAATTTATCCTACAATCTTATAAGATAAGATGGACAGCCACAAGCACAATACCATCATCATCATCAAAAAACTGGCCATCAACCTGGCCATCAAAACTATTTGATTATGGATGAAACATGTAATAGTGATACCCACTGTTATTGGATCACTTGGTACCATGTCCAAGGATTTTATAAAATACATCAAGAAATTGCAACTTCCTGCAATAACACCAGTGGAACTGCAAAAAATTGTGCTACTCGGAATATCATACATTTTAAGAAGATACTTGCTGGATACTAGGATACTGGCCGCAATCTGTATCAACCATCAGTGCCAGTCAGTGATATTTGTGATACATTTTTAAATGTTCCGTTCACTGAATTTCATGTTTAATGAATAAAATAAATAAATAAATAAATAAATAAATTAATTAAATAATAATAATAATAATAATAATAATAATAATAATAATAATAATAATAATAATAATAATAATAATCTGCCTTTCTTAACCATGGTCCAACAGTGTAAAACTGGTTATAAACTATCCTGAGAATGGATTCTTCTAAATACTTTAAAAAAATAGAAAGAGCATTCAGCCAGTAAACACTCAGTAAACACTCAGCTCCATTCAGTAAACCCACTGTACCCTAATACAAGGGACTACAGGGTCCTTAAAAAAAAAATCAAAAAATGCATATACAGGCACAAAGTAAGTGTGAATTATAGTATCAAAGCCAGAAGAGCATTGCAGATCTTCTATTTCAACCCTCTATCTCAGATCAACCTAGCAAATGGCTGTCCAATGTCTGCTTGAAAATTTCCAGTGATAGAACTCCCATGATTACAGGAACTATTCCACTGCTTTTTTCCTAAGTTTTATTTGTTTTATTAGTATAATATATAAAAATTCCATTTCAATTGAACAGTGTGTTGTCTGGGTACAATTATTTTTAGGTAATTATAATCAAAGTGTTTGCAATAACATATATCACAATAACATTAATACGGTAGTAACAATAATATTTTGTTTGTGTATTTTAACAAATTTCCATTTTAACATTTTTTTTAATGCCTGTTCCACTGCTTAATAGCAATTCCAGTAAGGAAATTTTTATTTTGAGTTTGTATATTTCTCCTAATGCTTCTGGTCACTGGTTGTTTTCTTACTATGATGCACAACAGATAATAAATCCACACTTCTCCCCTATGACAACTGTTCAAGAAGTAATGAAAGACACACATCACATCTCCCTTTAGATTTCTTTTCTTTAGTCTAAACTTATCCAGTTAGTTTAACAGTTCTTCCTATGATTTAGCCCTTTAGCATTTTGGTTGTTCTTTATGCTCTTTCTAATTCCTCAGCATCCACAAAAAATGACAAAATTTGCTAATCTTTGACCATAATAAAGATCTGATGATGAAATTGGACAAGTGTTCCAGGTACTGTTTAACCAATGTAAAACTATCACCTCCCCATGATACAGACTTTTGTTGATATAGCCCAAGATTCATTGACTCTTTTGACATTGCCACATACTAAATTCCTTTATTTTTGTTTGTGTGCTCTCAATTGCTATTTAAATCTTTACAAGTTAGTCTTAGAAGACCCCCAAGATCGCTTCCAACTGTTATTCTATTCTATTCTAACTCTACTCTACTCTACTCTACTCTACTCTACTCTACTCTACTCTACTCTACTCTATCCTTATTGGTAGAGAAGGCCCAAATTCCCCATTAAAATGTCAAATTAAAGCTCAGTTAAAGTTCAAGCATAGGACAAAGCATAAACTCTTTAGCTTGCTAAATTGTAACCTGATGTACAGTATATTATGGATAAGGCATAATGCATAAACAGGAAAAGTTTTACACATACTATAGTTAAAAATGTGCTGTTCGAACAAGAAGTAGATTGTTAAAAAGGGAAGTATGTTATTGGGAATTAGGCTATGGTAATACTGAAATGACAGTTACAAAAAATGTGATTAGCCTATGCATAAGCTTGGAACATTTTTGCTGTGTCCTTTCTTCAGTAGAATAAAGTTTATTTTACAATCTCTTCCATAGTGTGTTAAATTTGGGCAAAGGGCTCACTGGACAACAGAACCAGCACTGAGTTGGGACAACACTGGGAAGCAAACACAATTTAAGGTTTCAAAATCTCTTATACTAGAGTAATTTTCTAATTTCCATTGGTCTGAGCCTCATCCAGAGTTCTCAAGAGCTTCTGCTCTTAAATTGGGAAGGAGGGAGCTTATATAGCTTTAGACATTATATTAGGTACTGATCAGTAGGGGGCATTGCATGATTGATTTTTGTTTTGATTGAAAAGTATGAGAGCGTTAGAAAAATTTTCTAAGACCATTCTTACTGCAAATTAAGGAACACTCAGGCCAAGATACCTATAAAATTAAAGTCAGTGTATAATCAACAAGTGCAAGCCTGTGGATTCAATACAGAAAGGGTTCAATAGAGAACATCTAGTATGAAGCATACTTATGTTGAAAGTGTACTTTAACGATGAAACTGATCCCATAGTCCTTCCTACTGGTCAGTAGCTAACATAGGTAAAGAATTATCTACACAGAGATAACCCAGATGAGATTAAGCCTAGTGTATCTTTTAAAAAATAAATATTTTTTGAAATACTTTGATATACAAGAAAAGCTAGCCCATGCAAAGATCATTTATTTGTATTAATAAGCATGTGAATGGCCAATCACACAATGATGTTTCACAGAATGAGAAAACAACTTGCGTAAGATTTTATTTCTTCTTGAAGTCTATGATCTTAACATGATTTAGCATTTATAGAAAATCAACAATATGAGATTAAGAATACATGAAATCTTTGGGGTCTAGGTTATTGGCTCAAACCTAGTAACAAAGTTTCCATAGATATGACTTCTCACTTTTCCACCCTAAGAAAAATGGTCTTAAAGGTAGAATAAATATATTCAATCACAACAAGGACAAAAAAGGTCAAGGCATTTTTCCAATACTGTGTTATGCAAAATTCCCTTGGGCTAAAAATTATACTTAGAAAGTTAAATACCTCTGAAAAATTGCACAGCTATAAAAGTGACAACAAAAATGCTATTAACCTAACCTAATTTGTTAATTTTACTCATTTTCTACCCCAAATTGCATTAAATGAAGCTTGACAAGTTAGCTATTTCAGGTTTTTTTTGTGTGTGCAATTTTAATAGACCAACAGTGTATGTAGCAAAAATTTGTGTATCACATACATCGATTTCAGTGCCATGGCCATTTCAGGTAAATTGTTTGAACAATATGACTATGATGAATATCTGAAATAAAAAGCTAACAGGAAAAAAATGCTGACCTACAGTATCCAATTCCATTTCATAGCTAGAAAGTAGCATATGAATCAACTTCAGTCCATTCTTTTCAAACGCACAATTCAATAGAGAAGATTTTTTTAGTCTTTAATAAAAAATCAGATATGCTTATTTGTTTTGCTGTTGTTGCTATTGTTACATGGAATAAATGTTTTAAACTATTAAACAATTGCCTAAGAATTTATTTTAAATGCATGTAACCTAGTATCTCCTAAAGAATTTTGCACAGTCCCAACACAATCCCACTACCACAAAGATCCTATTGGAAAAGGGCAGTATGGACAACCGTGGAATCTGGCAGGGTGAGAGCTGTGGACCATAAACGCAAAGCTTTTGCTGTATCTCAGCATAACAGATACAGTGCCCTTCCTGGCCTTAATAGGGATACTAAAGTGACAGGTCAAGGTACTTGTGATAATGATAACTCAAGTAAGCCAGGGATCATGGTCCTAGAAGAAGAACTTACTTTGGAAAGGAGAAAGTGTGAATCAGGTATTACGCACCAGTCACATAAGAAGAGCAAGGCATCCAAAAAGAGAAGCCGCCTTCTGGTTGGGGACTCAATTGTAAGGGATGTAAATTTAGGAGAGGATACTGAGGTTTTGAAAGAGGTCAGGTGTCTACCAGGTACTACTGCCAGCAGAGACAAGAAGCGTATTCTTAAGACAGTCAAGAATGTCAGTAAGGACTGTGATGTTGATGCTATTATACATCTTGGTAAAAATGATTTATCCCAGAAGGATGTACTTTCTGTTCAGAAAGACTTCCAGAGTTTGGGGTATGAACTTAGTAATATGGGCTGTAGGCTTATCTTTTCAGAGGTTCTACCAGTATACAAGGAACAAAAAGGGAAAGGGCAGCGTGTAACAGAGTTTAATGTGTGGCTAAAGGAGTGGTGTAAAAGGGAAGGCTTTGGTTTTATTAGTCGTGATGTCTGCAGCTGGTCCAATGAAAAACTGTACAAAAGAGATGGTTTGCATCCATCAAAGAAAGGGACTCAGTTACTTGGCATTAAATTCAAAGATTTCCTGGATAAACATTTAAACTGAACAGCGGGGACAGAGAATTAATAGATTCAGAACATTTCTGTCCCCAGCAACCTAAAACTAATAAGGATACCAGTACATGCAAAATAGATGTTTGTGCAGGTAAGATTATCAACCTTGATGCCAACCAAAACCAACCATTTAATAGTGAGTACCATGCCATACGCACTAATCAAACAGGTGGCAAGAAAGTAGGGGCAGGCAGACACAACACAGGTTATGTAGACAGTAAACACAGTGTCAGACATAAAGATCTCAAATGCCTATACACAAATGCACAAAGTCTGGGGAACAAACAGGGTGAACTCGAACTACGAATACATGAAGGTAAATATGATATAGTTGGAATAACAGAAACTTGGTGGGATGAAACCCATGACTGGAACATACTGGTAGAAGGATACAAACTATTCAAAAAAACCAGACCCCATAAAAGAGGAGGTGGAGTTGCACTGTATGTAAAGGACCACTATATTGCTACAGAAATGCATGAAACCAAAGATGAAAACCTCCTAGAATGCATATGGGTCAATATAAAAGAAAAAAAGAATGACATGGTCATAGGTGTATATTATAGGCCACCCAATCAAGCAGAAAAAATAGATGTCCTTTTTGCCAGCCAATTAACAAACATACGCAGGAAACACACAACAGTAGTAATGGGAGACTTCAATTATCCTGATATCAATTGGAAAACTAACTCTGCACCAAGTGAGAAATCAAATAAGTTCCTAACCAACCAAGCTGACAACTTTGTTGTCCAAAAGGTAGAGGGTAAAACTAGAGGGGCAGCCATACTGGACTTAATTTTTACAAACAGAGAAGAAGTGATAGAGGGAGTTGAAACTGGAGGAACCTTGGGTGAGAGTGACCATGTCATACTAGAATTCAACATAACAAAAACACAAGCAACAGAACATAATGACAGAGTTTTGGATTTTAAAAGAACTGATTTCAATAAACTCAGAGAGAACTTGGGAAAGATTCCATGGATGAAAATCCTAAAGGGGAAAACAACTCAAGAATCTTGGGAAACTCTAAAAAGTATGATCATAGAAGCCCAGACCAGCACAATATCACTGAGAAAGAAAACAAGAAATCCAAGAAGAAACCAGCATGGCTGTACAAAGATCTCTCTGGCAAATTAAAAGAAAAAAAAGGACAAGTACAAAAAATGGAAAGAAGGACATACAACTAAGGCAGAATATCAGCAGATAGCCAGAAACTGCAAAGACGAAGTCAGGATAGCAAAGGCTCAGAACGAACAAAGACTTGTAACAAAAGTCAAAGATAATAAAAAAAGTTTCTTCCAACATATAAATAACAAGAAAAAAATCAAGGAAACAGTCAGTCCACTAAAGAGACAAGATGGCAAGGAAGTAACAGGCAACAGAGAGAAAGCAGAACTGCTTAACTCATTCTTTGCACCCGTCTTCACGCAAAAAGAAACTACAGCTCAACCCACCCAAAACATAACTGTAAAAAACAAACCAGAAATAAAAGTTAAAATAAGCAAAAAAATAGTAACAGAAAGCCTATCTGATCTTGATGAAAACAAATTAAAAGGGCCTGATGGATTACATCCCAGACTTTGAAAGGAGCTGGCAGAGGTCATCTCAGAACCACTGCACCATATCTTTCAAAAATTCTGGAGCACCGGGGAACTACCAGAGGACTGGAAAAGAGCTGATGTGGTTCCCATCTCCAAAAAAGGAGAAAAAAAAGAGACCCAGGAAACTACAGACCAATCAGCCTAACATTAATACCTGGGAAGATACTAGAAAAGATAATTAAAAAAACAGATCTGC